>NC_135803.1:149486724-149786724 GCF_964213995.1 Mustelus asterias | reverse complement strand
AGTCACCATCAGCTGGGTGAAGATGGATAGTGGGTGTTGGAAACTCCGATCCCCCAGCTTTCAGAGAGTCTGACAGTTCCCAGCTCCTCAGGGAGTTTGGAGAATGTAACCAGACGTTTATAAGTTTTTTAAAATTCATTCGTGGGACATGGGCGCCGCTGGCTGGGCCAGCGTTTATTGCCCATCCCGAGTTGCCCTTGGAGGGCAGTTGAGAGTCAACCACATTGCTGTGGCTCTGGAGTCACATGTAGGCCAGACCGGGTAAGGATGGCAGATTTCCTTCCCTAAAGGACATTAGTGAACCAGATGGGTTTTTCTGACAATCGACAATGGTTTCATGGTCATCAGTAGATTCATAATTCCAGATTTGTTTTTCTCAGCAAGGTGTACAGCTACCCACGTGAGCGATGGTAATCCAGTGTCTCATACCTAACCTCTAACAGTGACATTGCAAATACTGATGAGTAAAACTGATGACTCAGATAAGAGAGGCCACTTGGTGATTTGTTTTGGTACTAAAGTGGGTTTATTTTTTAAAAGTGTGAGCTGTTACAATGTTAAACTTCAAATTGTTACATCTTGATGTATTCTATATTTCTTTTTCCCAGGGATGGGGAATTGAAAACTAGAGGGTGTAGGTTTAAGGTGAGAAGGGAAAGATTTAAAAGGTGACCTTATAGAGGTCTATAAAATAACGAGGGGCACAGATCAGCTAGACAGTCAATATCTTTTCCCAAAGGTAGGGGAGTCTTAAACTAGGGGGCATAGGTTTAAGGTGAGAGGGGAGAGATACAAAAGTGTCCAGAGGGGGAATTTTTTCACACAGAGGGTGGTGAGTGTCAGGAACAAGCTGCCAGAGGTAGTAGCAGAGGCGGGTACAATTTTATCTTTTAAAAAGCGTTTTGACAGTTACATGGGTACGATGCGTAGAGAGGGATATGGGCCAAATGCAGGCAATTGGGACTAGCTTAGGGGTTTTTAAAAAAAAAAAGACGGCATGGACAAGTTGGGCCCAAGGGCCTGTTTCCATGCTGTAAACCTCTATGACCTGAGGGGCAACTTCTTCACGCAGAGGGTGGTGGGTATATGGAATGATCTGCCAGAGAAAGTGGTTGAGGCGGGTACAGTAGCAACATTTTAAAAAGCATTTGGATAAGTACATGGATGGGAAAGGATTAGAGGGATATGGGTCAAACGTGGGCAACTGGGACTAGCTGGGAGGGCCCCATGGTCGGCATGGACTGGTTGGGCCGAAGGGCCTACTTCCTTGCTCTATGTGCAGGATTTTCCACCCATGCTTGCCCGCTACGATTTCCATGGTGGGCAGGATGGGAAAATTCCACCCTAAATGCTTGTCAGCAGCTGCTCCATATGCTATGGTCTAGGTATCCGGTATTCTGACCACATTGTTTGAAGCTTCTCACCGTCTCCCATGGATTTAAAGATGGCGCTCCATGGGATGGGCTAGACATTGCCCTCTTTCTCACATTGCCAGCTCTGGTTGGAAGTGTACCCAGGGGTGTGAACATGACCATGTGAACTTTGAACAACTGACTCTTTTATGTATGAGATCTGATATCAAGACGGTGCCGGAGACGCGTGGAGGCCATGGCGCCCAGCGGGGAGCCCGCTAAACGGCCCCAGCTTGAGTCGCCTGGCCCGCTGCGTTGCTGGGAGAATCGCACCCGTCATCTGACTGTATGACCTTCGATCACATGACATCAGAGTCCTCTATATCTGCAATCGTTGCTTCATGTTCATCGTAAGGGTTTGGGTCTCCAAGTTTATTTTCCTGTGATTTTGTCTCAATAGCGTAAGGAGGTGTGCTTTGGCAGAAGAGATCGGGAGAGGCAAGATATCCTTAATAATTTTAAAGAGTGTACAGGGAGAGAGAGTCCGGGGGTTCTTTCACATTGACTACTGAAGACTGCTGGACATATTGAGAGAGAGGTTAGCGAAGCCTACTGAATTGTCATAGAAATCATAGAAACCCTACAGTGCAGAAGGAGGCCATTCGGCCCATCGAGTCTGCACCGACCACAATCCCACCCAGGTCCTACCCCCATATCCCTACATATTTACCCGCTAATCCCTCTAACCTACGCATCTCAGGACTCTAAGGGGCAATCTTTAGCATGGCCAATCAACCTAACCCGCACATCTTTGGACTGTGGGAGGAAACCGGAGCACCCGGAGGAAACCCGCGCAGACACGAGGAGAATGTGCAAACTCCACCCAGACAGTGACCCAAGCCGGGAATCAAACCCAGGTTCCTGGAGCTGTGAAGCAGCAGTGCTAACCCACTGTGCTACCGTGTCGCCCGTGTGGGATTGATAAATAGAAGCATTAAGCACCAAAGGAGGTAAGTTGTACTGAACCTGTTTAAAGCTCTGGTTAGACCATTACGAGAGTATTCTGTCGAGTTCTGGTCAGCACACTTGAGGAAGGATGTGATTGTTTTAAACAGGTTGCCGAGGAGATTGATCAGCAATGGTTCCGGGGTGAGGGATGTTTGTTTGGAAAAACTGGGGTTGTTGTCCAGTGAGCATCGGAGATTCAGGGGTGACCAGATAGGGGTTTGCAAGATTATGACTGGTTTGGGTAAGATGGGCAAAAGCTGTTCCCATTTGCTGATGGTGCCAGGATTCAGGGGACACAGATTTAAGACTTGAGGCAAGAGCTGTGGGGGAGAGCTGACCTGGGTGTCCTTGTGTCCCAGTCGCTGAAGGTAAGCATGCAAGTGCAGCAGGCGGTAAAGAAGGCAAATGGTATGTTGGCCTTCATTGTGAGAGGTTTTGAGTACAGGAGCACGGATGTGTTGGCGCAATTATAGAGGGCCTTGGATTGCTGCACAAAGAGCCAACATGGACTCGGGGGCTGAATGGCCTCCTTGTGTGCAGTTTTGGTCTCCTTTTCTGAGGAAGGATGTTCTTGCTCTCGAGGGAGTGCAGCGAAGGTTTACCAGGCTGATTCCGGGGATGGCGGGACTGATGTATGAGGAGAGATTGACTCGGTTAGGATTGTTTTTGCTGGAGTTCAGACGAA
This sequence comes from Mustelus asterias, assembly GCF_964213995.1. Taxonomy (NCBI): domain Eukaryota; kingdom Metazoa; phylum Chordata; class Chondrichthyes; order Carcharhiniformes; family Triakidae; genus Mustelus; species Mustelus asterias. Next base: position 149,783,679 of record NC_135803.1, on the reverse strand, counting down.
TGAGGGGGATCGCATAGAGACTTATAAAATTCTAACAGGTCTAGACAGGATAGACGCAGGGAGGATGTTCCCGATGGTGGGGGAGTCCAGAACCAGGGGTCACAGTCTGAGGATTCAGGGTAGACCATTTAGGACGGAGATGAGGAGACATTTCTTCACCCAATAAGTGGTGAGCCCGTGGAATTCATTACCACAGGAAGTAGTTGATGCCAGAACATTGAATGTATTCAGGAGGCGGCTGGATATAGCACTTGGGGTGAATGGGATCAAAGGTTATGGGGAGAAAGCAGGATTAGGCTATTGAGTTGGATGATCAGCCATGATCGTGATGAATGGCGGAGCAAGCTCGAAGGGCCAAATGGCCTCCTCCTGCTCCTATCTTCTATGTTTCTGTGTTTCTAAAGTTTTTACGGAGTGACCTGGAACTTGCTTCTTTGGAAGGTGGGGGAAGCCGAGACGCTAAATGATTTCAAAAGGAAATTAGATGGACATTTGAGGGAAAGAAACTTGCAGGACTATGAGGCAGGGGAATAGGTCTGATTGGATTGCTGCACAAATAGCCAACATGGACTCAATGGGCTGAATGGCCTCCTTGTTTGTAGCAATGACCCTATGGGCAGCTGATCTGTGACAAGTTCTGGCAACCAGGGCCAGAATTCTCCGGCCGTTCACGCCCCATCGCCGCTGGAAACGTGGACGGAGAATTTGGTGCTCCGCCAAATCTCCATTCACTGCAGCGGGACCAGAGAATCCCGCTGGCGTGAATGGTTGGAAAATCCTGGCCCGGGTTTCCAGCAGTTAACGCTGTTTCTCTCTCTCTGCAGACGCTGCCAGACCTGCTGAGTTTTTCCAGCATTTTCTGTTTTTATTTCAGAATTCCAGGATCTGCAGTATTTTGCTTTTATGACAGAGGTGGGAAGAACTTTGATTCCACCAGTAACTAACCCAACTGAATTTGTCCAGGTAACTAACAGTAAATTAACAACACTTCCAGCCAAAAGTCATGGCCATGCTTTCTATATGTGTGGTAATAGGGTTAATGCCCTGATAGTAACTAGTGGTAATCCTGTAACCCACTGGTATTCAGTGTGTAACTACACCCAGACTACCCATGCACTGGACAAGCCAATTGACACCACATTTAACAGGCCCTGTCTGTTGGGAATGGGTTAACAGACCTTCCAATTAGGTCCTAATTTGATGTCAATTGTCCAATAGAAGTCACTGAAATATATAAAGGGGCCACAGGTGGCACGGGGTTGTTGGTGGGGAATTGTGTGTGGAGTTGGATCAAAGAAATAAAAGTATTTTATGAAGAAACAGAACTTGTGTCTCCTTTACTGAACAGCAACTGAGAGGCTCAAACACAGTCTCCTGGGATTCTGGTTTGAATTCAGATTCCACATGAAGGTGATAACATTGAACTGGGAGCTTCGATGGGAGCTCAGCTGTTCTTGGACTAAACCACACCCCTTCCAGTCCCCCCCTCCCACCCAACCAAACCCCAATCTGGCATCCGCCCTTCCCAATTGCCCCAGCCCCTTTCCACAATCTCCTTCTATCCTCAGGCTCCCATCTCCCTGCACCCTGCCCCCCCCCCCCCCCCCCCCGCACCCCCACCTTTCTCCGTCCCCCTGAACCCTAGTCCTCGCCCAGGTACCCGTTCTTCCCCTCCCCGCAAACTGTGCTGCATTTTCCTGCTTGCTATGGTTTTTGCTCATGCTAGCACCGCCTAGGGTTGCTAACAACCCTCCGGGATTGCCCTGGAGTCTCCCAAGTCAATCTCCAGGTTACTGCCGAGCGCAACTGTGGAGGAAAATCATTGGGACATTAAAATAAATTATATTTCTCATTTTCTTGGAACATTTCTCTTCACCAGATATAAAAATACTGTAAATGGGGAAAGTAAAGGCTGTTTGGCTGACAGTCAACAATTATCCAATTGGGTAATGAGTCTTTTTGCTTTCCAATTGGCATGAGAAGGCAGTGTGTCACGAGGGTGGATATGTTGGCCAACTGATGGCTGGAGTGTGGGGGCAAGTCATGTGATGAAACCTCCAGGAATATATTTAATCATAATTGGCAACCCTAGCACTATAACATCTGGCAGAGACAGTGCAGTAGTGATGACGTCACTGACTTAGATTTGATTTATTATTGTCACATGTATTAGTATACAGTGTAAAGTATTGTTTCTTGCACGCTACACAGCCAAAACATACCGTTCATAGAGAAGGAAAGGAGAGGGTGCAGAATGTAGTGTTACAGCCATAGCTAGGGTGTAGAGAAAGATCAACTTAATGCGAGGTAGGTCCATTCAAAAGTCAGCAGGGAAGAAGCTGTTCTTGAGTCGGTTGGTACGTGACCTCAGACTTTTGTATCTTTTTTCTGGTGGAAGGAGGTGGAAGAGAGAATGTCCGGGGTGCGTGGGGTCCTTGATTATGCTGGCCGCTTTGCCGAGGCAGCAGGAAGTGTCGACAGAGTCAATGGACTAATAATAATGCAGAGGCCCAGGCTAATGCCTTGGTGATACGAGTGGTGGCAGCTGGTGGAAGTTAAAGTCAACGATTAAAATGTGGAATTGGAAGCTAGCCTCGGGGATGGTGACCATGAGAGTATCATTAATTGTTGTAAAAAACAAGCCCATCGGGTTCAATAATGCTATTCAGGGAAGGAAAGTTGACATGTACTCCTGGTCTGGTGACTCCAGACCCACTGCCCTCAGTTCAAGGGCAGTCAGGGATGACTTTGCCACATTTCTTGAAAGAATGAAGAAAGATAATTGAGTTGAGTCTTCTCCTTACTCTCCCCCCTGCAAGCTACCAGAGAGCCAATCTGCTAAATGAGGGGCTCCGAGCATGGGAGCAGTTGAGGGAGAGTGGGAGTGGGAGATGTCATGACTTTTGACCTTTTTGGAGATTGGATGAACCTACTTAAGCTTCATTTTCACTCAGTTTTGGGTGGATAGAAAATTAGAATTGGAAGCAAATAGCACAGAGCTGTTTTACATTCACCACTTGATGTTCGTGATAAAAAGAAGCTCTGATAGTATAATTACAAAATTTAAAAATATATATTTATTCGTGTCACAAGCAGACTTACATTAATACTGCAATGAAGTTACTGTGAAAATCCCCTGGTCGCCACACTCTGGCGCCTGTTTGGGTACACTGAGGGAGAATTTAGTGTGGCCAATGCACCTAACCAGCACGTCTTTCAGACTGGGAGGAAACCGGAGCACCTGGAAGAAGCTCACTCGGACACGGGGAGAACGTGCAGACTCCGCACAGACAGTGCCCCAAGCTGGGAATCTAACCTGGGCCCCTGGAGCGAGTGTCATCGCCATAGGGTTAACTCCTCCTGTTCAGAGGCCTGATGTGGGCAGATCATGTCCCAGTTAAGAGCCCAGCACATAAAGTGGCCATCGACCGATCTGGGCAGTGGGTGGACGAGGAGGTTGTACATCTCGACTGTCTGCCCTGGAACCGTGGCTATTTCTATTGCCAGCTGGCCTTGGAAAGGGAGCACATGGTGCCCCCCAGTACAATGCAGGCCTTCTGCGCCTGGTGGGCATCACAGGGACTAGGCGTTATCATCATCATCATCATCATCCACACACAGCCCCCCACCCCCCCACCACCACCACCACCACCACCACCAGGGGACAACATTTTGGTTTAGTTAGTTAAGTTTCTTTTGAAGTTTTGGTTTCTTGTTACTATCACCCACTCTTTAACTTATTGATTTTATTGACCATTTTTTCTATTTAAATGAGTAGTGCGTAGCCGCGGTTTGTCCTGCTGAACTTTTGAAGGGCTGTCACTTTCCCGGGACTGCAATACAAGTCCAGGGTGGTCTCACCTCGCTGTAAGGTGATAGCGATTATTCCGGTCACTGGGGAGTGGATGGTACTGGCTACACTCTGAGTGTGCAGCGGTTGTGTTTAGCTGGAAGAGCCGCCAGTTGAACATTCTGCATATTTGCCCCCTCCTGGAATCCCGTGTTAAGTATGTATGGGGAGGTGATGACCAAGTGGTATTATCGCCAGCTTAGCAATCCAGAAACTCAGCTAACATTCTGGAGACCCGGATTCGAATCCCGCCACGGCAGATGGTGGAATTTGAATTTAACAAAAAATATCTGGAATTAAGAATCTACTGATGACCATGAAACCATTGTCAATTGTCGGAAAAACCCATCTGGTTCACTAATGTCCTTACCCAGTCTGGCCTACATGTGACTCCAGATCCACAGCAATGTGGTTGGCTCTCAACTGCCCTCAGGCAACTAGGGATGGGCAATAAATGCTGGCCAACCAGTGACGCCCATATCCCACGAATGAAAAAAAAATTATGTACTGGAGCTTGTCTTGGGGGCAAGATAATTGGCAGAATCAGCAGATGTCAGTGTTGTTCTCTGTTGCGGTACATACAGACATTAATAGGGTGGCACGGTGGCACAGTGGTTAGCAATGCTGACTCATAGCACCAGGGACTTGGATTCGATTCCCAGCTTGGGTCACTGTGTTGAGTTTGCACGTTCTCCCCGTGTCTGTGTGGGTTTCCTCCGGGTGCTCCGGTTTCCTCCCACAGTTCGAAAGACGTGCTGGTTAGGTGCATTGGCCGTGCTAAATTCTTCCTCAGTGTACCCGAACAGGCGCCGGAGTGTGGCGACTGGGGGATTTTCACAGTAACTTCATTGCATTGTTAATGTGAGCCTACTTGTGACACTAATAAATAAACTTTCAACTTTAATTGCACCTGTAGTTCTGTGAAAACGGGCTGTGAATGTTGATTCCCTTGTTTTTCTGTTTCTTTCCTGGTTCTGTCACGCAGCTCAAAATATCCTCCGGTAGCCACAGGTGCGCCTGGCTGGATGGTGTCAATGTAGTGTGGGAAAAGTTACCCGTCACCCTTCAGTTATCCAACTGCCAGCGTTGGCCATCAACACCCTCTGCTTTCTTTCTCCAACCTCTGAGACTGAGAGTTATTATCCCCGGATCACTGCCATGGGAAAACCTGAGGGAAAAAGCAGTCTATGGGACATTAAACAAACGCGCATTTTTCTTTATAATTCTCCACTTTGCTTTGAAGGCTTTTGTTAGATGGGGAGTGAAGGTTGTTGACTGGTCAACAAACATTTAAGTTCTAAAGTTTAAGTTTATTTATGAGTGTCACAAGTAGGTTTACATTAACACTGCAATGAAATTCTGTGAAAATCCCCTAGTCTAATTGACTAATAAAGAGTTTCCTCATCTGTCAATTAGTGTAGGAGGTGGGGCTTTGCGAGGGCGGACATTTCAGATGGCCAATGGTGGGACTATAGGAGGGTGTGTCCAAATGGAGGCCACAGGTCATGTGATACTTCCTGGACGATGTCCATCCTGAGATGGCAGCTCTGCACTCTGCAACTTCTAGCAAGGGCAGGATTAAACCTACAGGGGACTTCACGCTATTATATATTTAAGTGGTTGCAGAGCGCTTTAAGAGCTGATCACATGATATGATGGCGATGTCATTAGGGTGTTGCACTGGCTGCTGTATTGCTGTTGGTTTGTCCTCTGTCCAGGCATCAGCTCCTTCAATAAACCTTATTGTTGTTAGTTGGAATCTACGTGTGCAAACCACATCTTCCTCCTTTTTGTGTAAAACCCACAGCCCTTTCAAAATGGAGGACTTTCAAAGTGATTTTTCACAGGGTTCAGCAAAAGTATATACCAGTGATAAGGAAGGACTGTAGAAAAAGAGATAATCAGCCATGGATATCTAAGGAAATAAAGGAGGGTATCAAATTGAAAGAAAAGGCTTACAAAGTGGCAAAGATTAGTGGGAACCAAGAGGATTGGGAAATCTTTAAAGGTCAACAGAAAGCCACGAAAAAAGCTATAAAGAAAATTAAGGTAGATTATGAAAGTGAACTAACTCAGAATATAAAAACAATCAGCAAAAGTTTCTACAAATATATAAACAAAAAAGAGTGGCTAAAGTAAACATTGGTCCTTTAGAGGATGAGAAGGGGGATGTAATAACTGGAAATGAGAAAATGGCTGAGGTATGGAACAGGTATTTTGTGTCGGTCTTCACAGTGGAAGACACAAATAACATGCCAAAAATTGATGACAGGAAGGCAATGGCAGGTGAGAACCTAGAAACTATTATTATCACGAAAGAGGTCGTGATAAAGAGACAGGATCTACAGGCATTTAAAGGTGCAAGGACTGATTAGGGACAGTCAGCATAGTTTTGTGAGTGGAAAAACATGTCTCACAAATTTAATTGAGTTTTTTGAAGGGGTAACCAAGAAGGTAGATGAGGGCAGTGCAGTTGATGTTGTCTACATGGACTTTAGCAAGGCCTTTGACAAGGTACCGCATGGAAGGTTGTTGCATGAAGTTAAATCTCACGTGATCCAGGGTGAGGTATCTAAATGGATACAAAATTGGCTTCTTGACAGAAGCCAGAGGGTAGTTGTAGAGAGTTGTTTTTCAAACTGGAGGCCTGTGACCACCGGTGTGCCTCAGTGATCAATGCTGGGCCCACTGTTATTTGTCATTTTATATTAATGATTTGGATGAGAACATGGTTAATAAGTTTGCTGATGACACCAAGGTTGGTGGCATAGTGGACAGTGAAGAAAGTTATCTCCAATTGCAACGGGATCTTGATCAATTGGGCTAGTGGGCTGACGAATGCCAGATGGTGTTTAATTTAGACAAATGCGAGGTGATGCATTTTGGTAGATTGAACCAGGGCAGGACTTACTCAGTTAATGGTAGGGCATTGGGGAGAGTTACAGAACAAAGAGATCTAAAGGTACATGTTCATAGTTCCTTGAAAGTGGAGTTACAGGTGGACAGGGTGGGGCTATACTCATTGGAATTCAGGAGAATGAGGGGAGATCTTATAGAAACATGTAAGATTATGAAGGGAATAGATAAGATAGAAGCAGGGAAGTTGTTTCCACTGGTGGGTGAAACTAGAACTAGGGGGCATGGCCTCAAAATAAGGGGGAGCAGATTTAGGACTGAGTTGGGGAGGAACTTCTTCACACAAAGGGTTGTGAATCTGTGGAATTCCCTGCCCAGTGAAGCAGTTGAGGCTACCTCATTGAATGTTTTTAAGGCAAGGATAGATCAATTTTTGAACAGTAAAGGAATTAAGGGTTATGGTGAGCGGGCGGGTAAGTGGAGCTGAGTCCATGAAAAGATCAGCCATGATCTTATTGAATGGCGGAGCAGGCTCGAGGGGCCAGATGGCCTACTCCTGCTCCTAGTTCTTATGTTCAGTAAACCTTGTTGTTGTTAGTTGGAATCTAAGTGTACAAACCACATCTTCTTTTTGTGTAAAACTCATAGCCCTTAACATGGTGAAACATTACAGATAGTTTGCAAATTGCATTAAGATACGTGCAATTTAAAAGTATTTGAAAAATGTATTTCCTGTTAGCATACAATGCAGGCATCTGGTATGGTAACCGCATCATGTAAAATGATTTGCAATTATATAATGCCTTTCCAAGCGTCAGGATGTCCTCATGTCCTCATTTACAGACAAAGACATGCTTTCTGAAGTGTAGCCGGTATTGCGTGACTTCCTGGAAGGATGCAAAATCCCACTTCTCTCCATTTTTTTATTCCTCTAGGGGTGGCACAGTGGTTAGCATTGCTGCCTCACAGTGCTAGGGACTCGAGTTCGATTCCCGGCTTGGGTCACTGTCTGTGCGGAGTTTGCACGTTCTCCTTGTGTCTGCGTGGGTTTCCTCCGGGTGCTCCGGTTTCCTCCCACAGTCCGAAAGATGTGTTGGTTAGGTGCATTGGACATGCTAAATTCTCCCTCAGTGTACCCGAACAGGTGCTGGAGTGTGGCGACTAGGGGATTTTCACAGTAACTTTTCACAGTAATGTAAGCCTACTTGTAACACTAATAAATAAACTTAAACTCTTTCATATTTTCCTCCATTCTTTATCTTTTCATCGACATTTTGCTTGTTGTGCCTCGTATTTGCAAGTGTTCTCATAATTGAAGTTAAATTAAGTGAAGTCTGGCTGGTAACTTTAATATAATTTGATTTGATTTATTATTGTCACATGTATTAACATACAGTGAAAAGTATTGTTTCTTGCGCACTATGCAAACAAAGCATACCGTTCATAGAGAAGGAAAGGAGAGAGTGCAGAATGTAGTGTTACAGTCATAGCTAGGGTGTAGAGAAAAGATCAACTTAATGCAAGGTAGGTCCATTCAAAAGTCTGACAGCAGCAGGGAAGAAGCTGTTCTTGAGTCAGTTGGTACGTGACCTCAGACTTTTGTATCTTTTTCCCAAAGAAAGAAGGTGGAAGAGAGAATGTTTGGGGTGCGTGGGGTCCTTAATTATGCTGGCTGCTTTGCCGAGGCAGCGGGAAGTGTAGACAGAGTCAATGGACGGGAGACTGGTTCTTACTGTACAGAAACTGGCCTTTCTACCAAACTGACCCATGCTACATACAGGTCTGTTCTCACGCTGCTACATCTTACCAGCCAATTCTTGTATCCCTTACTCCCTCATGTGTTTATCTGATTTGCCCTTTTAAAGTAAAACGAAGCTTATTTGGCTCAGCTATTCCATTTGATAGCAATTTCCACATTCTCTAACCTGACTAGAAATGACGTGTAGACTGAGAGGCTGGATTTTCATGTGGTCCATTTGCGAACAAGCTTCAGATATCCCGGGAGAAACAGTGCAAACACGGAACGCGTAGGAGTGGCTGAAGGGACATTGTTTGCTATTTTTGATTTTATGAGCAGCCAGTTCGTCTGACTAAAGGCGTGGATTGTGATCCATCCGGCGAGCTTGCTCCATTGAAGATATATAACTAATGGATAACTCTTTCGAAGGGCTTGTACAAGCACAATGGGCTGAAGGGCCTGCTTTGGTGCATTACGATTCAATGACCTAATAACAACCAATGTGGAAAAATGCCGGCCCACTGCACCTTTAAGAACCCAGGTCCCTGGAGCTGTGAGGCAGCAGTGCTAACCACTATGCTACCGTGCCGCCCCATTTGTGTTGGCAAAAGAGGATGGAATGATGACGATGCAGCTTTCGGGTGAAGACTTGAACCCTGGGAGATCCCGGGGTAACTCTTGACACACTGGGGCTGCCTAGTTTTCTTTGACAATGGAATAAAGTTGACTGTCATTGTAACAAACCCCTCATTGGTTGAGGATAATTCTGGCTGCTGTAATATTAACACTCTCTCCTGAGATGGAAACACTTACAGGCGCTGCCTGTATTCCAGGGTTGAGAATTCCCCTGGTCCAGTATCTTGTGGTTAAATCACAAATATGTTTTGTGAAAATTTCCTGTTTTGTTTTCTGGTCAATGCGTAACAGAGGAGATTTTTACAAAAACATTTGTGAATTGAATGCACAGAGGCTGTAAGAAATCTCCCCTCCCCCTCTGTTCCGTTTCCTCCTATTCTCCTTGCGTCTCGACCACAGTTTATTAACCATCCTCTGCTAACATCCTCCATTCCCATACTTCACCTTCCTGCTTTTCAAACACCTTTTCGTCACATATTGAGCAAGATCAGAAGCGACATACATTCATTCGCAGGGACCCATTCTCTGCAAAGAAAAGGCATAATGTATTCAAGAGGTGGCTAGATTTAGCACTTGGGGGCGAATGGGATCAAAGGTTATGGGGAGAAAGCAGGATTAGGCTATTGAGTTGGACGATCAGCCATGATAGTAATGGATGGCAGAGGAGGCTTGAAGGGCCGAATGGCCTCCTCCTATCTTCTATATTTCTATGTTTAAGCCATGCACATTTTTTGTATTAACCATAAGCATAGAGAACCTATAGTTCGTTACCTGGTGTTTTCTCCATAGCAATAGCTTGGCCAATCAACTTGCCAACCAATCAGCAGCCTTTTCTCCTGTTGATATGATTATTTGAAATTTGGTATTCTTGCATTTGTCCTGATGAGTCCAAGACTGAAAGCTTCGGAAACATGTCTCTCTCGTTTCAGGAATGTTTAAGTCTGTCTAAACTGTATTTAGGTCAATGAATATTAACAACCTTCTGTTGGGAAATTACCCTGCGTCTGGAACCCTCAATATCTCCGATTTACACTCTGAGACTTTGGATGTTTCCAATTCATTTAGAAGGATTAAAACCAGTAACTCCTGGATAGCTATACGACTGACATCTCTGTGGACTGTCCAACTATACTACCCCACTCACCCCCTGCTACCCTTCTACCACCTCAACCCCCAATTCACCACTCAGTTACCCCCCCAACCATCAGATCCTCCATTTCACCCCCCAGATCTACCCTACCTCTTCACCTTACCTTCTCTCCTAACCGAACGTGGATGGGGCGTTGACTTATTAGAATAGGCAGCTAGTGCTATAAAAAGTGGACCTGGTTTTACTTTTCCTGACTCCTACACTACAATGAAGTGTTGATCCACCTGAAGGAACTATTCGATTGTAGGCAACAAAATAAAACAAGACTCACTCCAACTTCTAAATCAAAGAAAAAGATTTAATAAAGAAACTTCATTACTCCAACACTTGAGGCCTCACCCTGGGCCATTCCAAACTCCCACAAACACCAGCAGCTCCTTATTTATACTGAGTCAGCTGACCACCCCAACATTTTCTCATTGGTTACATAGTTTACTGGGTCAGCTGACACTTACAGCATGTTACGATTGGTCACACTACAACAGATCCAATGTTACCATTGGTTACATGTATAACCCTTAACAATGTTACCATTGGTTACATGTAAAACCCTTAACAAATATATCTAACGTGTTCCAATCAAACCAATCCCATAGACAAAAGACCCTTTTCACAGGTTTAACACAGCAAAGGCTAATGTTCATGTGATACTGGAAATTGAGACCTTTGAATGAAGTCTGCAGTTCTCTGGATAGACTCAGAACAGTTTAAAGTCAGAACAGCTTCCCAAAATACCAAGGACTCTGGGCAAGCCACCAACAGCTGATTTCCCCCCCCCCCTTCAGAAAGGCAAGACCTTGCTTTCAGCTAACCAGCAGAATTTCCAAAAACCAGGGAGAGAAAGAGACTTCTTTATAGCTTGATGCCCCTTCTAAAACTAAAACTCAAGCTAAACAGCAGCTCCAAACTGAAAACGAAAGAACTCCTGTCACCTTACCTGCCAACCAGTTTTTCTCCTAACGATGCAGAACATCTCCGTAAAATTAAACAAACCCCTGTTTAGGCAGAAATAAAAAGACTCTCATAGACAGCCTGGCAACAGTGAGAAAAACAAACTGAAAGAGTTTGCTTACAACTGCAGAGTACACAATTTTTAAAAAAACACTTCTCAAAGGTATACAAATGTCACAGTTCCAATGCTCTGACAATTGATAAGGTTGGTGCCACAAATACAACTATCAACCTTTTGATCTGCTTTGGTCAGTTTCAAGCTCAGATTTGGTATCACCAATTCCCAGCATTGAACCCTGGAATCATACAGTGCAGAAGAGGCCCTTCGGCCCATTGAGTCTGCACCGATTCATGAGAAACACCTGACCTCCCATCTAATTCCATTTAGCAGCACTTGACGCATAGCCCTGAATGTTATGACGTGCCAAGTGCTCATCCAGGTACTTTTTAAAGGATGTGAGGCAACCCGCCTCTACCACCCTCCCAGGCAACGCATTCCAGACTGTCACCACCCTAAACCTTTTGCCCCTCACCTTGAACCCATGTCCCCTTGTGACTGACCCTTCAACTCTTTCCTAGGGTAGAAAAGTCAAGTAGTAGAGGACATAGGTTTAAGGTACATGGGGAAAAGTTTAGAATCATACAATCCCTACTGTGCAGAATGATGCCATTCAGCCCATCGAGTCTGTACCGACCATAATCCCACCCAGGTCCTATTCCCGTAACCCCACACATTTACCCTGCTAGTCCCCCTGACACTAGGGTAATTTTAGTGTGGCCATTGCACCTTACCCGCACACAGATCTTTGGACTGTGGGAGGAAACCCACACAGACATGGGGAGAACATACAGACTCCACACAGACAGTGACCCAAGCCGGGAATCGAACCCGGGTCCCTGGTGCTGTAAGGCAGCAGTGCTAACCATTGTGCCACCATGCTGAGGCACACCACTAGTCACGGAGGAGATGTGCGAGGCACGTTTTTTACACAGGGTGGTGAATGTCTGGAACGCGCTGCCTGGGGAGGTGGTGGGAGCAGGTACGATAGCGGCATTTAAGAGCAACTAGACAAATCCATGAATAGGATGGGAATGGAAGGATACGGACTCCGTAAGTGCATACGGTTTTAGTTTAGGCAGGCATCATGATCGGCGTAGGCTTGGAGGGCCGAAGGGCCTGCTCCTGTGCTGTACTGTTCTTTGTTATTTGTTCTTTGTAAGGGGAACAGCTGCTCCCTGTCCATGGCCCTCATAATCTTGTACGCTTCAATCAGGTCACCCCTCAGTCTTCTCTGCTCCAACGAAAACAACCCAAGTCTATCTAACCTCTCTTTATAACTTAAATATTCCATCCCAGGCAACATCCTGGTAAATCTCCTCTGCACCCCTTCCAGTGCAATTTAAAGAATTTGTAAAAGTTTTTTAAAGTTTATTTATTAGTCACAAGTAAGGCTTACATTAACACTGCAATGAGGTTACTGTGAAATTCCCCTAGTCACCATAGTCCAGCACCTGTTCGGGTCAATGTACCTAACCAGCACGTCTTTCAGAATGTGGGAGGAAACTGAAGCAGCCGGAGGAAACCCACGCGGACACGAGGAGAATGTGCAAACTCCACACAGACAGTGACCCAAGCCGGGAATCGAACCCGGGCCCCTGGCGCTGTGAGGCAGCAGTGCTAACCACTGTGCCACCGAGCCAGATATGCAATCATATCCTTCCTATAATGTGGCAACCAGAATTGCACACAATACTCGAGCTGTGGCCTCACCTGTGGCATCCTCCACCCCAGGCCCGGCCTGCTCAGGTCCATGCCAAGGAAGAGTTAATAGTGATGAACACTGTTGAATACATGGTGAGTAATGTGTATTAACACTGTGGTTCCTCAATCACATTGATGCAAAGCTCCATAATAGGGTATATAGAATGCGTAACCCAGGGTGACGGGCCTGTGTCAAAACCAAAGCACGCCTAGAGCCCTTGAAGCATTATGTTTTATGTAACTGACAACAGTGAACCAGGGAGTGAAAATTTATTGTATTTATTAAGTCAAATCTACTCGGACATGTTCCAAATCTCTGGGGCGTCCAATTAAGGTTTGTACAAATCAGCAAACACGATCACGTTTCTGATTGCTTGATTAGCATTGAGTGAATTCCGGACCCGCTCGGGATGTGGGGACCTCTGTCCAAGCCCCGCCCTTCCAAAACTTAAATGCCTCATTTCAGCCATAATCATTTTTAAAAAAAAGAAATGACTGCATTCTTAGAGTCGCAAAGCCAATGTGTAGAGTGCCAAGCCCAAATCCACCTCCTCGCTTGTTCCAAAAAACAACTCGAATTGAATCCAATTCATGGTCTCCCCAGGGGAGACGGGCAAGATCCAAGCTGACAAGGAAAGGCATTGCACCTGATCTTGATCTGACGCTTGATGCATAGAATCCCCACAGTGCAGAAGGAGACCATTCAGCCCATCGAGTCTGCACCAACTCAGCATCTCACCCAGGCCCTTGCCTCCACCCTATCCCTGTAACCATATACATTTACCAATCCCCCAAGCTACGAACGTGGGGAAACTAAGGGGCAATTTGTCATGGCCGATCCACCTAACCGATGTTTCTTCAGAAGGAACTCTTCAAAATGCAGCAAATGAAATAGCAACAAAGCTTATCCCTACTTATAAATCAAAGAAAGGGTTTAATAAAGAAACATCATTACTCCAAACTTGGGGCCTCGCCCTGGGCCACTCCAAGCTCCCCACAATTCTACATCGTTCCTTATTTATAGTGAATCAGCTGGTCAGCTGACTATTACATCACTCTGTGATTGGTTCCATGTTTTACTGGGTCAGCTAACCCTTACATCTTGTTCCATTGGTCACATTACATCCAATACAAAGTTGTCACTGGTTACATTCTAACAACTTGCGCATTTTTGGGGCAGCACGGTGGCACAGTGGTTAGCACTGCTGCCTCACAGCGCCAGGGCCCCGGGTTCAATTCCCGGCTTGGGTCACTGTCTGTGCAGAGTTTGTACGTTCTCCCCATGTCTGCGTGGGTTTCCTTCGAGTGATCCGGTTTCCTCCCACAGTCCAAAAGATGTGCTGGTTAGATGCATTGGCCGCGCTAAATTCTACCTCGGTGTAGCCGAACAGGCACCGGAGTTTGGCAACTAGGAGATTTTCACAGTAACTTCATTGCAGTGTTAATGTAAGCCTACTTGTGACACTAATCAATAAACTTTAAACTTTGGGCACTTAGGGGTAATTTATCACGGCCAATCCACCTAACCTGCACATCTTTGGACTCTAAGGGGCAATTCCCCATGGCTAATCCATCTAACCTACACATTTTGGGACACTGAAAGGCAATTTAGCATGGCCAATTCACCTAACCCGCAGAACATACGGGTTCCCAAGGCTGGAATCGAACCCGGGTCCCTGCCGCTATGAGGCAGCAGTGCTAACCACTGTGCCACCGTGCCGCCCTCAGTGGGATTCATCTCATTGGAACACATTTAAAGATGGATTCTCATCTTCAAAACTTTTTCATGTACGATTTGCCGCATGGGAATCCTTTAAAGGGGCAGTCCCGTCATCAGTGCCTTTCAAAGGGGGACCCTGTCAGTCCTCCGCGATTTTCCAGCATTTTCTGTTTTGTAACAGTGATTGGATAGTGGTTGAAGGATAAATATGGTGTGGAACAGGACTGAACCTCCCTGTTCTCTCTGAAATCATGCCCTGGGATTGTTTGCATCCATCGGAGAGGGCAGACAGGGTCCTTAGCTTAACGCCTCATCCAAAAGATGGCACCTGTGACAGTGCCGTGCTCCATCGGTACTGCACTGAGCTCAGTGCATTCGAACGGAGACTTGAACCTTCTGGCTCTGAGGTGGGAGCTGCTGTGGCAGTAACGTTCACAAGTATCCAGTAAAACATGCCTGAGTGTGTGCTAATTTTGGCCATTTATTTTAGCAACCCACCCATTCAAGATAACCATTTGTAAACTCAAACACTTTGACCCCTGCCTGATTGGGATCTACAAATGAAAGCACCTTCATCTGGTCAGCGAGAGTGGGACAGCTACTGGTTTTGGAGTGCTGACAGTATCTCCAAAATGGCAGGAACAATAAGCTACCCCTTGGAGACACTCCTGGCCCCCATCCAGATAAAACACACAAACAAGTGACAGGAAAAGCTTATAAGGTACATCAGGCGATTGCATCCATCGAAGCCAGTCACAATTCTGGTTACACCACCGGGAGGAACTGCAGGACACAAACAGGCCAAAAATCATAGAATCCCTACAGTGCAGAAGGAAGCCATTCGGCCCATCGAGTCTGCACCGACCACAATCCCACCCAGGCCCTATCCCCTCACATCTTTACCCTACTAACCCCTCTCACCTATGGACAATTTAGCACGGCCAATCAACCTAACCCACACATCTTTGGACTGTGGGAGGAAACCGGAGCACCCGGAGGAAACCCGTGCAGACACGGGGAGAACATGCGGACTCCACACAGACAGTTACCCAAGCTGGATCCCTGGCGCTGTGAGGCAGCAGTGCTAACCAGTGTACCACCGTGCCGTCCAATTTGAAAACTTTAAGATATGTCAGAAATTCCACTATTTGACGGACCCAGTTACGTGAAACTCCTATTTTAAGAAGATGCAAAGTAAGCAAGTGACTATTTACATTAAAATAGTGTGAGAGACAATCGCAACCGACTCGAGGTTAGCTTCTTCCCTGCTGCCATCAGACTTTTGAATGGACCCACCATATATTAAGGTGATCTTTCTCTTCACACAATCTGTAACTGCAATACTATATTCTGCACCAAAGCAGAAAAATGCCGGAAAATCTCAGCAGGTCTGACAGCATCCGTGGAGAGAGAATAGAGCCAACACTTCGAGTCTGGATGAGAGTCATCCAGGGGCAGCATGGTGGCACAGTGGTTAGCACCGCTGCCTCACAGCACCAGGGACCTGGGTTCGATTCCTGGCTCGGGTCACTGTCTATGCACAGTTTGCATGTTCTCCCCGTGTCTGCGTGGGTTTCCTCCAATGCTCCAGTTTCCTCCCACACTCCAAAGATGTGCAGGTTAGGTTGATTGGCCATGCCAAATTATCCCTTAGTGTCAGGGGGATTAGCGAGGTTAATGCAGAGGTTTACAGGGATAAGGCCTGGGTGGGATTATTTTCGGTGCAAGCTCGATGGGCCGAATGGCCGCCTTCTGTGCTGTAGGGGTTCTATGATTCCAGGTCTGACAGCGTCCATGGACAGAGAATAGAGCCAGCATTCATCCAGATTCGAAACGTTGGCTCTATTCTCTCTCCACAGATGCTGTCAGACCTGCCGAGATTTAACAGCATTTTTCTGTTTTTGTTTCAGATTCCAGCATCCGCAGTATTTTGCCTTTATACCATATTCTGCACCCTTTCCTTTCCTGCTGCCCTATGTATTCTATGAACAGTATGCTTTGTCTGTATAGTGTGCAAGAAACAATACTTTTCACTGTATCCCAATACATGTGATAATAATAAATCAAATCCAAAATGAGTGAGCGGGTTAAATCTCCACGTTTGGTGTTGACAGAGCACAGATTTCACCATTGAGGAAATTTTAATTTACATATATCTCTCCGTGGATCCCAGCCTCGAGGTACAACTCCATGAACTAAGTACACCGCCAGGAAAACTGCAAACCTATGTATTTTTCTTGCATCAGTTGAGTTTGGGAGAATTGGGTGTGTTTGACATGTCTCAGCTTGTAGCACACTTGCTTCTGAATCAGAAGGTTCGAGGTTTGAGTCCCACTTCAGAACGTCATTGCAAAATCCAGGGTTACACTTCAGTGCCAGTAGGAAGGGAGTGCTACACTGTTGGGGATGCTGTCTTTGGATGAGAAGTTGAACAGAAGCCCCCATTTATCTCACAGGCGGGGATAAAGTTGACCCCTGGGTACTATTTTGAAGAGAAGTCTCCACAATATCCTGGTCTACTTCTATTTCTCGACCAACGAGATTGAAAACAGATCAATGGTTATTATCCATTGCTGTTTGGAAGAAGTTCCTGTGTAAAAATGCTGTGATATCTTACATTCCAACAGTGACCTCACTTGCTTTGCTGCAAAGCACCTTGGGATATCAGGTGATCATGAAAGGCGCTATATAAATTCAAGCCTTGCCTTCTTTCTTCCTCAGTGATTGCTTCTCGGAGTTCATTACCTCAACGAGGAGTTCTTAATCTGCCCCACACACTCAGTCAGTTTGAGCCCCGCACTCTGTTTCATTTGTGCTTTTTTACTGAAATACAACTTTACACAAAGGCTCAAATCTTCGAGGATTCCAGTCGCTGGGAGATTGGATGCAAGGTGGGAAATGTGGATCAGGACTCTGTGAATGGTCAGAATTTTATCGGCATGGCCGGCCCGGAGTCGGGGCAGGCGAGGCTCACAGAACGGCATTTTCCATTGGCCTTGGGCGGGATCTTACGAGCTTTGGGTGGGCGAGGCGGTATAATTTCGGTAAATGTCTTAGTGCATAAACTTGCGCAGAAATTGCCCGGGGGGTTTAAACTTCTGATGGACTGATTCCTGCTGTATGGGACCCTAAGCGAAAGTATGTGACTCCGAGCTTGCTTCAGCTACGTGGGACTTACCTGGGTACTTAGCCTGGGAATGATACGCTGATTAATACCTGGTCAAACTCCGATTAATCAATCACCCTCCGACCTGATTAACCCACTCAACCTACCACCCAATCACCCACCTCACCCACTCACCTCACCCACTCACCCATCACAGTGGCACAGTGGTTAGCACTGCTGCCTCACAACACCAGGGACCCGGGTTCGATTCCCGATTTGGGTCACTGTCAGTGTGGAGTTTGCACGTTCTCTGCGTGGGTTTCCTCCAGGTGCTCCGGTTTCCTCCCAGAATCCGAAAGACATGCAGGTTAGGTGCATTGGCCATGCTAAATTAATCAGTGTACCTGAACAGGCGCCAGAGTGTAGCGATAAATGGATTTTCACAGTAACTTCATTACACTGTTAATGTAAGCCTATTTGTGGCACGAATAAATAAATTTTACCCACTCACTCTGCATCCATTCGCCCTCCATGTGGTCATTCTCACACCTAATTTGCACTTGAAACTACTTGATGTGAACTACATCAAGCAGAATTGGTAACTTTACATCAGAGTTGTACCGTAAGGCACAGACACGGGCAACATCTGAGGACCCAGAAGGAAACAGGGTGGCACAGTGGCACAGTGGTTAGCACTGCTGCATCACAGCGCCATGGACCTGGGTTCCATTCCAGCCTTGGGTCACTGTCTGTGTGGAGTCTGCACGTTCTCCCCGTGTCTGCGTGGGTTTCCTCTGGGCGCACCAGTTTCTTCCCACAGTCCAAAGATGTGCGGGTTAGGTGGATTGGCCATGCTAAATTGACCCTAGTGTCAGGGGGGGGTTACAGGAATAGGGCCTGGGTGGGATTGTGGTTGGTGCAGACTCGATGGGCTGAATTGCTTATCTCTGCACTGTAGGAATTCTGTGATTTATGATCTATGAAAACACAACTGACGTCCAAACTGAAAGAGCAAAAAGAAAGTCTCCGAGAAGATCGGGGTCAAAGTTCACTCAAGTGACCCATCCTGGGGGTTCGGCGGAGTCTGTCTGTCTTTCAGACCACTCTTGCAAGACCACATGATCGATGGCTCACCCTCCCTGCAGCCCCTTCCACCTACCCTCGTTCTGCCGTCACTTCCACAGCCCCAGGGGCCGTATAGATCCAGAGAACTGGACTTGTCAATCGAGGTCAATTAGCTTTAATTGCACCGATTCCCCTAATCAATCACTGGTGTGTCTGAACGCAGCCTAACCAAATAAAGAGAAGGTTTCTGTTAAATAATTACAGCAGCAGAATAAATAACTCATGTCCAACTGAACTAAATGGGCAGCTTGGGAAAATAAACAGTCGGATACTAAATAAACTCAGAGAATGAATCAATTACACACTCCGACACAAGTAAGTGCTCAACTATTTGTCTTTTTACCATCGTCGGTCCAACTAAGATTGGGTTTATATTGTTGACGTGTCCATAGTAACATCTGGTTATCGCAGAGATTCAGAAGGTGGGAGTGTTGTTTCCGCAGAGGTGTTCAGTAGCTGCCGCGACTGGCACAGTGGTTCGCACTGCTGTCTCACGGCACCAGGGACCCGGGTTCAATTCCCGGCTTGGGTCACTGTCTGTAGGGAGTTTGCATGTGAGAATCCCAGTAAGAAGTTTAACAACACCAGGTTAAAATCCAACAGGTTTATTTGGTAGCAAAAGCCACACAAGCTTTCGGAGCCTTTAGGCCTGTTGGACTTTAACCTGGTGTTGTTAAACTTCTTACTGGGTTTACCCCAGTCCAACGCCGGCATCTCCGGAATCCCTACAGTGCAGAAGGAGGCCATTCAGCCCATCGAGCCTGCACTGACCACAATCCCACCCAGGCCCTATTCCCATAACCCCACGTATTTACCCTGCTAATTCCACTGACACTAAGAGGCAATTTAGCATAGCCAATGCACCTAACCGACATATCTTTTGGACTGTGCGAGGAAACCGGAGCACCCGGAGGAAACCCACGCAGACACGGGGAGAATGTGCAGACTCCGCACAGACTGTGACCCGAGGCCGGAATTGAACCCGGCAGCAGTGCTAGCCACTGTGCTACCCCATGTCTGCGTGGGTTTCTCCAGGTGCTCCAGTTTCCTCCCACAGTCCGAAAGAAGTGCTGATTAGGTGCATTGGCCGTGCTAAATTCTCCCTCAGTGTACCCGAACAGGCGCCGAGTGTGGCGACTGGGGGATTTTCACAGTAACTTCATTGCAGTGTTAATGCAAGCCTTACTTGTGACACTAATAAATATAACTTAAAACTTTCACTTGCTCACATTAGGATTGCAGCTGAATTGTAAAGATAGACTTGCATTTGTATAGCACCTTTCAGGATGTTCCAATGCAGCCAATGAGGTACTTTTGAAATGTAGTCACTGTTGTAAATGTAGAAAACATGGCAGCTAATTTGTGCACAGCAAGCCCCCACTAACCCGCAGGTGATAATGACCAGATACTCTCGCCAAAACCTTGCTGGCATTGACACCGATGGAATCCTACGGTCCCGCTGACTGTGCGCCCCTGCCATGGGTTTCCCGGTGGCGGGAGTGTGTCCAACGGGAAGCCCCACTGACAGCAGCGAGGACATAAGATTCCGCTGCCATGAAACAACGCCACGGAATAATATAAACTTTAAACCATAAACTTTATTTATGCACCATTTTAATTTAACTCTGATGGCTGTGTTTCCAAGCCTTGTTAAAAGCAACAGTTACAGTGTGAGGAGGACTGTCCCATCCCAGAGGTAACTGCCTTTTCACTTACCCGCTGCTCCTAGCGCACATCATAGCTCGTTGACGCTCCTGCGATTGGATGACTCCACCCCCATCCTAAGATTCAGACCTCTGATCGCCGCCCACCGGAACCTCCAACAAATTCACCAAAGTTCCTCAGGCAGCACCTTCCAAACTCACCTCCATCTTGAAGGACAAGGGCAGCAGATACATGGGAACACCACCACCTGCAAGTTCCTTTCCGAGCCACTCACCATCCTGACTTGGAAATATATCGCCGTTTCTTCACTTTCGTTTCAAGAAGGCAGCTTATCACCATCTTCCCAAGGGCAACTCGGGATGGGCAATAAATGCTGGCCAGCCAGCGACACCCATGTCCCAAGAATGAATTTTTAAAAAATCTGTCTCCCCGTCTCCCATTGACCTCTGACCCCTCCTCCCTGGTATGAATGTTCCCTCTAATTGTTTGGTGTGCAATAAAAAAATGCCTGTGTTTTTTGGTGGGGGGAGGTCAGAGGGTTGGGGGAACCTGACCTCTCTTTCATAAGAATCATAAGAATCATCAGTGCAGAAGGAGGCCATTTTTAAAAAATTTATTGATCACAAATAAGGCTTACATTAACACTGCAATGAAGTTACTGTGAAATTCCCCTAATCGCCACACTCCGGCGCCTGTTCGGGTCAATACGTCTAACCAGCACGTCTTTCAGATTGTGGGAGGAAACCGGAGCACCCGGAGGAAACCCACGCAGACCCGGAGAGAACATGCAGGCTCCACACAGACAGTGACCCATGCCGGGAATCGAACTCGGATCCCTGGCGCTGTGCGACAGCAGTACGAACCACTGTGCGACCGTGCTGCCTGTCTTTCGTCTGTCCCACGTGCTAAGAGGCTGCCATTCCTGGCTCCCTCCAACATGTGTGTATTAGCGAATCAGAGAGTCACATGGCAGAGAAGGTGGCCATTCACTCCATTGTGCTAGCTCTTGGAAAGAGTTATTGAGTTGGTTCCATTCCCAAAGAACAAAGAAAATTACAGCACAGGAACAGGCCCTTCAGCCCTCCAAACTTGCACCAACCATGCTGCCCAACTGAACTAAAACCCCCTACCCTTCCGGGGACCATATTCCTCTATTCCCATCCTATTCATGTATTTGTCAAGACGCCCCTTAAAAGTCACTATCGTATCTGCTTCCACTACCTCCCCTGGCAGCGAGTTCAAGGCACCCACCACCCTCTGTGTAAAACACCTGCCTCATACATCTCCTTTAAACCTTGCCCCACGCACCTTAAACCTGTGCCCCCTAGTAATTGACTCTTCCACCTGGGAAAAAGCTTCTGACTATCCACAGCCTCCTGAATCTTTCTCTCTTCACCTATTCCTCACATTAAATCTGCTTCTGCTGCCTTTTCAGGCAGACCTGGTGCCTTGGGCGGAAAGGACAGAGGCAGAAATAGCATTACCGAGTTTAATGTAAAAACCATTCACACACAGTATCCACACGAGCCTCACTTAAGGAGCCGAATTCCCAACTAGTGCAGAGTTACCGGGATCATGTTCTCATGGTGCTAAAACATGATACACTTGACAGTTCAGAACCAAGACATTCCTGTGTTTCAAGTGCAGCTGGATGTGGTCACTCCCACGGTCTTGTTGTACAGAGTGACACGAATTCAATACCAGGACCTGTGATTTTACCCCACCCCATCCCCGCAAAATAAAAGAGCTATTGGATTTTCAGGATCCATCATCCTGGCAAATTTCATAATCTTCCCAAAATAATTCACAGGAGGGCGACATCTGCTCCCACGAAACCTGTCAGGAGTGTTATCAACTTTCCTCCATGTAACATTCCCAATATATCTCCGTCGTTCATTGGGATTGGTCCTGGCAGAACCTTTATTCTCAATAAGCCCTCTCTGGTCAATGATTGTTACTGTTACAGAGTGTGACTTTGAGTACAGAGTGCTTTTATAAACCTTTCTCACAGTGGTTAGCACTCGTGCCTCACAGTGCCAGGGACCCAGGTTCGATTCCTGGCTTGGGTCATTGTCTGTGTGGAGTTTGCACGTTCTCCCCGTGTCTGCGTGGGTTTCCTCCGGGTGCTCCAGTTTCCTCCTACAGTCTGAAAGACGTGCTGGTTAGGGTGCATTGGCCGTGCTAAATTCTCCCTCAGTGTACCCGAACCGGCACCGGAGTGTGGCGACTAGGGGATTTTCACAGTAACTTCATTGTAGTGTTAATGTAAGTCTACTTGTGACACTAATAAATAAACTTAAACTTAAAACTTAAGTTTACTCGTGCCTGTTGAAGTTTCTGAGCTCGGCTTTGGAGGGCTTTTCAGTCTGCAAGAGAATGTTCTGGAAGCAAACCCTGTGTTGCTAGTGCTCCTGTTTTCATAGAATTGTTAACCTTTGTTATTTATTGATATAAAGAAGGTCATTCTTTAAATAATGCATCTGATACCTTATTTGTGGTCTCCAGTTCCCACAGTTACCATTCTCAAATCATCGCAGCTCCTGTCAATAGGCATCTGAGCATCCAAGCTTTAAATTGATTGGAAAGCGATAATTTTTTTTTAGATCTTAATGGCAGGGTGGGGGGAGAAAGTGGAAATACAGCATTGAGATAATGGATCAGCCGTGATCATATTGAATGGCGGAACAGGCTCGAGGGCTTACACCTGCTCCTGATTTCCATGTTTATCCCTCCGTGGTCAGTCGGAGCTTTGCAATGACCGCGATAAAGCTGCAGGGGGTGGTTTTTCTGAACTCCGACGGTTTGATGTCTCAGTCACGTTGTGTGTGTGAAATATGTGGCTGTTACCGACACGTACAAACAGCTCTGATCCCTAATACAGGCTCATACACTGTCCCCGTGCCTCGTGTGTTACTCACCCACTGCACAATGCCACCACGCACTCTCACTCACGCACGCTGTTCTCTCACTCTCACACACAACGCTCCTCATGTTACGGATAATGACCCTAATTTCAGATTGACTGGGGTCTCTCGGGAACAGGGCCAGCATGTCATGGTTTCACTCACGATCATGCTCACTGGCAGTGCCACAAACCTCTGGCACTTAATTTTGCCCTCTGCCAATCTGCGAACTAACATTTATTTCCAATGGGTTCATGTTGCAACTAAGAGCAGAAGGGCTTCCCTAAACCGAGTGTCTTCCTGCTAGTCTCCTTGCTGCTTCTTGGAGGTTTGGTTATTGCAAACCCGATGTCCTGGCTGATGACCCTTCACCTACAAACGGCATAGCCGGCGCTAGTTAACCCCCTCATAACCAATGTCGTTACTGACTCCTGCTGCTGTCTCCTGAGGAAGCTTTGCTTTAATGATTGTTCCCTGAGTAACTGATTAGATTTAAACCGCTTAAAATGTTACAGCGGTGGAGCCAAATCTAATATATTTCTAGAAATTAAATTGCAATTAGCATTTGTGATTCTGATGGCGAGTTAGATTTTCTATGCGTACTAATTTCACAGTCCACCAAATCCATATGTGTGGGGAAGATATAGAGGCACTGATCCAAGCGAGGATACCCGAAACCATGGGAGATTGCAATCTCTAAACAACTGCCTGCTTTAATTTTGGCCCATCTAAGCTTTTTTAAACTAAAGACATGCATGGAATGCTTACGCTTAATAATTTCCAGCAGTGGGACTAAAGTTTTTATTCAGCAGCTTCTAGAAATTATCGTGATTTTATTATAATGAAACACAGGTTGCTGCAGTGTCAGAGCAGCTGCAGGTTGGGTTGTTGAGATGCTTGGAGATCTGCTGAGAAGATGGCCGCCCTGGCGTTGCCGGGGAGACATAGGGCAGGATTTTCACGGGAATCGTAGCGGGCGAGACACGGACCATGCAAAGGTCTGCTGACCTTGGGCAAGATTTTCCGACCTTGGGGTGAGCGCGGCCGGAAAAGCCCGCCCACAGAATCATAGAATCTCTACAGTGCAGAAGGAGGCCGTTCGGCCCATCGAGTCTGCACCGGCCACTCCAACAGAGCATTTCACCCCCCCCCCACCCCGCCCATTTCCCATAACCCCCTATGCATTTACCCCATAAATCCCCTTAACCTACACATCTTGGGACACTAAGGGGCAATTTAGCATGGCCAATACACCGAACCCGCACATCTTCGTAGTGTGAGAGGGAACTGGAGCACCCGGAGGAAACCCACACAGACACTGGGAGAACGCAGCACAGCCAGTAACCCAAGGTGGGAATCGAACCCAGGTCCCTGGTGCTGTGAGGCAGCAGTGCTAACCACTGTGCTACCATGCCGCCCATTATACTAGCCACTGTGCCGCCCATGAGTTAAGTTGATTTTACTGAGACAACTTTCGGGTCCAGAACTCAGGAGCCAAAGTGTAAGAGGCCATGATTCCTACAAGGCAACGCACTTGGCATTTTGAGACTCTCTGGATTGGGTCGGGCAATGCGTATTCATGAAGTTAGCTGGGGATAAAACTGGACAACATTCCAGGGACAACTCCCCTGCTCTTCCTCAAAATATTGCCCATGGGATCATTTGT
Source organism: Mustelus asterias (assembly GCF_964213995.1). Taxonomy (NCBI): domain Eukaryota; kingdom Metazoa; phylum Chordata; class Chondrichthyes; order Carcharhiniformes; family Triakidae; genus Mustelus; species Mustelus asterias. The sequence goes on along the minus strand of NC_135803.1, from coordinate 149,758,551 downwards.
GTCTACTTGAGAAGTTACATGGGGCCTCAGTTTAACATCTTATCCAAAAGACAGCATCTCTGACAGTGCAACACTCTCTCAGTGCTGGACTGAGATGTCAGCCTGGATTTGATGCTCCAATCATGTTTGCATTGCCGGTTTATAAAGTGGGGGAGAACAGATGAAAGTTTGGCAGATATTTTGCCGTGTCTCTTCTGTAACCAATGTTGTGAATACCCAGTACAGAGCCCATGTTAATATTTTAGGGGTAATGTTTAGTTCTTGGAAGATTAAAGTCTAACTGTAAACAAAAATGGGATAAATGCAACTGAAGTAGCTTGGAGTCGATTACACTAAATAAAGTAACAGTTTGTTGCATTTTGGACCCCGTGTGGTTTGCAGCTCACAGAGAAACCCTGGGAGCTGTTATTAGGTTCCAGGCAGTTGGGGCTCAGAGGAGTCCTGGGGTCCATTTCTAGCTTGGTACAGCTGAGAGATTGGAGTTCGGAGAAACCCAGGGATGGTGCCAGCTTAGTGAAGATAGTCATCAGTAAAAGAGCTGACACTGGGCTGGTAAATAGAGCCAGGAATGCATCGCATGGTATGCAGTCTGAGGAGTTGAACAGCTATTGATGTAGTCTGTGTCAGAATGGCTTTCGACAGAATTTAGAGGCTAGACCTTCCAAATATAAAGAATTGAAATCCCTCGTGAGGGGGGGACAGAGTTTTAAAGAGATTTTGTGACTTGCAGAGGTCATGGATGTATGGATGGGTTGATGAGAAGTCCATGGGATCTGGCTTGGTTACATCTGTCACTGAATGTACAAGGGTGTGTACAACCACCTTTTCCCTGTTAATTTGTATTTACCTGATGTTAATTCTGAACAGTAAGCGTATCAGAAAGTTATTGTGGAGTGTTTTACTTCACTGACTTTGTTCAGTAAAGTTTGTTTTATTTGGTTAAAGCTGAGGAATTTTGTGGCTTTATTCTCTTAGTGGCTAACTGGGATTTCAAACTTTGCCTAATCGGAAGAAAAACTTACTTGTTCCTAAATGGCTTGAAAGACCAATCAGTGTGAGTCTCACAATTCAACATGTGCAGTGAAGGCTAATCAATGAAGCAGATGTTCCGTATGAACGTTGACCAAAAACCAAAGCTTTATCTAAGAACAGGCCCTTCGGCCCTCCAAGCCCGTGCCGCTCCCTGGTCCAAACTAGACCATTCTTTTGTATCCCTCCATTCCCACTCCGTTCATATGGCTATCTAGATAAGTCTTAAACGTTCCCAGTGTGTCCGCCTCCACCACCTTGCCTGGCAGCGCATTCCAGGCCCCCACCACCCTCTGTGTAAAATATGTCCTTCTGATATCTGTGTTAAACCTCCCCCCCTTCACCTTGAACCTATGACCCCTCGTGAACGTCACCACCGACCTGGGGAAAAGCTTCCCACCGTTGACCCTATCTATGCCTTTCATAATTTTATACACCTCTATTAAGTCTCCCCTCATCCTAAGGCATTGTCAGTCAAGTGGATCCTTCTCATCAACCATCAATGCATCGTGTCTGTGACTATTATGCTGTATTTCTGTGTTGTTCTCTCTCCCTCGCTTTGTCTTCCTTCTCAGCCCTCTCTGCTTTCCCTCTTTTTCTCCTTTCCTCTCTCTCTCTCTCTCTTACTCTCTCTCTCTTTCTCTTCCTCGTGCACTGTATGTTACAGACATATCGCAATCGGTGGCACAGTGGTTAGCACTGCTGCCTCATAGCTCCAGGGACCTGGGTTCGATTCCCAGCGTGGTCACTGCCTGTGTGGAGTCTGCATGTTCTCTCTGTGTCTGTGCGGGTTTCCTCCAGGTGCTCTGGTCTCCTCCCACAGTCCAAAGATGTGCTGGTTAGGTGCATTGGCCATGCTAAACTGCCCCTTAGTGTCCCGGGATGCGTAGTTTAGAGGGATTAGCAGAGTAAATATGTGGGGTTATGGGGATTGTTGTCAGTGCAGACTCAATGGGCTGAATGGCCTCCTTCTGCATTGTAAGGTTTCTGTATGATTCTATTCTCCTTTATGCTTTCCTCTTACTTTCCTGCAGAAATGATCTCCTGACCACTTCACTCCCTCCACCACCTCCTCCAGTTCCTTGGGTTCTGAGCACAAGTCCCAATGCCAGCTTTCTTTGGGTCCTTCTTCACTGAGGCACCCAACAGGCAGATGAGGAGGGAAGTGAGGCAGGACCCCAGATGCATCTGCCTGCACCCCATCCCCACTCTTAAGGCCAGGGCAGCGCTGATACTGGATGCTGGACTGATTCCATCAGGTCAGACAACCTCAGGGTCCCATTGTGGGAGCATTGACTTTCGAGGTGCTGATCTATCACAATGAATTATCTGCTCTTTGGAACAACTGCTTGATTTTGACTTCCATTGCTGCACCATATTACCTGACAGCACTGAAGAAGGCCATTCGGCCCATAGAGTCTGTGCTGGCTCTTTGAAAGTGAAAGGAAGTACAGAGGAGGTTCACCTGAGTGTTGCCTGGGATGGAGCATTTGAGCTACAAGGAGAGATAGGCTTGGATTGTTTTCTCTAGAGTAGAGAAGGCTGAGGTGGAACATGATTGAGGTGTATAAGATTATGAAGGGTATGGACAGGTTAAATAGGAAGCAGCTGGATCAATCACGAGGGTATATAGTTTTAGGGTGAGGGGCAGGAGATTCAGAGGGGATTTGAGAAAGAATTTTTTCACTCAGAGGGTACTGGGAATCTGGAACGCTCTGCTTGGGAAGGAGTGGAGGCCGGAAACCTTCCAACCTTTAAAAATTATTTGGATGAGCACTTGAAATATCATAACTACAGAGAGTCATAGAGGTTTACAGCATGGAAACAGGCCCTTTGGCCCAACTTGTCCATGCGGCCCTTTTTTTTGGAACCCCTAAGCTAATCCCAATTTCCCGCTTTTGGCCCATATCCCTCTATACCCATCTTACCCATGTAACTATCTAAAGGCTTTTTAAAAGACAAAATTGTACCCGCCTCTATGACTACCTCTGGCAGCTTGTTCCAGACACTCACCACCCTCTGTGTGAAAAAATTGCCCCTCTGGACCCTTTTGTATCTCTCCCCTCACACCTTAAATCTATGCCCTCTAGTTTTAGACTCCCCTACCTTTGGGAAAAGATATTGACTGTCTACCTTGTCTGTGCCCCTCATTATTTTATAGACCTCTATAAGGTCACCCCTCAGCCTCCTACGCTCCAGAGAAAAAAGGGTCATGAACAAAGCCCAGTCCATCACACAAACCAGCCTCCCATCCATTGACTCTGTCTACACTTCCCACTGCCTCGGTAAAGTAGCCAGCATAATAAAGCCCTCCTCGCACCCTTCTTCTGTCGGGATAAAAGACACAAAATTCTGAGGCCACGTACCAACCGACTCAAGAACAGCTTCTTCCCTGCTGCCGTCAGACTTTGAATATTAAGTTGATACCTCATATTACCTCATATTAAGTTGATCTTTCTCAGCACCCTGGCTATGACTGTAACACTACATTCTGCACCTTCTCCTTTCCTTCTCTATGAACGGTATGTTTTGTCTGTGTAGTGCGCAAGAAACAATCCTTTTCACTGTAAATACATGTGACAATAATAAATCAAATCAAATAATATTCCAGGATATGGGACAAGTGAAGGAAAATGTGATGAGCGTGCCTTTAGTGGGAGATATTGTCGATGCAGACTCGTCTGGCCTTTACTGTGCAGCATGACTCTATGGGGGATTTTTCCTGACCGGCTCGCCTTGGGAATTGTGGCAGGGGGGTTACCATGCAAAGATCCATTTACCTCGGGCAGGATTTTCCAGTTCTGGGGCGGAAAATCCCACTCTATTTGCCACTTCCCAACTCCATTCCCCTTTGTCCTGTAAATGTGTCCTTTATAAGCGTATAATCCAGTTCCTGTTTGAAAGTTACTGCTGTATCCACAGGGAGTGTGTTCCAGATTATAACAACTCACCGCATTTAAAAAACATTTTCCCTATAGTTTTTTGAATTATCTTAAATCTGTAACCACCTAGACTGGGAATAGAGGGATACAAACGAATGGTCTAGTTGGGCACATGAGCGGCGCAGGCTTGGAGGGCCGAAGGGCTTGTTCCTGTGCTGTATTGTTCTTTGTATTGTCCACCCTCCGATTGGAAACAATTTCTCCTTGTTTATTCCATCGAAACCCTTTGTAATATTTGATTTATTATTGTCACATCAATTCGTATACAATGAAAAGTATTGTTTCTTGCACGCTATGCAAAGCAGATCCTACACCGAGAAGGAAAGGAGAGGGTGAAAAATGTAGCGTTACAGTCATAGCGAGAGTGTAGGTGAAGATCAACTTAGTGCAAGGTAGGTCCATTCAAAAGTCTGATGGCAGCAGGAAAGAAGCTGTTCTTGAGTCGGTTGGTACGTGTCCTCAGACTTTTGCATCTTTTTCCCGATGGAAGATGGTGGAAGAGAGAATGTCCGGGGTGCGTGGAGTCCTTGATTATGCTGGCTGCTTTTCCGAGGCAGCAGGAAGTGTAGACAGAGTCAGTGGATGGGAGGCTGGTTTGCATGATGGATTGGGCTACATTCATGACCCTTTGTAGTTTCTTGCAGTCTTGGGCAGAGCAGGAGCCATACCAAGCTGTGATACAACCAGAAAGAATGCTTTCTATTCTTTGAGCATGAGTGCCTGTTAAATACTGCCTTAACCTCCTCCGTTCTAAGGACGAACATCCCCAGTTTTTCCATTCTCTGTGCATAACTGAAATAGGGCTGTTTAAAAAATAAAATTAAGTTGGGGAGGATGCTCAAATTGTTTGCTTCTGCCACAGAGATCATAGCTGCTGATTGCACATTGGCCTGGATGGGACGATGGGGTTGAATGTATTGCTTAATGTGCAGCACTGTCTCACTGCAGGGATTCACTTATAACTCTTCCATTAGTCTTAATTATAGAATGGATTGCTTCCTCTGTGGGCAGGAGCAGGCCCTAACTACCCATTTGTTTTATAAGTGAAGTTTAACTATTTCCTGAGGTCAGGACACCGGTCCTCAGTAGTTCCTTTTGAAGCCATACCTCTTATCCGACAATTCTTTTTCATTTTGGAAACTCATGCGCAAATCATTGCTGGTTCCTTAGACATCCAAGAGATCTCGTGAAATGTTTCTTTTTATTAAGAATGAGATATTAATTTGTTTTCAGGCCATTTGTGTTTGGCAAATGTCCGCCGCAGCAAAACAATAGGCTACGGAGTGCCAACGTTTAACATTCTTTTTAAATTAATATCATATTTCATGTAGGAACTAGTACAGGAACATTGTTCATGTCAAGGTTAGATTTTGCCAATATTCTTCAAGCCGACCTCCCAAGTTGTAGCCACAAGGAGCCTCAGTTCTGAGCCTCGTGTCTCCTCCTGCACCACATTCTCCACACTTACGTTCTCCCGATTCTTACTCCGAGCCATTGATTGCTACTGGGCGCACAGCAACAAAAGAAGGAAAAAATGATGACGTGTATTTTTTAAAGCACCTTTCACAACTTCCAAACTTACCAATGTGCTTTGATTATATGCAATGAAATAGCTTTGGAAATGTGCGGCAGCCTGTTTCCGCACAGTAAAACCCCACAAACAACCACATGATAAATGACCGGGATGCTCGGGTCTCAGGACTCATTGGTTAATAGAATCCCTTCAGTGGAGAAAGAGGCCATTTGGCCCATCGAGCCTTCACCAACGACAATCCCACCCCAGCCCTATTCCTGTAACCCCATATATTAACCCTGATAATCCCTTTTTAAAAATTTGTTAGTGTCACAATTAGGCTTACATTAACACTGCAACGAAGTTACTGTGAAAATCCCCTAGTCGCCACACTCCGGCGCCTGTTCGGGTACATGGAGGGAGAACGTGCAGACTCCACACAGTCACCTGAGGCCGGAATTGAACCCGGGCTCCTAGCGCTGTGAGGCAGCAGTGCTAACCCCTGTGTCACCGTGCAGTTCATAGAATCATAGCAACCCTACAGTGTGGAAAGAGGCCATTTGGCCCATCGAGTCTGCACCGACCACAATCCCACCCAGGCCCTACCCCCATATCCCTACATATTTACCCACTAATCCCTCTAACCTACACATCTCAAGATTCTAAGGGGCAATTTTTAGCATGGCCAATCAACCTAACCCGCACATCTTTGGACTGTGGGAGGAAACTGGAGCACCCGGAGGAAACCCACACAGACACGAGGAGAATGTGCAAACTCCACACAGACAGTGACCCAAGCCGGGAATCGAACCCAGGTCCCTGGAGCTGTGAAGCAGCAGTGCTAACCACTGTGCTACCGTGCCGCCCTTGAGGGATAAAATGTTGACCAGGACAATGGCCGAGTTGGGTGGGGAAAGAGGGCTAGGGGTGGTTGGAAGACGTCCCTGCTCTCCTTCGAAACAGTATAGTAGGAATGTTGGCATTCATCAGAGCTAGCAGATGGGGACTTGTTCAAAATTCATCTGAATGTCAGAGGCCGGAATTCTCTAGCTCTTCACGACGGCGAAGATTTCCCGCCGGCAGCGCACTCTCGCCCACGGATTTCCCGCCAGGGTGGGGTGACGCCAATGGGAATTCCCATTGACAGCGGCGGGACTGGAGAATCCCGCCATTAGCAAACAACACACCACCTCCCGCCAGCGGGAAACGCACGGCTGGGAGGCCGGAGAATCTCACCCAGAATCTTCAACAGTGAAGCACTCCCTCAGTGCTGCATTGAGGCCGAGTGGTTACATTTGTGACCTGAGTTTATGAGTTCAAATCTTATAATGGCCACTTATGAAATTAAACTCATTAAACTAAGTTCACCGATGCCATTTATTAAGATTTCCACTCCGAATGATATTTGAAGTGGTTGTTTTTGAGGGAGGATTATAAATGCTGTTGCGTCTTGGGAAAGCAAGTCATTTTTAAAAGAATGTCCATTCCTCCAAAATTCAATGACCACTTTTTTAAATCTTGGTCTTTTCCAATCCTCCTATCTCTGAGAGACTCTTCCACCAACACTCTAGAATGTTCCTCCCCAATCTCTATCTTGCTATCTCATCGTCGGGTAGCCAATGCCAGTTGGACGTCTTCCTGGAGATGTCATCACATGAACTCCCTTCGTCGCGGCCCCGCCTCTACATTCCTATTGGTTGCCTGACACCCCAATACTTGTGGTGCCCGGCCCTGATAGCCAATTGGAAATCGCGCACACCCTGATTGGTTGTCAGTCAGACAGCCTTCTCCCCATCTCTGATACTTTAGAATGAATAAACAAAAATGCATGGAGTCTCGGGGGGGGTGGGGGCAGTGGGAGGGATCGTCTCGACTATCTCTTTAACATAGAGTCATAGATTCTATGCAGAAGGAGGCCATTTGGCCCACCGAGCCTGCATTGACCATAATTCCACTCAGGCCCTATCCCCATAGCCCCACGTATTTACCCTGCTCGTCCCCCTGACACTAGGGTCAACTTAGCATGGCCAATCCACCCAACCTGCACATCTTTCAGACTGTGAGACAAAACTGGAGCACCCGGAGGAAACCCATGCAGACACGGGGAGAATGTGCAGACTCCACGCAGACAGTGACCCAAGACGGTGATCGAAACCTGGTCCCTGGCGCTGTGAGGCAGCAGCGCTAACCACTGTGCCACCGTGCCGGCCATCTTATAACCCAACAACTCTCCCAGATCTCTCTGCTCTTCCAAATTTGGGGACCTCATACATTCCCAGGTTTCATTGCTCTACCATTAATGGCCGTGCTTTCAGCTGTCTGAGCCCTAAGCTCTGGAATTCTATGGTGCTCCTGTGGAATTCTCTCCCACGGGAGACTGTGGTGGCCAAATCACTGAATATATTGAAGAAGAAAGTAGATCGATTTCTCGAATGTGAAGGTGTTGAGGAGTATGGGGAGAGCGCGGGAGAATGGTGTTAAGATAGAGGACAGGCCATGATCATATTGAATGGCAGGGCAGGGTAGGCTCGAAGGGCTGAATAGCCTCCTTCTATTCCTATTTTTTGTGTTTCTAAATCCCTGAACTCCTCCTCAATCTCTTTTTAGATACATCATGCTACCCCCTGAACCAAGCTTTACCCGTCCTAATATCTACCTGTGAGGGCTTAGTATCGAATATGGTCTGATAAAGGCTCCTGGGAAGCAAACATGCAACATTAAAGGTCCTATCTAAATGCAGAGTTGTGCTGTTGTTGAGCAGCAACCCAGAGCAACCAGTTACCCCTTTTACACTCGGCCCGATTTTCCATTCGGCGAAAGTCACGGCTGGGCAACCATTTTTGGAACACATCATTGACCTGCTGCGACCTCCCTCTGTTGACCAATCGCAGCCAAACACAACAGGCCCCCCGGGTGCTGTCACAGCTGGATCAGTGAGCATGCTCTGTTGCAACAGCTGCCGGAGCCCATGGCAACAGAGCGGTGTCCAGGATACCGTGGTAACACGCGTGCGGCCAGCATCCAGGTGGCCGCCATCGATCATTGACATGGAATGTTTGCACGCCAGTGTACCAGAACTTTCTGTTACGAAAGGAATCTTGTGAGCCTTTCGGTTCATTTCCAGGCAAGCTCAATTTGATGTGATTTAACACAGAGAAACCTGATACATCTTCGGAGGAGGAATTAAAGATTGGAAACAAAATTGTAAAACTTTAAAAAGGAGCAAAGGCACGGATTTCGCCTCCGTAGCAACGGACGGCGAGTGTCTTTTATTTGGGACACACTGCACCACAGTTCCAGTGCTCCCCATGTAGTTTGCCCTCTTGAGGATGTGGGTGGAGATCCCACCACATCCTCCTTCCCCCAACATCCCAAACCTCCCCCCCCCCCCCCCCCGCCACTGATTAAGTCCGTGGAGGGGATGCCATGGATGGCCTTTCCTGCCTGTTGCCAATTGAGGTCCCTAAATGAGCAATCAATTCCCCAATTAAAGGCCTCACTCTGCCACCACAGGTATTCACCCAGCATCAGCTGGTGGGAGGCTCCCCAAGTGGGAAACATGTCAAGCAATTCTAGTCAGGGTTCCTTGCGGGATCCTTGGGAGGTCCATTGTCAAGGCACTTGGTGCCTGTTCAAGGGACTTGGCACAGTAAGTAGTCTCACAACACCAGGTTAAAGTCCAACAGGTTTATTTGGTAGCACGAGCTTTCGGAGCACTGCTCCTTCATCAGATGACTTGGGGCACAGGGAACCGAGGGAGGACCACCTTGCGCTGAGAACCACCTGCCCTTGCCGCCGACTCTCCCCATGCCAGCGCTTGACTCTGGCCTGGGATCCGGCAATAATCCTAGGCCTCAGGTGGCTGAAGGACCATTAGCAGCCCTGCACCTCCTCCTAAGGTCCAGCAACAATCATGGGCTTGTTTGAATGAGCTCAACATCACGACTTTCTCAATCTAGAGCAAGGGCCACATGCTGTCCACTAAACTGCCTGAGGCAGAGAAGCCTTTCTCCTGCAGAGTCAGTGCTGGTGTCTTGCCACTTTTTCAGGCGGTGGGTGAGACACCCACCAAGGATGGAAAATTTGGCCCCTTGTGTCAGGAAATGTCCATATTGAAGACTCATTGTTGAAGGTGGAATATGGTTCAATACGGAACATACAACATGTGTGTGTGTTTTGAAGTAAATCTATTTTCTAGCTTTTTCTCATCATGTGAAAAGAAATGTATTTATACTCTGCCTTTCATGATCTAATTTCATGACCTGCAGGAAATACTTTTGAATTCTAGTCACTGTGGTAACGTAGGAAACGGAGCAGCCAAGTTGTGAACAGCAAGCTCCCACAAACGGAGTTGAGATAGTGACCAGATGATTCATTTCAGTGAGATTGGCCAAGACACCAGGGATGATCCCCTGCTCTCCGACAAAGCCATCTCCTGGGGTCTTTTCTGCCCACTTGAGAGTATAGATGGGGCCCACAGTTTGAGATCTCAGCCAAAGGAAGACCCCTTGGACAGTGGTGTGTCCAGATCACCAACAACCTGTCCTGGTCCCTCCATGACAACGCTATAGTCAAGAAAGCCCATCAACTCTATTAGCCTCTACTCTCTCAGGAGGCCAAGGAAATTTGGCATGTCAGCTACGACTCTCACCAACTTTTATAGATGCACCATAGAAAGCATTCTTTCTGGTGTATCACAGCTTGGTATGGCTCCTGCTCTGCCCAAGACTGCAAGGGACTACGAAGGGTTGTGAACGTAGCCCAATCCATCACACAAACCAGCCTCCCATCCATTGACTCTGTCTACACTTCCCGCTGCCTCAGAAAAGCAGCCAGCATAATCAAGGACCCCACGCACCCCGGACATTCTCTCTTCCACCTTCTTCCGTCGGGAAAAAGATACAAAAGTCTGAGGTCACGTACCAACCGACTCAAGAACAGCTTCTTCCCTGCTGCTGTCAGACTTTTGAATGGACTTACCTTGCATTAAATTGATCTTTCTCTACACCCTAGCTATGACTGTAACATTACATTCTGCACCCTCCCCTTTCCTTCTCTACGAACGGTATGCTTTGTGCTTTGTCTGTATAGTGTGCAAGAAACAATACTTTTTACTGTAAACTAATACATGTGACAAGAATAAATCAAATCAAAAATCAAATCAGTACAGTTTGGAAGTGTCCCTCTGGATGTTTTGCAGTGGGAGTTGACTCCAGAGACAATGTTCCCTGCCAATGTCCCTTTCGCTGTGTGAGAGATCTGCTTGTTGGACTTCACAGCCCCAACAAGCTTGTCATGCGGCAGCTCACCTGACCGTCTTAATCATAGAATCCCACAGTGCAGAAGGAGGCCATTCAGCCCATCGAGTCTGCACCAACCACAATCCCACCCAGGCCCTATCCCCGTAACCCTACATATCTACCCCGCTAATCCCTCTAACTTATGCATCCCGGGACACTAAATGGCAATTTAGCACAGCCAATCCACCTAACACACACATCTTTGGACTGTGGGAGGAAACCAGAGCACCTGGAGGAAGCCCATGCAGACACGGGGAGAATGTGCAAACTCCACACTGACAGTGACCCGAGGCCGGAATTGAACCCAGGTCCCTGAAGCTGCGAGGCAGCAGTGCTAACCACTGTGCCACCATGCCGTCAGGGATCACAGCCTACACAGCAGCTTTGATGACAGATTCTCCATGGCTGCCACACTGCCGCGCTCCTACACAGCCTAGGGGAACATCCCCAAAAATATCTGACTCCAGGGCCGTGCTACACTGCGGAAGATTATTTTGTTTATAGTAAATGCAAGTCTCCTGCTGAATCTCACTCCATTTGTAAGTGTATTAACATCTGGACAGGAGAAATGACTGGAGTGTGTTAAATGGCCACCTAATCAAACCCTGTCCTTGTACTGATCTACACCTTCAGCCTGAAGCACTGCATCCCAAACTCATTTGGTTTTTCTCCTGACATCTGAACTATAAACGCTTCGTAATTAGAGACGGAAAGGGATTTTTCTGCAATACGCATTTTCTGCTCTCAACCCATCGGTGAATCAAACCACTTCCTGAGTGCCTCCCAAGGCCACATCTGTGGTGAAGCCAAGTCCTGCACGTGGGCATCGTAATGCTCCCTCTTATAGAATAAAGCTCAGATATTTGAACATCTGCTTTCTGAAACAGCAAGATTCTGCCCATTGGACGGCTGAGTTTCGGCTAGACGTTACACTGGGTGTGTTTGCAGCGTTACTGTTTGTACAAGTGTCTGAGGGAGGTTTCAGGAGATGGTCGGGGAAGTTTAGCAAGGACCATCTTGGCGAATGAAGTCAGCAAGGGGGCTGGGAGGGCAGTTTACTGGCACAGTAGGGGCAAATGGAAGAGGGGGATTTAAATGAGGAAAGGGTATCTGAGGAGGAAAGGGAGAGAGTTTGGGATGGGAACTGGGTCGGGAATTTCCTTTGAACCACTCACGCTCCGTCTCCACACTTTGGCAGAGGTGTAGCAGACACTCTGTTTATGGTAGTGGAGTGGGAATGTTCGGAGGATGTTCTTGCTCTTGTGAATTACGAGAGCAGAGAGGAATGGGTTCACCCCACACACGCCTGTCCACACATACATAATGTGGAGATGCCAGCGTTGGACTGGGGTAAACACAGTAAGAAGTCTCACAACACCAGGTTAAAGTCCAACAGGTTTATTTGGTAGCAAAATCCAATAGCTTTTGGAGCGCTGCTCCTGCTTACCTGACGAAGGAGCAGCGCTCCAAAAGCTAGTGGATTTTGCTACCAAATAAACCTGTTGGACTTTAACCTGGTGTTGTGAGACTTCTTACTGTGTCCACACATACATACACACACACGTCTGTCCACGCACGCACGCACACACACACACACCTATCCACACACACACCTATCCCCCACACACCTATCCCCCACACACACACACCTGTCCACAAACAACTCCCCATGTGCATGCACACCCCTGCACACGCATACCACCACATACACCTACGCAGGCATATACACACAACAAAAACCATACACACACACAACACCCTATGCACAAACAATGTTCAACACACACGCTGCACTGTGGCACAGTGGTTAGCACTGCTGCCTCACAGCGCCTGAGACCCGGGTTCAATTCCCGGCTCGGGTCACTTTCTGTGTGGAATCTGCACGTTCTCCCCGTGTCTGCGTGGGTTTCCTCTGGGTGCTCAGGTTTCCTCCCACAGTCCAAAGATGTGCTGGTTAAGTGCGTTGGCCGTGCTACATCCTCCCTCAGTGTATCCGAACAGGCGCCGGAGTGTGGCGACTAGAGGATTTTCACAGTAACTTCACTGCAGTGTGAAAGTAAGCCTACTTGTGACACAAATAAATAAACTTTGACGAATAAATAAACTTTAAACGTACACACACCCCTGCACAAATACACTCATACACAGGCACCCCGATACACACATGCTGAGAACACACCTAGGCCTCTGCGAACCCTGACACACACAAGCACAGCGCACGCACGCAGAGTTGCACATTTGATCAGGTGACTTGCGCTGCCGTGGTTCACAAATGAATAATGACAGCTTGGGTGAGGTAGGGGACAGCACTGATGCCCTTTGGGCTGCACTGTAACACAAGACTGTACCTTCAGGCAAAGAGGAAAGGACGAAATGAAGTGGTGTTTGTGGTCCAGTGACACTGAGCTGATTGAATTGGATGGATGTCTACATGCGAGCTCTCTAACCATTAACACTGGAGCTGGTTCTGAAATGTTTGGGTTAATCTGCCCCATTCCACTGAATGTTCCTTTGTCCAGAGGTCAGGCTACTATTTTCCGGAGGGCAATTTCTCGTGCATTTGCTTCTCGTTAGTCATTAACTTCAGAAATGATGGACAAGGCACCTCAGCTTTTAGTTTTAGTTTTGTTTTGTGACGGCTGGCAGAGCCTTGTTGGCAGGGAGGAGGCGGAATCAGCCAGGGGCAGAGATGCCCAGTGAAGTGAGTGGTGGAATCTGTTGAATATGGACCTGGGGTACAGCTGTTCCCGAGAGTAGGAAAGGATGGGGGGGGGGGGGGGGGGGGAGAGAGAGAGAGAGAGAGAGGAGGTGCAACGTGTCAAACGAGATCTCCCCCAATCCTCCAGATCTTTCTCTTTTGAAAACCGTAGAAGCTGGAAAATAAGTCGCCCATCGAAGCTTCAAAAAAATCCCTCCAAAAACAGGGGTTGACTTTTACATCCAGTGGAAAAGTGAACGGCGGGTATGGGTGGGCATCATCCTGAAATGCCACCCACTTCTGAAGCAAAGAGTGGATGTGTCTTAAACTCCCACACTTCACAGACTCATAGAATCACACAGTGCAGAAGAGGCCATTCAGCCCATCGAGTCTGTACTGACACGCGAGAAACACCTGACCTCCCCACCTAATCCCATTTACCAGCACTTGGCCCATAGCCCTGAATATTATGATGTGCAGTGTTAATGTCAGTCTACTTGTGACACTAATAAATAAATGGTTATTATTTCATTGTTGTTTACAGGAGTTTCCTGTGTGTAAATTGGCTGCTGCATTTCCTACATTGCAACAGTGACGTACACGTCGAAAGTTCTTTATTGGTTGCAAGTTGCTTTAGGTTGTTTTGGAGTTGTGAAAGGCGTTATATAAATGCAAATCTTTTTTCTGTTCTGCGGCACGGTAGCACAGTGGGTTAGCACTGCTGCTTCACAGCTCCAGGGACCTGGGTTCGATTCCCGGCTTGGGTCACTGTCTGTGTGGAGTTTGCACATTCTCCTCGTGTCTGCGTGGGTTTCCTCCGGGTGCTCCGGCTTCCTCCCACAGTCCAAAGATGTGCGGGTTAGGTTGATTGGCCATGCTAAAATTGCCCCTTAGAGTCCTGAGATGTGTAGGTTAGAGGGATTAGTGGGTAAAATATGTAGGGATATGTAGGGTCTGGGTGGGATTGTGGTCAGTGCAGACTCGATGGGCCGAATCGCCTCTTTCTGTACTGTAGGGTTTCTATGATTTCTATGAAATACCAGACAGCGCCTGCACACTGTTAGCCGCCCAACCCAAGTCTCTTTAGCATTCTTTATAATATAACAATATGACTTAGAAGGGGGAAAATGTTTAAGGTTCCGAATCTTGGAATGATAGAATCATGCAGTGCAGAAGAGGCCCTTCAGCCCATCGAGTCTGCACTGACACATAAGAAATACCTGAACTCCCACCTAATTCCATCTGTCAGCACTTGGCCCATAGCCTTGAATGTTATGATGAGCCAAGTGCTCATCCAGATACCTCCACCACCCTCCCAGCCAGTGCATTCCAGACCATCACCACCCCTCTGGGTAAAAAGGTTTTTCCTCACATCCCCCCTAAACCTCCTGCAGCACAACCTACATCACCTGAGTGTGTATCAGGAAATTAAACGTGTATTTGTGTGGAGAGAAGTTGAGGCTGATTTACTAACATGAGTGTAACATGTTCTGGCTGAATAATTGAGGGCGAGGGAGGGGTCGATTTATACACCGAGTATATAAAGTTTTTAAAAAATCCATGAAAATAGATAACCAGAAAACCAAATTCACTCCATTCTTCGACTGTTTGTGAATCCAGGTCACCAATAAATTGGAAGTTCTTTCAATTCCTTTCCCAGCGTGTTGTGAATCTTTGGAATTCTCTATCCCAGAGGGTTATAGAAACTAGAAGCAGGAGTAGGCCATTCGGCCCTTCGAGCCTGCTCCGCCAGTTGTGGATGCTCCTTCCTGAACACACCTAAGGCATTGGGATAGACAGTTTCTGGTCTCTCGGAAAATGAAGGGATTATGCGCAGGTGGGTAAGTGGAGTTGAAGATCAACCATGGTCATGTTGAATGGTGCAGCAGGCTGGATGGGCTGAATGGCCTACTCCTGCTCCTATTCTTCTTGTTATGGTCCCAGTCTTTTAGGATCCGTACACTTCATGGTTACGTATCACCTACAACACAGCTAAAGGCCACTGTTGTTTACACTGCAAACAAACTTCCTCCCACAATCCTTCATAAAAATTTATTTATTAGCGTCACAAGTAGGCTTACATTAACACTGCAATGAAGTTACTGTGAAAATCCCCTAGTCGCCACACTCCGGCGCCTGTTCGGGTACACTGAGGGAGAATTTAGCTTGGCCAATCCACCTAACCAGCACATCTTTTGGACTGTGGGAGGAAACCGGAGCACCCGGAGGAAACCCACGCAGAACGTGCAGACTCCGCACAGACTGCTGCCTCACAGCGCCAGGACCCGAGTTCAATTACGGCTTCGGGTTACTGTCTGTGTGGAGTTTGCACGTTCTCCCCGTGTCTGCATGGGTTTCCTCCGGGTGCTCTGGTTTCCTCCCACAGCCCAAAGATGTGCTTGTTAGGTTGATTGGCCTTGCTAAATTGACCCTAGTGTCAGGGGGATTAGCAGGGTAAATATGTGGGGTTATGGGGATAGAGTTGGGTGGGATTGTAGTTGGTGCAGACTCGATGGGCCAGATAGCGGCCTCCTGCACTGTAGGGATTCTATGATTCTATGACAGTGATCCAAGCCGGGAATCGAACCCGGGACCCTGGCGCTGTGAGGCAGCAGTGCCACCGAGCCACTGTTCATCCAATCCAATCAGCATATCCTGCTGAGAAAAAAAGACATATCATTTGATTGGTGGTCATTCTAGCCTTCAGTGTTACTGGCTCCATCAGAACATTTCTTGTTTTATTAACACTACTATTGATAGCGTGCCCCTAATTCCCTAACACACCTAAATTTCCTCTTCTCTTCATTCACAAGCGTCCTGCGCTGACTCATTCTTTTCAACCTGCAAGTGTTGGGACTATGTGTCGTCCTCAGTACTTTTCTCCCACCTCTAATCTTAAAAATTTTTTAAAGCCACCCAATCAGTCCAGCTCCCCTCCGCCTTCTCCTGGTAGCATTCTGAATCACCTCCGCATTTTTCTCTGCATTTTTCAGCCTGTCTCACCTCAAGAACCAATTAAAATCCACGCAGTTAAGTCTAATCAGATCCCTCACCAAGGCTCCCTGGGCAGCACCTTCCCATCCCGGGACCTCTACCATCAAGAAGGACAAGAGTTTTTACAGTTTATTTATTAGTGTCACAAGTAGGCTTACATAAACACTGCAATGAAGTTACTATGGAAATCCCCTAGTCGCCACACTCCGGTGCCTGTTCGGGTACACTGAGGGAGAATTTAGCATAGCCAATGCACCCTAACCAGCACATCTTTCAAACTATGGGAGGAAACCGGAGCGCCCAGAGGAAACCCACGCAGAGAACGTGCAGACTCTGCACAGACAGTGACCCGAGCCAGGAATCGAACCCAGGTCCCTGGTGCTGTGAGGCAGCCATGCTGACCACTGTGCCACCGTGCCGCTCGAGAGAAGCAGCTGTATGGGAACACCGTCACCTGCAGGATTCCCTCCGAGCCACAGGTCATTGGAAATATATCGGCCGTTGCTTCACTGCCGCTGGGTCAAAATCCTGCAACTCCTTTCCTAACAGCACCGTGGGTGTACCTACATCCACATGGGCTGCAGAGGTTCAGGAAGGCAGCTCACCACCGCCTTCTCAAGGAGCGATTAGGGACGGGTGACAAATGCTGGTCTAGCCAGTGACGCCAACGCCCCCTGAAAGAATAAAAACAAATGTTAAAAGTTGTTGCGTGCATGAAATTATCTTTTTGCCCATGAACCAGCCACTTCCTCCTCAGTAAATAAGCTGTCAGAATGTTATTAATTTATAAGGAACCCAGAATGAAATATCGGCCAGTCGGATGAATCACAATTTCCTTGCAGACTTTTTAGTTAGCTGTGAAGTATTTTCCATCATGTAAACTTTTTCATCGTTTTTTTTTTAATGTGCTGGATTCTGGAACCTGAAGCAATAATTAAAGTTTACAAAGAAGGCGACTGTGCGCAGCTTGAGCTGTAACCATGGCGATAAGCTGGGCTAAAAAAGGATTTTATTGAACAGGAAATGTTGCAGTTTAAGAAAGTGCAGCAACAGGAGTGAGCGCGCTGGGGACCGAACGGAAATTGTCTGGAGCTCTCCATCTCGATTGGCTTGCTATCCAGTCGAGTAGAATTGCGGCAATTGGGAATGGATGGAGCTGTGAGGGTTGTCACTCTCTGTACATGGCCTTAGAATCTCCGAGAATCAAAGATTCATCTCCAGCACACCGAGCAGCTCAGGAGAAAAGACAAAACAGCAAAAGCAACAACTTTCATTTATAAAGTGCCCTTGACAAAATAAAGATGCGTTCAGAGCATGGCCAGTCAGGTTGAGTGTGTCAACCTATAAAGTCCTTCCAAACATGCCAATGGCTGGCGTGAGTGGGAGAGACTCCTGTTTGACATGGAGTGGCGCCAACCTAAGCTATAAGCCCCTGGTGACAGACTCGCGACCCGGAATTACTAGCTAGAGTAACAGACGAATATCTGCCTTAGTGCACCACGAGGTGCGGGAAGAGAATTGGAATGGAACTTGACAAAACACACGTCACAAAGCATTTTGTAGAAGCAAAATTTGACACCGAGCTGCATAAGGAACTCTTCAGGAGATGCCCAAAAGCTTTGGTCTCGGAGGAAGGTCTGGATAGAATTTGAGAGGCGGCAAGGTTCAGGGAGGGAAGTCCAGAGCTTATCGTCTTTGGCAGCTGAATGAATGGCCACCAGTGGTGTCATGATTGTAAAATGGAATATGATGGAGAGGCCAGAATTAGAATGATGTCAGAGGGCTGTGGGGTTGTAGAGAGGGTAATAGAGACAGGGAATTGTGAGGCTTTGGAGGAATCTGAAATGAGAATTTTATAATCGAGACAGTGCTTAACCAGGAGCTGAAGGGACAGTGGGCGGCACGGTGGCACAGTGGTTAGCACTGCTGCCTCACAACGCCAGGGACCCAGGTTCGATTCCAACCTCGGGTGACTGTGCGCCATCTGCACATTCTCCCCGTGTCTGTGTGGGTTTCCTCCGGGTGCTCCAGTTTCCTCTCACACTCCAAAGATGTTCAAGTTGGGTGGATTGGCCATGCTAAATTACCCCTTAGTGTCCCAATATGTGCAGGTTTGGTGGATTAGCCATGGTAAATGTGCAGGGTTACAGGGATATGGTGGAGGGGAGTGTCTGGATGGGATCCTCTTTCGGTGCAGACTCGATGGACTGGACTGCCTCTTGGTTAGAGGGGGGGGCTGGGGAATGGGGTGATGTGGAAGTTATGCAGAGATGGAAATAGGTAGTCTTAGTGATGGTCCAGATATCAGTTTAAAAGCTGATCATGAATGATAAAAGGCGCAGAATGTGGCCAATGGAATCCATGTCTGTCTATAATCCACTCGAACCTCCTCCCATTTCTCCTCACTTAAATCTATTATCGTAACCAGTTTCCAAATTTCCAAGGTGTCCCACAGCCTCATTTGAGGGAGAGACTTCCCGATTTCCGCTAGCCTTTGTGGGAAGAAGCACTTGCTGACATCACCGTGGAGTGATCCAGCTCTGCACAAAGATAGTTTCTCTCTGTGAACCCCTTGAGGCACCTTAAACGCCTCAGTTAGATCACCCAATAATCTTCTGCATTTGAGGAGCAAACAAGCCACGTGGTGCTCGCCATTCAGCCTTTCAGCCACTTGCTCAGCCTGATTTGCATAATCTCCTGAGATTGTTGAGAAAATCGGCTGGTGTGAAAAGCCCAAATTGTCTCACTCGATGACAGACAGCGGGTGGAGAATCACGCTGACTGTTGCTCCGTGTCGGAAGATGCACGCCTGCCCTCGATGTACACCCCCTCTCGATGTACGCCCCCTCTCAATGTACGCCCCCTCTCGACGTACGCCCCCTCTCGATGTACACCCCCTCTCGATGCACGCCCCCTCTCGACGTACGCCCCCTCTCGATGTACACCCCCTCTCGATGTACGCCCCCTCTCAATGTACGCCCCCTCTCGACGTACGCCCCCTCTCGATGTACACCCCCTCTCGATGCACGCCCCCTCTCGACGTACGCCCCCTCTTGATGTACACCCCCTCTCGATGCACGCCCCCTCTCGATGTACGCCCCCTCTCGATGTACACCCCCTCTCGATGTACGCCCCCTCTCGATGTACACCCCCTCTCGATGTACACCCCTCTCGATGCACGCCCCCTCTCGATGCACACCCCCTCTCGATGTACACCCCCTCTCGATGTACACCCCCTCTTGATGTACACCCCCTCTTGATGTACACCCCTCTCGATGCACGCCCCCTCTCGATGCACGCCTCCTCTCGATGTACACCCCCTCTCGATGTACACCCCTCTCGATGCACGCCCCCTCTCGATGCGTACCCCCTCTCGATGCACGCCCCCTCTCGATGTACACCTCTTGTTAGATTGTAACTGAAGTTGAGTGTGCTGCCATGTGTGTTTTCATAGATCAAGTGTAGCCAGGCGCTATCCCTCGATGGTTTGCCCTCTCCTTCCAGTTTGACTCCCCCCACAGTACACACTTCAAAGGGAAAATTAATCACCTCGGTTGCGAAGTGTTGATTTGGCCTCCTCTGGTGCCCCGTGCCGCAGCAGCGAGACTCTCCAAGGGCTTCATGAGCAGCTCAATTGTAGAAGTGAAAATATTTAACTGATCTCCAAGACCTGAGCTTTGAGTTGTTTACGAGAGGCTTGCCAAAGAGAGGAGACCTTTTGCCTTTAGCGACCTGTATCTTTGCTTGCATTTTCATCAGCTCCAGAGCTATCATTAGCCCTCTGTATTCACCATTTGGTCTACCCACTTTCTATTCATTATATTTCAATGATTGCTGTTCTGGGTGGGAGACTGCTCCATACGTTAACAGCTCCCTGCAGGAACTTAGTTCATTCTGAAGTTAGACAGATTTTGTAACAGTGCCATTATTGTTCCCTGGTCTTCTCATGAGTTAATAACAAGGTTTCCTCCATACCGCCAATTCAGGAAAAAAAATGGAACCTTTTTGTGACCTTCATGAACCTGCCCTTGACTCTATTTTAGCTGATGGTCTTAGGGTTTGAGGGAGTGCTGCACTGTCAATGATACCGTCTTTTGGGTGAGAAATTAAACCAAGGCCTCACCTGCCCCCTCTCAGGTGAGATGATGTGGAGATGCTGGCGTTGGACTGGGGTGGGCACAGTAAGAAGTCTCACAACACCAGGTCAAAGACAAAAAAGGTTTATTTGGAATTACGAGCTTTCGGAGCGCTGCTCCTTCAAGGAAAAATTAATCACCTCGGTTTCAAAGTTGGTTTGGCCTTCTCTGTGAATACTCAGTCATTGATTTTTCATTAATCAATACAATAAAATCTCTCAAATGCTCCCTCCTTCACAGCGCTCCAAAAGCTCATGATTCCAAGTAAACCTGTTGGACTTTAACCTGGTGTTGTGAGACTTCTTACTCTCTCAGTTGGACATAATGGATCCTGTGGCTTGATTTTGGAGAAATCTTGCTTACAGGCAGGCCTCCCTTTCCAATCAGAAGTCTCCCTGGGTCTGCCACCCACCCGCCAACCCCAAAATGGGTGCCGTGTCCCTCCACATCTGCCTCGCCCACACCTGCCTCTGTGCCCAGCCAGCCCTCCAACCTCTCATCAGCTAAGTTCTCCTCTCCTGCCCCAACAGGTATCCCACCCACTCCCACCGCACCCTCCCCTTTCCCAAATTTCCCTGTCATCTGACCACTTATTCTGCTTCATTGGAACTGGACGCAGTCCCAGCAATGGCCATTGCTTCCTGAGACTGAACATCTGATTGGCCAGTAGTGCACGGAGGCAGGGCTTCCTTCTCAAGTGAGCCCTCTTGAAATATTTAGAGGGGTTTGGTCTTCCGAGTCAAGACAAGTGATTAATTGCGAGGTGGGGTAATTTTGAGGCAGCGGCACAGGGATAAAACCTTTGCTCCTCCATCTCACCCCCCACACAATTCCTTGGAAGAAACTGCGAGCAGATGTAACTGTTGTCAGGTTTATCTCTCTCTCTCTCTGCTGATGTGATCCTGAATTGGCTCCTAACAACTTGTTGAGAGCATGAGTGACACAGGTTGGCTCAACCTGGGCTTTTCACCTCCCCTTCCATACGGGCCAATCTCCTCATGGCTCCACATCGCGCTTTGAAAATAAACTTGGCAAAGGCAGAGCTGTCAACATTAGGCAAGAGTCAGGAGTGAAATATAGATGGGAACCGGAGAGACAGATTACAGACTTGCTGAAACACGAGGACCTGCGTTCAATTTAAAGAACGAAGCATGTCAAAACTGAGATGTGTCTAATTTTGGATGGTTGTCGGTTCAGGTGAAGCGCTTTCTCATTCTTTCTCCCTTTATTTCACTCTGCTTTCTCTGTCGTTAGTCGGTGAGTTTTAATTTTTCTCTCAGCCACCCCTTCCCGCCTTCAGTGTTAAATGTTTGAATTGGAATTGCATGAACAAAATGGGGCCATTCAGAGTTTGACATAGCCGCCACACAGGGCCCATCCGAAGACAGCAAGGCCTCAGGACGCAGGCCCGAACAGTACCATTTGGGGGAGATACACCTCAAGATACAACTTGGGAAGTGCCCTGAAGGCAAGACCCAGAGGGTGGGAGGAGATGGGGAGAAAAAATGCATTTATTTGTGGGATGGCAATGTTATTGGCAAAACCAGCCTTTATTACCCAGTTGTGCTGGAGAAGGTGGTGGTGAGCTAGCTGCCTTCCTGAACTGCTGCAGTCCATGTGGTGTAGGTATACCCACAGTGCTGTTAGAGAGGGAGTTCTAGGATTTTTACCCAGTGATCGTGAAGGAGCGGCGATATATGTCCAATGCTTTGTGGCTTGGACCTGCAGGTGCTGGTGTTCCCATACATCTGCTTCTTGTCCTTCTAGATAAAGGGCAGCACGGTGGCACAGTGGTTAGCACTGCTGCCTCACAGTGCCAGGGACCTGGGTTCGATTCCCGGCTTGGGTCACTGTCTGTGCGGAGTCTGCACGTTCTCCCCGTGTCTGTGTGGGTTTCCTCCGGGTGCTCCGGTTTCCTTCCACAGGTGTGCAGGTTAGGTGCATTGGTCATGCTAAAATTGTCCCTTAGTGTCCCAAGATGTGCAGGTTAGGGGGATTAATAGGGTAAATATGTGGGGTTAGGAGGATGGGGCAGGGCCGTGGGCCTGGGTTAGATGCTCCGTCAGAGAGTCGGTGCAGAATCGATGGGTCAAATGGGCCTCCTTCTGCACTGTGTGGATTCAATGATTGTATGATGGTAGAAGTCGTGGATTTGGAAGGTGCTGTTGAAGGAGCCTAGGTGGAGTCACTGCTGTATCTTGCAGGTGGTACACACTGCTGCTACTGTGTGTGGTGGAGGGAGTCAACTTTGAAGGTGGTGGATGCGGTGCCAACAAGGGGGCTGCTTTTCCGAGATAGTGTTGAGCTTCCTTAGTGTTGGAGCTGCATCATTCCAGGAAATGGAGTGAGAATTGGCCCATTGCACCCACTTTATGATGATAACATGAGGGCAACAACTTCTCATTCCTGACCCATTGATTGCCACTGGTTAGTGTAGGAGAGGGGAATGTGACTCTACATGTGACTCCAGAGCCACAGCAATGTGGTTGACTCTCAACTGCCCTCTGACCAAGGGCAACTAGGGATGGGCAATAAATGCTGGCCAGCCAGCGATGCCCATGTTCAATGAATGAGTCCAAAAAAAAAATGCATAGAATGAGGTCTACCAGGGACTGAAGTGTAAATGTTACCAAGAATAGTCAATGTCATCGCCTTCCTGGCATGAAATGTGATTTATAAATTGGGTTAGCCCTTTGCGTTCCCAGACTCTGCGAAGTGAAATACTGGTGTTTTATTGCATGAATGTCACAGCTGAACACATAGATTCATTCATGTCGGTGAAGATCTATCACCCAGTGAATTATTGCAGTGTGATCAGACCACGATGGGCCTGGAAATCATCTCCATCTGATTGGGAGGCAGTTTCCAGTGCTGCCTCGGAGAGGTCCCCTTCATTCCTGAAGGAATGCACTCCCTGGAGAAATGGTTCCACGTCATTGGTATCTGGCTCAAGCTTCGAGCAGCAGCCAAGTCGTGAGCTGTCGCTGGGTTATTTCTACTTATTCCTTCACGGGATGTGGGTGCCGCTGGCAAAGGACAGCCTTTAGTTGTCCACCCCTAATTGTCACTTTAAAACCAATCACATTTCTAACCTCTTCAATTCTGAAGAAGAGTTTTTTTAATTCATGGGATGGGCGTCATTGGCTGGGCCAGCATTTATTGTCCATCCCTAACTGCCCTTCAATCGAGTGTCTCGCTCAGCCATTTCAGAGGGCAGTTAAGACTCGATCACATTGCAGAGGGTCTGGAGTCACACATAGGTCAAGCCAGGTAGATTTCCATCCCTGAAGAATGGTCGTGAATCAGTTGAGTTTTTACAACAATCAGTGAGTTCCAGTCCCAGATTTTATTAATTGAATTTAAATTCTACCAGCTACCATGGTGGGATTTGAACCCGTGTCTCCAGAGCATTCGCCTGGGCCTCTGGATTACTGGTCTAGTGACATTACCACAATGCCACCGCATCCACACAGCTACAGAGGGCCCAGGGAGGGCCCAGCACAGTGGTTAGCACTGCTGCCTCACAGCGCCAGGGACCCGGGTTCGATTACAGCCTCGGGTCAATGTCCATGCGGAGTCTGTGCATTCTCCCTATGTCTGTGCTTCGGTTTCCTCCCATAGTCCAAAGATGTGCGGGTTAGGTTGATTGGCCATGCTCAATTGCCCCTTAGTGTCAGGGAGATAAGCAGAGTAAATATGTGAGGTTCCGGGGATAGGGTCTGGGTGCGATTGTTGTCGGGGCAGGCTTGATGGGCTGAATGGCCTCTTTCTGTGCTGTAGGGATTCTATGAGTCTGTGATATACAGGAGTCCATTTTGTCCCTATCCACCCAGCAGCTCCAGGTGGAGAAAGGGTTAAAGCAATCATCTGACTGATCTGTCCAGGTTCCACTTGGAACTTAGCTCCCATTGTCAATCTTAACAGCTCCCCATTCGGACAGCAAAGGCAACTGAGTGAAGCTTCACTTCACTAAATATGCAGACGAGGATCCATATGATGACAACAATTCTGACCTCTGACCCGAGTTCCAGGTATAGTCAGGTGAGGATTCGTTTGGAGACTAACTGAGGCTGCTTAAGAGTTAAAAGCAAAATACTGCGGATGCTGGAATCTGAAACAAAAACAGAAAATGCTGGAAAATCTCAGCAGGCCTCAGTGGTTCGCACTGCTGCTTCACAGTTCCAAGGACTCGGGTTCAATTCCGACCTTGGGTGACTATGTGGAGTTTGCACGTTCTCCCCGTGTCTGTGTGGGTTTCCTCCAGGTGCTCCGGTTTCTTCCAGGTTAGGTGTCATAGAGGCTTACAGTATAGAAACAGGCCCTTCAGCCCAACTTGTCCATGCTGTCCTTTTCTTTAAACCCTGAAGCTAGTCCCAATTGCCCGCATTTGGCCCATATCCCTCTATACCCATCTTACCCATTGTAACTGTCTAAACGCTTTTCAAAAGACAAAATTGGCCGTGCTAAATTGCCCCTTAGTGTCAGGGAACTGGCTGCGGTAAATGCATGGGGTTATGGGGATAGGGCCTGGGTGGGATTGTGATTGGTGCAAACTCGATAAAAAACAAAAAAAAAGTAAATAAAAGGCCTGACGGCATCTGTGGGGAGAGAACAGAGCCAACGATTCAAGTTCAGATGACCCTTCATCAGAGCTCTCATTCTCTCCCCATGATTTGAGGTGATTTGACGGGGGAGATCGAGAGAATTATTTGCCTGTTTCTTCTGGTGGACAAAGAGAGGCGCATGACGTTAAACTGAATGCTCTTGAGGCTAATCTAATTGAAAAGATCTGAGGCTGAGAGTCTTTTGATGGACAAGGCTATGAAGGGAAAGAAAGATAAATGGAGCCACGATACAGATCAGTCATGATCTAGCTTAGAGGAGGCGATGGCCTAGTGGTATTATCGCTAGACTATTAATCCAGAGACTCAGCTAATGTTCTGGGGACCCGGGTTCGAATCCCACCATGGCAGATGGTGGAATTAGAATTCAATTAAAAAATATCTGGAATTAAAAAACCACTGATGACCATGAAACCACTGTCATAAAAGCCCATCTGGTTCACTAATGCTCTTGAGGGAAGGAAATCTGCTGTCCTTACCTGGTCTGGCCTTCCATGTGACTCTAGATCCACAGTAACGTGGTTGACTCTCAGTGGTCCTCCAAGGGCAACTAGGGATGGGCAATAAATGCTGGCCATGCCCCATGAATTAAAAAAAACTGAATGGCCTATTGGGTAGCCAAGCATTTTACTGAATTTCCACAGGTCAGCAACCACTTTCTTCCCCACTTCCCTGCTCATTCGGCAGGAATTCAACCCAGGCCATGTTAACGAGGCCCGGCAGCCAAACTCCACACGGCTTCATTCTGCCAAGTACGAGCAAGAGTTGAAATAAAACCAAAAGGAATTTCCTGCCAGAGATCGGCTACCTAATCCCCTGCTCCCACCGTATAAAATGACACATTGCTTCTCATAAATGAGGAAAGTCAATCACCCCTTCCTTATCCAGCAATAAAGAACTGTATCACATCCGAGTTGCAGTATCCAATTGCTCTTAACTTCCAGGATTTTCACTCCCACCACCTTACTTGAAATCCATTGAAGGTCCATCTTGTTGTGTGGAAGAACATCCTTGGAATGGGTACCTGGGATGAGAGAGTTCGGTCAGGTGGAGAGACCAGAGATATGGGAGGTTTCCCTCAGCACCAGGCATGAATGGGAGATTTAATAGAGGCATTGAAAATTATGAAGCGTTTGATAGAGTAGACAGGAAGAAACAAGTCTCTCGGGGCCGAATACTTGTGTTACATACTGACCAGATGTTCAAGTTTGGCTAGGTTGCGCTTCTTCGATCACGTTTTCCCAATAAACTGCTCTGGGACCATCTTAACCGTAGTTTTAAGCCAAGATTAATGTGGCAAACTAATATGCATTAACTGAGTAACTAAAGAAAAATTGTTTCCACTGACAGAAGCGTTAGTAACCAGAGGACACAGGTTTAACATAGAAACTAGAAGCAGGAATCAGCCATTCGGCCCTTCGAGCCTGCTCCGCCATTCATCTTGATCATGGCTGATCATCAAATTCAACACCCTGATTCCCCCTTTCTCCCATATCCCTCGATCCCTTCAGCCCCAAGAGCTATATCTACTTTCTTCTTGAAATCAGACAACATTTTGGCCCCAACTACTTTCTGTGGTAGTGAATTCCACACATTCATCGCTCTCTGGGTGAAGAAATTTCTTCTCACCTCAGTTCTAAAAGTTTTATCCCTTATCCTCAAACTATGGCCCCTAGTTCTGGACTCCCCCACCAGTGATAGCCTAATTTCCTTTTTGCTCTAGAGTAGGACTTCATCCCATAATCTTTGGAGGCAAGCACACTACCAGCAAAGCCACAGATGACACTTTTCTTCGCAGCAAGTTAAGAAAACTCTTTTTACAATTCTGATCTGAATAAGTGGGAATCACAGAATCCCTACACTGCAGAGGAGGCCATTCAGCCCATCAAATGTGCACCAACACTCTGGCAGAGCATCTTACCTTATCCTCAAACTATGACCCCTAGTTCTGGACTCCCCCACCATTGGGAACATTCTTTCTGAATCTACCCTGTCTAATCCTGTTAGAATTTTATAAGTTTCTATGAGATCCCCTCTCACTCTTCTAAACTCCAGTGAATATAATCCTAACCAACTTAGTCTTTCCTCATATGACAGACCTGCCATCCCAGGAATCAGCCTGGTAAACCTTCGCTGAACTCCCTCTATAGCAAGGACATCCTTCCTCAGATAAGGATACCAAAACTCCACACAATATTCCAGATGTGGCCTCACCAACGTCCTATACAGTTGCAACAGAACATCCCTATCCCTGTACTCCAATCCTCTCGCTATGAAGGCCAACATACCATTTGCCTTCTTTACTGCCTGCTGTACCTGCACGCTTACTTTCAGTGACTGATGCATGAGGACTCCAAGGTCTCATTGAGAATCCACCTCTCAATTTACATCCATTCAAATAATAATGTCTTCTATCATTGCTCCCAAAGTGGATAACCTCACATTTACCCACATTATACTGCATCTGCCATGCAGATGCCCACACACTCAGACTGTCCAAATCACGCTGAAGCATCTCTGCATCCTCCTCACAGCTCACTCTCCCACTCAACTTTGTATCATCGTGCGGCACGGTAGCACAGTGGTTAGCACTGCTGCTTCACAGCTCCAGGGACCTGGGTTCGATTCCTGGCTTGGGTCACTGTCTGTGTGGAGTCTGCACATTCTCCTCGTGTCTGCGTGGGTTTCCTCCGGGTGCTCCGGTTTCCTCCCACAGTCCAAAGATGTGCGGGTTAGGTTGATTGGCCATGCTAAAATAGCCCCTTAGTGTCCTGAGATATGTAGGTTAGAGGGATTAGCGGGTAAAAATATGTAGGGATATGGGTGTAGGGCCTGGGTGGGATTGTGGTCGGTGCAGACTCGATGGGCCGAATGGTCTCTTCCTGCACTGTAGGGTTTCTATGATTCTATGATCTGCAAATCTAGAGATAATAAATTCAATTCCTCTTTCAAATCATTAATATATAATGTAACGTAAAAGACCAAAGTATGAAGTGGGTAGATGAGGGGATTTGTTTTAACACAGTAGGTTGTTATGATCTTGAATGTGCTGCCAAGGTTCAATAACTTTGAAAAGAGAATTGTGGCAATATAGTCTTCGTATCCGAAGGCATTGCTAAGATGAATCTACATTCTAAGTGCACAAGTTTATTTGCAAGAGTTTTGAATTATTATCTCTACAATCACAAAATGTCCACACCATGCTTACAGCTGAGATTCTCGTAGCATCCGTGGCGTCTGCTGACTTTGCTCTGAGTCCACACCCAGGCTTGACCAATCAAGCACAGTGACCGTGAATCCATCACCAGACTTGCATAATCAAACACAGATCAATTAAACCATTGAAAATTACAAATTGGCTTAATCATAAATCCAGGAAGAAAAAATCATTAGGGCTGAGGGAAAAGAACTGGGGATCAGGACAAATTGGGCAGTAACTTTACAGAGCTGGACAGACATGATGGACCAAATGTCCTTCATGATTCTGGGATTCCTGACATCAGTCCTAAATTGTTTTTATTCATTCATGGGACATGGGTGTCACTGGCTGGGCCAGCATTTATTGCCCATCCCTAAATGCCCTTGGAGGGCAGTTGAGAGTCAACCACATTGCTGTGGCTCTGGAGTCACATGTAGGCCAGACCGGGTAAGGACGGTAGATTTCCTTCCCGAAAGGACATTAGAGAACCAGATGGGTTTTTCGGAGAATCAACAATGGTTTAATGGTCATCAGTAGATTCTTAAATCCAGATTTTTAATTCCAGAATTCAAATTGCACCATCTGCCAATGGCGGGATTTTAACCTGAGTCCCCAGAATATTGTCCCTAGAACATTTGTCCAAAGATGTGCAGGTTGGGCTGATTGGCCATGCTAAATTAACCCTAATGT
This sequence comes from Mustelus asterias, assembly GCF_964213995.1. NCBI lineage: Eukaryota > Metazoa > Chordata > Chondrichthyes > Carcharhiniformes > Triakidae > Mustelus > Mustelus asterias. The sequence goes on along the minus strand of NC_135803.1, from coordinate 149,729,428 downwards.
CAGGGCGATTAGCAGGGTACATATGAGGTGTTACGAGAATAGAGCCTGGGTGAGATTGTGGTCAATGCAGATTCAATGGGCCGAATGGCCTCCTTCTAACTGTAGAAATTCCATGGTTCTGTGATTAGCTGAGTTTCTGGATTAATAGTCGAGCAATAACCTCACTCGGCCATCGCCTCCCCAATTTCCCCGTGTCTTGTTTGAAATTGTGTCCCTTGTTTTCTACATCACTCCAGCTGAAGCAGGGTCTCAGAATCCTTTCCGACTCCAGTTGCTGTCTTGCAAATGACGTTGAAAAGATGGTTTGGCACGATTCGGAAAGTGCAGGGAAGGCTCCAGGGTCCTGGCCAACATTCCTTCACTCAGCTCTAAGCTGGTCATTCATTTATTTGCTGTTTATGGGACTTTCATTGCGTGAAACAGCTGCAGTTTTGGCCAGGAAAATAACAAGTGACTGCACTTCAAAAATCATTCTTTGGTTCTAAAGTACTTTGGAACATTCTCAGGATGTCAGGTGGTATATAAATCACAGGTCCTTCCTCTTGTATCACCATCAGGATCCTTTCCCAGATACCTCACTGCAGGGCTGGAGATCCCACGAGGTAAATTCTCACCTCCACTCTCTGGCCAGTAAACCTACAGAACAAACTCCTGGCCCTTTGTAGTGTCCACCTCAGGCAATACTCTACCAGAGCTCCTTCTATCTCGCTCGTTTTAGAGCTCAGATCATTAATTCCACTGACATTTGGCACTGCCAAGAAAAAAAATCAATTCCTTTATTTTTCCCCTGGTGCGTTTCCCAATTATCTTAAGTTTGTATCCTCGGGTTACTTGTCCTAGTATGAGTGGAAACAGCTTCTCCTTATTTACTCAATCAGTGCGTATTTGTTTGTGACAAGAGATTTGACTGAATGCTGCGATTATGAACGGTCCCAGAGCAGTTTATTAGGGAGATATAATTGAATCGACCCAAGCCAAAGTGGAACATCTGGCTGGTTTATAACGCGAGTGTTTGACCCCTGCAGCCCCGATGTATCGGAGTACAATACCTTGTTTGTACTTCCGAGGCTGCATTTTGAGTAGGTGCTTCTGTTTTTTGTTAGACTTCCTAACAAAATCGGAATTGTTTTTCCGCGGCAGCGTGGGTAACCAAAGCCGCGAGGTGTAATTATTGCGAGGAAAACTCCTCAGGCTTTGGGTCTGAGGCAGGCTTGATATTGGCTAAGGCCTGGCCTTGAGTCACATTTCCACAACGGCGATGAATAGCCAGAGACGAGAAAGAAAGACACGGTGTGTTTTCGACATTACCCTGAATGTTTTTATTAGGATCTGGTAACAAACAGTCTCTCGGAGTAACCTTCCAAGGTCGGCCCAGAGCGGTTAGGGCCTTGTTTGAAAGGCTTTGTGGAATTCAGTGTAATGACTGACAGGATCTGCCCTGATGAGATGAAGGCATTTGAGTGAAGCCTATGGCTTTCCCAAATCCAGTCGGCACCTGGGCTCGCCAGTGGGATTGTTTTACAAAGGGACTGTCTGTTGCCGCGGTTCATACCAGCCAATGAGCTTTCCAGCTATTCAAAAGGGTTTAAAGAAGGAAAAGATTATCCAGCAGTCACCCATCTGTATTGATTAGCTAATCAGTAGTTAATTGGAGGGACGGCAAGCAGCAACAACTCACATACATCAAGTCATAGAGATATACAACACAGAAACAGACCCTTCGGCCCAACTCATCCATGCCAACCAGGCTTCCTAAACTGGGCGAATCCCATCTGCCTGCGTTTGGTCCATATCCCTCTAAACTTTTCCCATCCATGTACCTGTCCAAGTGTCTTTTAAATGTAATTGTACCCGCCTCTGCCACCTCCTCTGGCAGCTCATTCCATACACGCACCACCCTCTGTGTGAGAAAGTTGCCCCTCAGGTTCCTTTTAAATCTTTCCCCTCTCACTTAAATCCTATACCCTCTAGTTTTGAACCCCCCTACCCTGGGGAAAAGACCTTAATATTCACCTGATCTATGCCCCTTATGATTTTATAGACCTTTATAAGGTCACCCTTAAGCCTCCTACGCTCCAGGGAAAAAAGTTCCAGCTACCCAGCCTTTCCTTATAACTCAAACCTTCCAGTCTTGTAACATCCTTGTAAATCTTTTTTGCACCCTTTCCAGTTCAAATACATCATGTACGGGAACTTCCAAGTGTCGGGTTTACTGATATGAGTGTACACCATCTACCCTGAAATAAAAATGCTTCCTTATTAATTGGTGCCCACTGACGGACGCAAAAAAAGAGGATGTCAACAACTTACTGCTCGAGTGAATGGAAAGATTTGTAATTATTTGGTATTGGATCTCCAAAATGTTGTCATTAGTTAAAATCCAGTGACTGTTGTCACATGGGGATCATGCATCTGGTGAGATCCCACAATCTGCAATGAGGTGTCCATTTGGAATCATAGAATCCCTACAGTGCAGAAGGAGGCCATTCAGCCCATTGAGCCTCCACCTACAACAATCCCACCCAGGTCCCATCCCCGTAACCCCACGGATTTACCCTGCTAATCCCCTGACACTGAGGGAGAATTTAGCATGTCCAATCCATCTAACCCTCACATCTTTGGACTATGGGAGAAAATTGGAGTACCTGGAGGAAACCTACGCAGACACGGGGAGAATGTGCAAACTCCACACAGACAGTGACCCAAGCTGGGAATCGAACCCGGGTCCCTGGCGTTGTAAGGCAGCAGTGCTAACCACCATGCCAGCCTGGCCAGGACATTGGAGAGTGACCTCTGCTCTTCGAAGTAGCACCATGGGTTCGTTTACATCCTCAGTACAGTAATGAGGGAGGGCTGCATTGTTGGAGATGCAGTCTTGGGGGTGAAACATGAAACTAAGACCCTGCCAACTCTCTCAGGTGAGATCCCAAGGCATTAGTTAGAAGACAAAGAGGGAGGTCTCCCTGATGTCTTTATCACACACTCAGCAGCACTGCAACAGATTATTTGGACATTTATTTAATTGGATTTGGATGGGCGTTTGGTGTGCTGTGGAGATTCCTACATTACACTGCGTTTTCAAAGTAGATCAATGCTTGTGAAGCACTTTTGAGAAGGCCTGGGTTCATTAAGCGTTCATTATGGAAGACTTTGCTTCTTATATAAAACTCTCCAACAATTGTGTGTCATTCACTGGAGGATTTCCTTTTAAGTGTTGCCAGCTTTTCATTCAGTTTTTTTAATGCGTTGGAAGGAAGGCATGAATAGAAAAGGTTCACACGGATTAATAACAGAAATTAAAATCGTTACGGACTGTGGTTTAGAATGGGCTTGTGGAATATCATAGAAACATCACAGACTCCTGTACTTACTGCTTTGTGCATTGGGCTACTGAGCTTTGATGAACATTATCGATGATAAAGCTCGGCACAACATTGTGGGCCGAAGGGCCTGTTCTGTGCTGTACTGTTCTATTATCGGGTTTAGATGTTTCGATTCAGCTTTTTCCTTTTGATTTGATTTGATTTGATTTATTATTGTCATATGTATTAGTATACAGTGAAAAGTATTGTTACTTGTGCACTATACAGGCAAAGCATACCGTTCATAGAGAAGGAAAGGAGAGAGTACAGAATGTAGTGTTACAGTCATAGCTAGGGTGCAGAGAAAGATCAACTTAGTGCGAGGCAGGTCCACTCAAAAGCCTGATGGCAGCAGGGAAGAAGCTGTTCTTGAGTTGGTTGGTACGTAACTTCAGACTTTTATATCTTTTTCCCGACGGAAGAAGGTGGAAGAGAGAATGTCCGGGATGCGTGGGGTCCTTAATTATGCTGGTTGCTTTTCCCGAGGCAGCGGGAAGTGTAGACAGAGTCAATGGATGGGAGGCTGGTTTGCGTGATGGACTGGGCTACATTCACGACCGTTTGTAGTTTCTTGCGGTCTTGGGCAGAGCAGGGGCCATACCAAGCTGTGATACAGCCAGAAAGAATGCTTTCTATGGTGCATCTGTAAAAGTTGGTGAGAGTCGTAGCGAACGTGCCAAATCCTTGGTCATGAGGGCATTAAAAGAGGAACGCAGCATCAGAAGCTGATAAAGAAAGAGGTCTCATAACTTTCATACTCTGTGGCAATGAATTCCATACATTCACTGCTCTTTGGATGAAGAAATTTCTCCACACCTCAGTCCTAAAAGGATAAGGGGTAAGCCTTTTAGGACTGAGGTGAGGTGAGGAGAAATTTTTTCACCCAGAGAGCGGTAAATGTGTGGAATTCACTAACCGCAGAAAGCAGTTGAGGCAATAACGTTGGGTGGGATTTTCCATCCACGCTCACCCCAAAACCGGCAAACCCTGCCTCGGGTCAAATGACCTTTGCATGGTCTGTCCTTCCAGCCCACTACGATTCCTATGGCGGGTGGGGCGGGAAAATTTCCCCTCGTTGTGTGATTTCAAGAAGGAGTTAAATATAGTTCTTGGGGCTAAAGGGATTAAGGATATGTGGGGGGGGAAGGCACGATCTGGATATTGAATTTGGCGATTAGCTATGATCAAAATGAATGGCGGAGCAGGCTTGAGGAGCTTTCTTTCAGGAGCTGACTCAAGGGAATTTGCATATTTGAAATTCATTTTTAAATGGTTTTCTTTAAAATACATTACCCTGGGGGCGTTTCAAAGGATTCATTTCCAGTTGTATGTATCCTACTTAAATGCCCCCATAGTGTTGGGTTCATTACTCCCCCTGTCAATGGCACGTGTTGTTGCCAGCGGATATTCACTATGAAAGCATTGGAGCTACCAATCAGTTTGGAAGGTGCAATGACACTCTCGGGTCCCCCCTTAAGACACCCTGACCTTCCTACAGCGGATCACAGACTTAACAATGAATGGTGGGCTTGACTGAACACTTATTGTTTCCTTTGCTTTAGATCTCTTGGCTGCCAATAGATCTGTTATGTTCTTTGGTTACCGTGGTTTCCTGGATTTCCGTTCAATGTTCCTCGATGAGTATCACGACCGCCTTTTCATTGGAGCCAAGGATGCCTTGTACTCACTCCAGCTGGACCAGCCGAGCACTGACGCCAGAGAGGTAGCTCAACTTTGTTATCTGATATTCTTGTTACGCCAGGACAGAGTGGGGGCAAAGGATATAATCTTGGAGTTAGAACCAAGACCATTTAGAAGGGAATCTAAGAAGTATTTTGCCCACAGGAAAAGCAGTGAAAATCAGAAAAATCGGGAATTCTATGCCCCAAGTCACAGAACATTGTTATGCAGGTGCAGCAGGTAATAAATAAAGACAGCAAGTGGAGTCCTGGCATTCTTTGCTACTGGGGTAGAGTATAAAAGTAGCAAAGTGCTCTTGCAAGATAGAGGGCATTGGTGAGATCGCATCTGGAGCACTGCGCCCAGGTTTGGTCCCTTTACTTGAGGAAGGACGTGAATGCATTAGAGGCAGTTCAGAGAAGGTTCACTAGATTGATTCCAGGGATGAAGGATTTGTCTTATGACGATGGCACAGTGGTTAGCACTGCTGCTTCACAGCACCAGGGACCCGGATCCGATTCCCAGCCTTGGGTAACTGTCTGTGTGGAGTCTGCACATTCTCCCCGTGCCTGCATGGGTTTCCTCCCAGTGCTCCGATTTCCTCCCACAGTCCAAAGATGTGCGGGTTAGGTGGATTGGCCATGCTAAATTGTCCCTTAGTGCCCAAAAATGTGTAGGTTAGGGGGATTGACCATGGTAAACACCTGGGTGGGATTGTAATCTGTGCAGATTTGATGGATCAAATGGTCTCCTTCTGCGCTGTAGGATTCTATGATTCTATAAGAGAGATCGAGCAGTTAAGGCCTATACTCGGTGGAGTTTAGAAGAATGAGAGGAGATCTAATTGTGGTATAAGATGCTATAAGGGATTGACAGGGTAGACGCAGAGTGGATGTTTCCTTTTGATGGACATTCTAAAATGAGAGGCCATAATTTTACAGTAAGGGGGAGCAGATTTTAAACAGAAATAAGGTGGAAGTTGATGGGTGATGTCACGATGTTGACAGTGAAGATATTAAGAGGGGACAAGAGTGTGGAACCATCTCTTTTAAGATGAATTAGGAGGAAAGAACAGAAGAGAAGAGTTAGCATTTGCTTAATGTTTAACATGTTGTGAGGGCATTCCAAAGCAGCAACTAATTATCTTCTCAGGTCTATGTTTCTATAAGACAAGCACAGCAACCAACTTCCATCTAAAAATGCCTGGAAAGAGTCAATGAAGACTGGTTAGTGTGTTTGTGATGATGTTTCTTGTGGGAGGACAGCTGGGCAGTGACAGAGCTGGTTAATAGAAAAAGCACGCATATTTCCTTTATATTTTAAAATTGATGTTATTTTAATTTATTCTAATTTTATTTTCTCGGCCTTTTGGCTAAGCGTCAGATCAAGCCCAAGATCGGGTGCAACACTTTTTCTTGTCAGCTTGGATCTTGTCTGTCTCTCTTGTGGGACTGTGAATTGGATTCAATTTGAATTGGTTTTTGGAGCAAGAGAGGAGATGGGTGAAAGTCTCGCCCTGTTCCCTCTGCACACGGGCCTTGCAGTTTTAAGAATGGAATAAAAAAATGCTTAAAAAAGATTTTATCTCAAAAGTTATTTCCTTAACGAATATAGGGATTTAGTAACATAAAGTTAAAGTTTATTTATTAGTCACAAGTAGGCTTATATTAACACTGCAATGAAGTTACTATGAAAATCCCCTAGTCGCCACACTCTGGCACCTGTTCGGGTACACTGAGGGAGAATTTAGCATGGCCAATGCATCTAACCAGCACGTTTTTCGGACTGTGGGAGTGGGAGGAAACCGGAGCACCCGGAGGAAACCCATGCAGACACGGGGAGAACGTGCAGACTGCACACAGACAGTGACCCAAGGCCAGAATTGAACCCGGATCTCTGGCGCTGTGAGGCAGCGGTGCTAACCACTGTGCCACCGTGCCGTCCCCGTAGAATCATAGAATCCTTAAAGTGCAGAAGGAGGCCATTCAGCCCATCGAGTCTGCACCGACCACAATCCCAACCAGGCCTTATCCCCATAATCCCACATATTTACCCTGCTAATCCTTCAAACCTACACATGCCGGCACACTAATGGACAATTTACCACAGCCAATCGACCTAACCCGCACATCTTTGGACTGTGGGAGGAAACCGGAGCACCCGGAGGAAACCCACGCAGACATGGGGAGATCATGCAAACTCCACACAGACAGTGACCCGAGGCTGGAATTGAACCTGGGTTCCTGGCGCTGTGAGGCAGCAGTGCGAACCACTGTGCTACCATGCTGCCCCTAATGTACAGGATTCAATGAGGATGAGGGGTGACCTAATAGAGGTGTATAAAATTATGAAAATTATGATAGGGTGAACGGTGGGAAGCTTTTTCCCAGGACGGTGGTGACATTCACGAGGGGTCATAGGTTCAAGGTGAGGGGGGGGCGGGAGGGTTAACACGGATATCAGAAGGACGTATTTTACACAGAGGGTGGTGGGGGCCTGGAATGCGCTGCCGGGCAAGGTGGTGGAGGCGGACACACTGGGAATGTTTAAGACTTATCTAGATAGCCACATGAATGGAGGGATACAAAAGAATGGACTAGTTTGGACCAGGGAGCGGCGTGGGCTTGGAGGGCCGAAGGGCCTGTTCCTGTGCTGTATTGTTCTTTGTTCTTTGTTCAATGTCTTTTGCTGATGAGAAAGGTCCTACAGAATCCAACTACAGTTTTTACATTGATTTGATTTGATTTATTATTGTCACCTGTATTAGCATACAGTGAAAAGTATTGTTTCTTGCGCGCTATACAGACGAAACATACCGTTCATAGAGAAGGAAAGGGGAAGGTGCAGAATGTAGTGTAACAGTCATAGCTAGGGTGCAGAGAAAGATCAACTTAATGCAAGGTAGGTCCATTCAAAAGTCTGACAGCAGCAGGGAAAAGCTGTTCTTGAGTCGGTTGGTCCGTGACCTCAGACACCTGAGGTGATAACACTGTTGTGCCAGGGGGGCTGAGGACACAGCCTTGTGGGACACTGATGTTGAGGATGATCGTGGAGGAAGTGTTGTCATGGCAAAAATATGATTTGCTAAAAGTTCTTCCACTTAATGTCGCACTTTTCAGGAACACGACTACAAACGTCCAGTGAGGAATTGTTTTACTCATAGAATCCTACAGTGCAGGAGGCCATTCAGCCCATCGAGTCTGTACTGACCACAATCCCGCCCAGGCCCTATCCCCATAACCCCATGCATTTACCCTAGCTAGTCCCCCTGACACTAAGGGGCAATTTAGCATGACCGATCCACCTAACCCACACATCTTTGGACTGTGGGAGGAAACCGGAGCACCCGGAGGAAACCCACGCAGACATGGGGAGAACATGCAAACCCCACACAGATAGTGACTCGAGCCGGGAATCGAACCCGGGTCCTTGGCGCTGTGAGGCAGCGGTGCTAACCACTGTGCCACCGTGCCGTCCCAAATTGTGTTCTTATATTCCTGGCACAGTGAGATGTGTAAGTGTGTAGCCGCGGACAGTTCTATACCTGTGGCGCAACTTAACTCGAATGGGCAATGTGTTTGTGATAAAGGGAGATAGCAATATAATTGCAGTAGTAAATTTGAAAGCAATGGCCTGACATATCCAATCAGCAATGGAACAAAATCGCTACAGAGCCAGTCACCTCATTGTCTACTGGATAGCAATGGTAAGTTCTGATCCCGCTTGAGGGGCAATTTAATAAGATGACGACAACCTATAAACCTTTTAATCTCCGCTGAACTAATGAAATAAATCTGGAAATCGGGGTTATTGTGAATACTGCTGACATCCTTGACATCGTTTAACTTCTCCCAGCAACTGGATCTTTGGAGTCCTCGGCTCTTTGTAAGGAAACGACTTGAAAGCAGAGAACAATTAGTGATTAGATCAAGATGATTTTGCTTGCTACCCGTGTTAGTAACGCCTGGAGCTCCTATTTCACTGCTAAATGTTATTCCAGCGAGCCACATAAACATTGTGGGTCATGCCTGAAATTAATTGAAAATCTCCAGGCTTGCCAGAGTAAATAAGGCACTAAGCCAGTTCACGCTCTGGCCATTTCACACCAAGCTATGTAGTGAGGTAAAACCTGAGGGCACCTGGTCACTATTTGTGGTCAAAGCAAGATGAAGTGAGAGGCATTTTGAGTTTGGAGGGCCTGTGTTTGATTTAGTTTCTTCTGATCCTACAATGTGATGAACTAGGAGCAGGAGGAGGCCATTCAGCCCCTCGAGCTTGCTCCGTCATTTAATAAGATCATGGCTAATCTAACACTCACTAAGTCCACTTTCCTGCCTTATCTCTGTAACCCTTAACTCCCCGACTGATTAAAAACCTATCCATCTCAGCCTTGAAGATGTTTGAGGATTCGATCTCCACAGGTAAAGAATTCCAAAGATTCACCACTCTCTGAGAGAAGAAATTCTCCCTCAAATCCATCTTAAATGAGCGCCTCTTATTCTGCGACTCTGCCCTCTGGTCCTACACTCTCCCATGAGTGGAAACATCCTCCCAACACTTACCCTGTCTAAACGGCTGTTGCAGTTATATCACCTCTCGTTCTTCTGAACTCCAAGGAGTACAGACCCAACCAGTTTAATCTTTCCTCATTTGGCAGTCCCTCCACACCCAGGATCATCCTCGTAAACCTCCTCTGCACTGTCTCCAATGTTAACATATCTTTCTTTAAATAAGGGGACGAAAACTGTACACAGTCTTCTAAATGTGGCTTCACTGGTACCTTGTACAGTTACAGCAATGCCTCTTTACTTTTTTACATCAGGCGCTTGAAATAAAAGACAGCATTCCAATTCCCTTCCCGATTACCTTCTGTACCTGTGTGCTAGCTTTCTGGGTTTTACGAACAAGGCCCCCAAGTCTCTTTGTGCTCCAGCTTTCTGCAGTCTCTCTCCATTTAAATAATAATCCTCCGCCTTATTCTTTCTTCCAAAATGATCAATCTCACATTTTTCCACATTGAATTCTACTTACCAGTTCTCTACCGACTCAGTTAACCTGTCGATATCTCTCTCTAAACTATTTACATCCTCCTTATAACCTGCCTTCCCAACCACCTTTGTATCATCTGCAAATATGGCCACAGTACACTCTGTACCTTCCTCCAAATCATGAATACATATTGTGAAGAGCAGGGGTTCCCAGCGCTGATCCCTGTGGCACTCCACTGGTTAATGCCCTCCAACCTGAGAAAGACCCTTATCGCTATTCGCTGCTTCCTGTCAGTTAGCCGATCCTCTATCCATGTCAGAATATTACCTCCAATACCGTGAGCTCCTATCTTGCGTGGAAGTGTAGCACTTTATCAAATGCCTTTTGAGAATCCAAATATACAATATAGACTGGCTCTCCACTATCTATTCTGGCTGCTAACTCCTCAGTTTTTGCCGGAGTTCAGATGAATGAGGGAGGGAATCTCATAGAGAACCCCTATGGTAACTATGGGCCAGTTAGCTTAACTTCTGTAGTAGGGAAAATGCTTGAATCTATCATCAAGGAAGAAATAGCAAGACATCTGGATATAAATTGTCCCATTGGTAAGACGCAGCATGGGTTCATGAAGGGCAGGTCATGTTTGACTAATTTGGTGGAATTCTTTGAGAACATTACATGCGCAGTGGACAATGGGGAACCTGTGGATGTGGTGTATCTGGATTTCCAGAAGGCATTTGACAAGATGCCGCACCAAAGGTTGCTACATAAGATAAAGATGCACGGCGTTACGGGTAGTGTACTAACATGGATAGAGGATTGGTTAACTAACAGAAAGCAAAGAGTGGGGGTAAATAGGTGTTTTTCTGGTTGGCGATCAGTGACTAGTGGTGTACCTCAGGGATCAGTGTTGGGACCGCAATTGTTTACGATTTACATAGATGATTTGGAGTTGGGGACCAAGTGCAGTGTGTCAAAATTCACAGATGACACTAAGATGAGTGGCAGAGCAAAGTGTGCAGAGGACACTGAAAGTCTGCAAAGGGATATAGATAGTCTAAGTGAGTGGGCGAGGGTCTGGCAGATGGAGTACAATGTTGGTAAATGTGAGGTCATCCATTTTGGGAGGAATAACAGCAAAATGGACTATTATTTAAATGGTAAAAAATTGCAGCATGCTGCTGTGCAGAGGGACCTGGGTGTCCTTGTGCAAGAATCTCAAGGAGTTGGTTTGCAGGTGCAGCAGGTAATTAAGAAGGCAAATGGAATTTTATCCTTCATTGCTAGAGGGATGGAGTTTAAAAACAGCGAGGTTATGTTGCAGCTGTATAAGGTGCTGGTGAGGCCACACCTGGAGTACTGTGTACAGTTTTGGTCTCCCGACTTGAGAAAGGATATACTGGCACTGGAGGGAGTGCAGAGGAGATTCACTAGGTTGATTCCAGAGTTGAGAGGGTTGGCTTATGAGGAGAGACTGAGTAGACTGGGGCTATACTCATTGAAATTCAGAAGAATGAAGGAATATCTTATAGAAACATATAAGATTATGAAGGGAATAGATAAGATAGAAGCAAGGAAGTTGTTTCCACTGGCGGGTGAAACTCAAAATAAGGGGGAGCAGATTTAGGACTAAGTTGAGGATGAACTTCTTCACACAAAGGGTTGTGAATCTGTGAAATTCCCTGCCCAGTGAAACAGTTGATGCTACCTCATTGAATGCTTTTAAGGCAAGGATAGATACATTTTTGAACAGTAAAGGAATTAAGGGTTATGGTGAGCGGGTGGGTTAGTGGAGCTGAGTCCATGAAAAGATCAGCCATGATCTTATTGAAGGTGGAGCAGGCTCAAGGGGCCAGATGGCCTACTCTTGCTCCTAATTCTTATGTCCTTATGTTTATATAAAATTCTAACAGGACTGGACAGAGTAGATGCAGGGAGGATGTTCCCGATGATGGGGGAGTCCAGAACCAGGGGTCACAGTCTCAGGATTCGGGGTAGACCATTTAGGATGGAGATGAGGAGACATTTTTTCAGCCAAAGAGTGGTGAGCCCGTGGAATTCATTACCACAGGAAGTAGTTGATGCCAAAACATTGAATGTATTCAGGAGGCGGCTGGATATAGCACTTGGGGTGAATGGGATCAAAGGTTATGGGGAGAAAGCAGGATTAGGCTATTGAGTTGGATGATCAGCCATGATCGTGATGAATGGCAGAGCAGGCTCGAAGGGCCAAATGGCCTCCTCCTGCTGCTATCTTCTATGTTTGTAAAGAACTTTACCATATGTCAGACACGATTTCCCCTTCATGAAACCATGCTGACTCTGCCTGATCAGATTATGACCTCCCAAATGCACTGTTGTTCTCGCCTCAATAATCAGTTCAAATATCTTTCCCATAACTGAACTTAGACTAACTGGCCTGTAGTTTCCTACATTTTGCCTCCTTCCCTTTTTGAATAAGCCAAGAGACTCAGCGAGTATTGTTTAACTTTTAATCGGGAACTTTCTGTTTGGGTAAACTGAGGGAGAATTTAGCACGGCCAATGCACCTAACCAGCACATCTTTCGAACTGTGGGAGGAAACCTGAGCATCTGGAGGACTCCCACACAGACACGGGGAGAATGTGCAAACTCTGCACAGACAGTGACCCAAGCCGGGAATCGAACCCGGGTCCTTGGTACTGTGAGGCAGCAGTGCTAACCACTGTGCCACCGTGCCGCACAAGGAACAAGTGTTGTCTTCACTAGAAAGTTCCAAGCGCAATCATCAAACAAAATGTTGGCCATTTTCTGAGCAATGGCCTCCTTCTGCACGACAGGGGTTCCATGATTCCATGATTTTCATGCTTCCAAAATACTTACCTCACGGAATTGTTATGGTTCAGTTTAAAAAGTCCAAAGTGTTTTATGAAGCCCACTTGAATCATCAATTTTGCATTTTGAATTTGGCTAGGATATAACCTTGGTTAAGGTCCCTCTCACCTTAACCAATTCCAATATTCCTATATTTCCCTACACTGTTTTCCTTTCCAGGTACAGATCCAATTCCCTTTTTGAAAGTTTTGATTCAGTCTGCCTCCAAACATGACAACTTGCATTTACATAGTGCCTTTAACGCAAGGTGAGAGTCTAAAATTAGAGGGCATAGGTTTAAGGTGAGAGGGGAGAGATACAAAAGTGTCCAGAGGGGCAATTTTTTCACACACAGGGTGGTGAATGTCTGGAACAAGCTGCCAGAGGTAGTAGCAGAGGCGGATACAATTTTGCCTTTTAAAAAGCATTTAGATTGTTACCTGGGTACGATGGGTATCGAGGGATATGGGCCAAATGCGGGCAATTGGGATTAGTTGAGGGGTTTTTTAAAACAAAAGGGCAGCATGGACAAGTTGGGCCGAAGGGCCTGTTTCCATGCTGTAAACCTATATGACTCTATGAGTAAGGGGTGGTGTGGTGGCACAGTGGTTAGCACTGCTGCCTCACAGCGCCAGGGACCTGGGTTTGATTCCCAGCTTGGATCACTGTCTGTGCGAAGTCTGCACATTCTCCCCATGTCTGTGTGGGTTTCCTCCAAGTGCTCCGGTTCCTCCCACAGCCCGAAAGATGTGCTGGTTAGGTGCATTGGCCATGCTAAATTCTCCCTCAGTGTACCCGAACAGGCGCCGGAGTGAGGCGACTCGGGGATTTTCACAGTAACTTCATTGCAGTGTTAATGTAAGCCTTACTTGTGACACTAATAAATAATTCTGGCCATTTGCGTATCACTGATTCTTTTAAATCACTTCAGATTGGGCTGCCTGGTCAAATACTTTAATTCTATATCCTCTGGTTAATGACACTCCCTTCCCCCAACTCTCCATGAGGGGAAACAGTTTCTCTCTATTTATCTAATCAAAGCCAGTTTTAATTGTTGAGGCTGGTAGCCAACCAGCCTGCCGTGGATTGTGAGAGTTAAGTATTTTGGGAAGAATGTGACTGGAATTCTTTCAGCAGAGAATCTCACAGTGTTCAATGAAACAATGACGAGCAGTGCGGATCTTGGCCATGGGGTTATGATGAGCAAGCCAAGAGCTATCCTAATGAGAGCATGGTTATCACCTCCGTCACGCACAGTGATAAATTGTTCCCTATCACACACAAAGGTGCATCACTCAGGGGTATGTAACTGCCGGGGAACAGCTCCACAAGAATCAATTCAGGACGAGTGGCTCTCAAGGTAATGTGGCAATAGACAGGGGGATGACAGGATATCAATTTGCTGAATCAGGCTAATTTATATCGAATTACATGGAGTTGGAGAGGGTAACCGGACTGTTCGGTCTAAACTGTGTTTGTTTTCAACATGAGCTCCTTGGGGGTCACAGGTAATGTGACATGAACCCAAGATGCCGGTTGAGGCCGTCCTCATGTGTGCGGAAATTGGCTATCAGTTTCTGCTCGGCGACTCTGCATTGTCACGTGTCTTGAAGGCCACCTTGGAGAACGCTTACCCGAAGATCAGAGGCTGAATGCCCTCAGCTTGCCTAGGCTTGCAAAATCTCACCTAACTGTCCTGGCTTGAGACAATTCAAACCTCTTTAACCTGTGCTTAACCCTCTCTCCACTCACATTGTCTGTAAAGACTTGATTACCTGTTAAGACTCGCATTCACTTGAAATTGAATCTGTGCCTATATATGCCCTGTTTGTGAACCCAACTCTTCACTCACCTGATGAAGGAGCAGCGCTCCGAAAGCCCGTGCTACCAAATAAACCTGTTGGATTTTAACCTGGTGTTGTGAGACTTCTTACAGTGCCCACCCCAGTCCAACGCCGGCATCTCCGCATCACCTCACACTGGGAGGCTTGCCCCATGAGGAAAGATCAATGTCTGGCATTTGGAGAAGTGAAGGGCGATCTTATTAAAACCTGTAAAATTCTTGACAAAGTCTATTTATTAGATTTTGTATCTTTCTCCTGACGGAAGAAGGTGGAAGAGAGAATGTCCGGGGTGCATGGGGTCCTTAGTTATGCTGGCTGCTTTGCCGAGGCAGCGGGAAGTGTAGACGGAGTCAATGGATGGGAGGCTGGTTCATGTGATGGACTGGGCTACGTTCACAATGCTTTGTAGTTTCTTGCGGTCCTGGTCAGAGCAGGAGCCATACTAAGCAAATATGTCACCGTTCCTTCACTGTCACTGAATCAAAATCCTGGCACTCCCTCCCTACCAACACTGTGGGTGTGCACACACCACACGCACTGCAGCCGTTCAAGAAGGCAACTCACCACCACCTCCTCAAGGGCAATTAGGGATCAGCAATAAGTGGTGGCTGAGCCAGTTATGCCCACATCCCATCAATGTATTTTTAAAAAACCATGTGTATCTCAATATTTTAATTAACATACCATTAGCATTATCACTTGCAGACCTAGAAACAATTAAACAAAATGTGGTTGTATCAATCCAAACCAGATTCTCATTTCAGTTCCACACAAACAATGTGAAAGCTTCACGGCGACATGCAGTGTGGTGAGGTGCAGGAGCACAGATATGGAAGCATTCTCCATGAGTTTGTGTGCATTCCTGCACTCATTCCGAACTTGTACATCTGTGTGTAACATATCTCCCACACACTCACCCTGCCCTGGCCCATCCCATCACTCACATGCTCATCTGTTCCAAATAAACCATGATGTGGAGAAGCCGGCGTTGGACTGGGGTAAACACAGTAAGAAGTTTAACAACACCAGGTTAAAATCCAACAGGTTTATTTGGTAGCAAAAGCCACGAGCTTTCGTGAGCCTGTTCCGAAAGCTCGTGGCTTTTGCTACCAAATAAACTTGTTGGACTTTAACCTGGTGTTGTTAGACTTCTTACCAAATAAACCAGACAGTGGGCCAAATGACAAAGATTTCCTTCGTTGACAGGAAGAATATTTCTCGGTAAACTTGCTGGTGGGAAGTGAGCGAAACCAAAACTGCCCGGGAGAGTTTGCAGGTGTGGCTATTCACAGAAAGACTATTGTAGCCTAGTAAGAAGTCCCACAACACCAGATTAAAGTCCAACAGGTTGAGTTGGAATCACGAGCTTTCGGAGCGCTGCTCCTTCATCAGGTGAGTGGAGGTTAGTTCACAAACACGGCGTATATAGACAAAGACACAATCGCAAGATAATTACAGATTGGAATGTGAAGATCTGTAATTTATAAGTGTTCTAAGTACTTAATTAAACAATGTAATCTGTAATAATCTTACAATTGTGTCTTCGCTTGTATATGCCATGTTTGTAAACTAACCTCTCCACTCACCTGATGAAGGAGCAGCGCTCCGAAAGCTCGTGATTCCAAGTCAACCTAGGGGTAGCACAGTGGTTAGCACCGCTGCTTCTCAGCACCAGGGACCTGGATTCGATTCCCCGGCCTGGGTCACTGTCTGTGTGGAGTTTGCACATTCTCCCCGTGTCTGCGTGGGTTTCCTCCGGGTGCTCCGGCTTCCTCACATTCTGAATGACGTGCTGGTTAGGTGCATTGGCCCGAGCAGGCGCCAGACTGTGGCGACGGGGGGAATTTCACAGTAACTTCATTGCAGTGTTAATGTAAGCCCTACTTGTGACTAATAAATAAACTTTAACTCTAAAACCTGTCGGACTTTAACCTGGTGTTGGGGGACTTCTTACTGTGCCCACCCCAGTCCATTGCCGGCATCTCCACATCATGGCTGTGAGGCAGCAATGCTAACCACTGTGCCACCATGCCACCCCTAATTGCATGGAAAGGAGCGATGCTTCTAATGAATTTAATCTCTCCTTTGCATCTGACACCTCTTGTGTAGTCTACCCGGTGCCCAGAAAATTCATCAATGGAGAAAGGGATGAGTTTCAGGAGCAGCTCATGAGGTTTGTGAAAGCTGGGATTGGCCGATCTCAGTCGGGGCTTGGTTTCTCCAGCTGCCTGGTTAGTTTCCCCTGGCAATTGTTTGGCAGAAAGTTTATTGTTGTGTATGTTTGTAATTATCTAGTTCAGTGCAATGAAATGTGGAACTGCTTCAACTGAAAGGCTGGATTAAACTGGCAGAGATTGGGGCCTGGTTAAAATAAGGCCTCCTTGGATTGCGGTCTCTCATTTTAAAATCCAAAGTCATGGGGTGAGGAATTATTGCTCTCTCCCTTTCATAGAATCACAGAATCCCTACAGTACAGAAGGAGGCCATTCGGCCCATCGAGTCTGTACCGGCCACAATCCCAAGATGGCCTATTCCCGTAACCCCACACATTTACCCTGATAATCCCCCTGACACTAAGGGGCAACTTAGCATGGCCAATCAACCTAAGCCGCATCATCTTTGGACTGTGGGAAGAAACCGGAGCACCCAGAGGAAACTCATGCAGATACAGGGAGAATGTGCAGACTCCACACAGACAGTGACTCAAAGAATTGAATCCAGGTCCCTGGTGCTGTGAGGCAGCAGTGTTAACCACTGTGCCGCCCTTTCTACTTTCCAAGGGAAGTGGGTTAAAGAGTGGGGGAATCTCATCTGCAGATTTCAGTATGCAATGAGTACGAGGTTACCAAGGCCTAGAAATAGGATAACGGGAGAGGGGGAATGAGATTAACGGGAAAGTAGGAATGGGGTTAATGGGAAAGGGGGAATGAGGTTAACAGGTAAGGGGGAATGGGGTTAAAGGGAAAGGGGGAATGGGGTTAACGGGAGAGGGATGGGTGACGAACGGAGGGGGGAATGGATGATCAGTGAGAGTTGACCTGTTTGAAGAAACAGGTCCACAGAGGAATCCTGAATTAGATAGCGGAATCTTTCCCAATTCGGCCTTTCACTCACTCACTAAAGCACTGCCTTTGGTTTTTGCTGCGTAACTCCCAGTCAGTGTTTGAAAAGCTCCCCAAAGACTTTCTTTGCAAACTGGGAACGGGATGGGTCAGGAAGGTCATTCCGCTATCCCTGCATGCTGGAGCTGGTGGAACCGGGTGGAGAGCAGGCTACAGTTTCCAGAGGATGTTGTAACTGGGGCTAAGGGAGGGTAGGACGAGTCAGTGACGTGACTTGTCACAAATGTAGCACCACAAGTTGACCTGAAGGGAAAGGTAGTGGCTGGATCTGGCTGTGACAGAGTGTTTAAGCAGCAGATTAGCTGAGATTGAGATGACCTTGTCTCCAATATCTCTCTCCTTCGACAGCTGGAAGAGGAAGTGGGGCAAGATTTGTATTTGCGTAACTCTATTCATAACTCAAACCTTGTACAGCCAGCTCAAAACTGTTGACACAGAATGGGTGGAATTTTAGAAGATTTTTTCAAAACTGGGAGTGTTCCAGTTTTTCAGCTGAGTTTTCAGGCCCAATCTTATGCACTCTCTCTCTGAAATTTTGGGCGAGTCAGTTTCCAGCCAGAGAGGCTGTGGGTGGGGCTTACCTCGCCGGACAGCCTGTAGAGGGAGGTAGTGCGCATGTGCAGACCTCTGATGCTGCACATGAGCATTAGCAGTTGCAGGGGTCTAACAGACAGAGAGAGAGCTGTCAGGCCCCTGCTGCTGCAGGCAGCCTCAAACAGCAACACCCCCCTCCCAGCAATCGTGGGGGCCTGCAGCCCAAGATGCACCCAATCACATTTGCATTATCCCAGAAATGACCTCAAACAGAATACATGAATTCAGCGGTGTCACTTCCTGGCAATATCATCACTTCCGCCGATGTCACCCAGTTAAATTTGGTAACCCTGCTCCCTTGAGATGGTCCACATCATGCATCAGTCGCTGAGAGTAAGCGGCCAGGTACAGCAGGCAGTAAAGCAGGCGCGTTGGCCTTCATAACGAGGGGATTTGAACACAGGGATCAGGATGTTTTACTGCAATTGTACATGGCATTGGTGAGGCCACACCTGGAGTATTGTGTCAGTTTTGGTCTCCTTATCTAAGGGAGGGTGTCCTTGCTATAGAGGGAGTGCAGCGAAGGTTCACCAGGCTGATTCCTGGGATGGCAGGTCTGTCATATGACAAGAGACTAAGTCGGTTAGGATTATATTCACTGGAGTTTAGAAGAGTGAGAAGGGATCTCATAGAAACTTATAAAATTCTAACAGAGATAGATTCAGAAAGACTGTTCCCGATGGTCCAGAACCATAGAATCCTAGGGTGCAGAAGGAGGCCATTCGGCCTATTGAATCTGCACCGACCACAATCCCACCCAGGCCCTATCCCCATAGCTCCATGCATTTACTCCAGCTCGTCCCCTGACACTAAGGGGCAATTTAGCATGGCCAATCCACCTAATCCACACATCTTTGGACTGTGGGAGGAAACCGGAGCACCCGGAGGAAACCCACACAGACAGGGGAAGAACATGCAAACTCCAGGCAGATAGTGACCCAAGCCGGGAATCGAACCTGGGTCCCTGGCGCTGTGAGGCAGCAGTGCTAATCACTGTGCCACCGTGCCACCCGAGATTTCAACCAAGGTCATCATTAGACCAGGGGTCATTGTTTGAGGATAAGGGGTAAACCTTTTAGGATTGAGGTGAGGAGAAATTTCTTCACCCAGAGAGTGGTGAATGTGGAATTCACTACCACAGAATGTAGTTGGGGCCAAAACATTGTGTGATTTCAAGAAGAAATTAGATAAAGCTCTTGAGGCGAAAGGAATCAAGGGATATGGGAGGAAGGGGGAATCAGGATATTGAAATTGATGATCAGCCATGATCAAGATGAATGGCAGAGCAGGCTCGAAGGGCTGAATGGCCTTCTCCTGCTTCTAGTTTCTATGTTACTATGAATAGACCGATGGGCGCGGTTTAATATCGCGCCCTAAAGTACAGCACTCCTGACAGTGCAGCACCCCTTCAGTCTGGTCCGTCAGCCTTTGTCATTGTCCTCAAGCTCTGGAGCGGGACTGAGAGTGTTGTGATTCAGAGGTGAGAGTGAGCCTCAGCTGGATATGGGTGAAAAGCTGGAAGGTTCGGGTCAGATGTTGACTTTAAGTCTCTTTATTATGGGGTATGGGGAGCAGGCGGATGTGAAGGGGGTAGGTCACAGATCGGACATGATCCCAGGGAATGGTGGGATCGGCTCCGGGGGCTAATTGGCCTCCTCCTGCTCCTTTGCTCTCTGTGGTGGGGAGGGGGAGGGGGCGGTTAGTGAAGGCTCAGAAACGGTTCTGTGGTTTTACTGATATAAGTCACTGCAACTCATAATATAACCCATTGTGTAAAGTGTTTGGAAATACTCAGACGTGGTAAAGTGCTAGATAAACGCACGCATTTCCACCCTCCCCACCCCCAAGTGCTGAACTATTCAGGAGAAATAATATTCTTTGTGATATTGATAATATCACATTACACCAGCATGAATAGGGGAGGGTTCATTGGTGATTAACACACATTGGGGCAGAAGCTGACACTTGCTGCCCTTCTGTGCATGCAACACTTATTGGATTAATTGTCATTTAATGCTGGTTTAACGATTCTTTTCCTTGTTCTCTTTCAGATTTACTGGCCAGCGCTGCCTGGTCAGGAGGAGGAATGCGCCCTCAAGGGAAAAGACCCATTTGTAAGTGTAAAGGATTTATTGTCTACAGTGAAGCCTTTTGGGGAAACTGTCACTCAGCCGTGTCAATGAGCTCCTACCACCTTTATGAATAATTGTCATGTATTCCAGTTTAAAACCCTAACCTTGTGTTCTCTCACCTACTCTATGTGAGGGATTTTCCATTGTAAACTGTGGCTCTTCAACCCGCTTCACGCCCTGGTCTCTTGTGTGCTGTGTGCATCTGTAATAATTAATGGTTTCCTCGGGTTCTACACGGTGCAGTGAGCTCAGTGCTTAAGCAGAATGTTTTGTTACACTGTGGACTTTCACTGCTGGAGTTAGTGCTTGAAGCAGAGGGCTGAGGTTTATGCTGCCCTGTCAGCAGCTTTGGAGGGGCTGGTGACAGGTGAGGGGTGGTGGAGGTCTCCTAAAATGCAGAGCAAGGCCTTCCTACCGGCTACCCTCCTCCCCACCCTCCCCCCCCCACCCCGAGTTACCCTCCTCCCCCCAGCTACCCTCCCCCCCTCCAGCTACCCTGCTCCCCCCAGTTACCCTCCTCCCTGCCAGTTACCCATCTGCCCCAAAGCTGTCTGAAATGTTACCAGGGTTGAATGGAAGCATTGGGCCCAGTATTGAGATCCTCAAGTGGCCAATTAATGGCTGTTTAATGGGCTCATCCTGACCCTGCCTGCTATTGTACCTCCAGCACCAAAGCACCCGGAGGAACCCCACACAGACACGGGGAGATGGTGCAAACTTCGCACCGACAGTGACCCAAGCCGGGAATCGAACCGAGTTCCCTGGCGCTGTAAGGCAGCAGTGCTAACCACTGTGCCACCGTGCTGAGCAGGTTACCGTTCAACTGTATCCAGAACTGGACCCAACGGCCAGTCTACTCTCTAACCTCTGCCACTTGTGTGTTGCTGGGGGGCTGTGAGTTCACGCAATATCCTGCCAAGTCCTCTTGTCAACCTAAACACCAAGGAGAGTATAAGAGTCCTGTGGTTCTTAATTTAAGCTGAATGGGGAGTCTTTCTCACTGGTGGTTTCGAAGAAAATTACAGCACAGGAACAGGCCCTTCGGCCCTCCAAGCCTGCACCAACCATGCTGCCCGTCTGAAATAAAAACCCCTACCCTTCTGAGGACAAAATCCCTCTATTCCTATCTTATTCATGTAGTTGTCAAGACTATCTTAAAAGTGACTATCGTATCCTGCTTCCACTACCTCCCCCGGCAGTAAGTTCCAGGCACCCACCACCCTCTGTGTAAAAACATTTGCCACGCACATCTCCTTTAAACCTTGCGCCTCGCACCTTAAACCTGTGCCCCCTCGTAATTGACTCTTCCACCCTGGGAAAAAGCTTCTGACTGTCCACTCTATACGTGCCCCTCATAATCTTCTCCTCTCTCTAAAAGCCCCATTGGTGTGTCAGCGTTTATTCCAGATTCCATGGATCCAGTACAGGGGCTACAGGATCAGAACTTCCTGGAATCATTGCTGGGGAATGCCAGAGTTAGACTTAAAGGAAAAGAGTGATAGAAACCGCCTCTTCAACTATTCCTCCTGATCGTAAAAACATAAGAACTAGGATCAGGTGTAGGCCATCTGGCCCCTCAAGCCTGCTCCGCCATTCAATAAGTTGAATGGCTGATCTTTTCGTAGACTCAGCTCCACTCACCACTTCTAACTAACTAACTTATTCTGCAATTGCCCTTCAGATGAACACTTTCACCTGATCTCTCTTCTCAGTCTTAACATGTTTTCCAAAAACGCTGTGATTTTGTTGCCATTTATGAACAGAAAGATATGTTGCAAGTTATATCGTCAACATGTAGGGATGACAAGTTGGAGTCAGGCCCATCAATTCTATATCGACTCTCCGACTGAGCACCATACCCCACCCCCTGCCCCATCCCCGTAAGCCCACACATTTGCCAACATATACATCTCGGGACACTGAGGGAAAATTTAGCATGGCCAATCTCCCTAACCTACACTAGTTTGGGCTGTGGGAGGAAACTGGAGCACCCGGAGGAAACCCACGCAGACACGGGGAGAATGTGCAAACTCCACACAGACAGTGACCCAAGCCAGGAATCGAACCCGGGTCCCTGGTGCTGTGAGGCAGCAGTGCTAACCACTTTACCACCATGTCGCCCATTTCTGCCTACTCTCTGTATCCTATCAGCTAACCAATCTTCTATACATGCCAATAGATTACCCCTATACTCCTATAAACTTTTACTTTTCACAATAACTTTTGATGTGGCACCTTATCAAATGCCTTCTGGAAATATAAGTACAGTACATCCACTGGTTCCCATCCATTGACTCTGTCTACATTTCCCGCTGCCTCGCCAAAGCATAATTAAGGACCCCACGCACCCGGACATTCTCTCTTCCACCTTCTTCCTTTGGGAAAAAGAACAAAAGTCTGAGGTCACATACCAATCGACTCAAGAACAGCTTCTTCCCTGCTGCTGTCAGACTTTTGAATGGACCTACCTTGCATTAAGTTGATCTTTCTCGACACCCTAGCTATGACTGTGACACTACATTCTGCATTCTCTCCTTTCCTTCTCTATGAACGGTATGCTTTGTCTGTATAGCGCGCAAGAAACAATACTTTTCATTCTATTTTATTTAATTTTTTTCTGTTGTCTACCTTTTATTTCTTTATTGTCCTTCTTCATTTTTCTTCCCCCCCCCCACTATTCCCCCCCCCCCCCCACTTGATCCCCCTTCCCTTACCTTTTCTCCCCCACTTCCCCTTTTCTACATTCTACCTCTGTCCCATTCTCCCCTCTACCTCCCCAACATCTTCATCTGGCACAGCTTACAACTTCTCTGCCGTTTAGCCATTCACACCCTTTATTCTCTCTGTGGGTTGCCATTAGCAGTCTTTTCCCCAGGTTTCTGTAGCTATGACTCATCTTTCATTCCCTCCCCCTGCAGTATGAATATCTCCCACTTTCTCTGCCTTTTAGCTTTGACAAAGGGTCGTCTGGACTCGAAACGTCAGCTCTTTTCTCTCCTTACAGATGCTGCCAGACCTGCTGAGATTTTCCAGCGTTTTCTCTTTTGGTTTTAGATTCCAGCTTCTGCAGTACTTTGCTTTTATTTTAATACTTTTCACAGTGTGTTAATATATGTGACAATAATAAGTCAAATCAAATCAAATCAATAAATTGGCTAAACATGATTTCCCTCTCCAAACTATGTTGACTCTGCCTGATTACATTGGATTTATCTAAGTGCCCAGCTATAACATCTTTAATAATATCTGAACATTTTCCCAGTGGCAGATTTTAAGCTCACTGGCCTGTAGCTTTCTGCTTCTGTCTGCTTCTCTTTTGGAATAATTTGTTTGAGATGGGGATGGAGACCTGAAGGCACAGTCAAGTTTTGAAAATGGAAAAGGGGTTGGGGCAAGGCTAAAGGGGCTGTGGGTTGAGAATTGCAGAGAGCAGAGCCGTCCTGGCTGACTGGCCGCCAGTGACAGTGCTGAGGGGGATGAGGAGAGGAGCTCTGGGTGGCAGGGCTGGGAGCTTTGAATGAGTTGGCCAGGGCCTGAGGAGTTACTGGAGCCAGGAGTGGGAGTGATGAGAGAGTGAACACTTACTGTCAGTGAGGAAACAGCTGAATAGAATTGCAACAGGATCTTGATCAATTGGGCCAGTGGGCCGATGAATGGCAGATGAATTTTAATCTAGATAAATGCGAGGTGATGCATTTTTGTAGATTGAACCAGGGCAGGACTTACTCAGTTAATGGTAGGGCGTTAGGGAGAGTTACAGAACAAAGAGATCTTGGGGTACATGTTCATAGCTCCTTGAAAGTGGAGTCACAGGTGGACAGAATGGTGAAGAAGGCATTCAGCATGCTTGGTTTCATCGGTCAGAACATTGAATACAGGAGTTGGGACGTCTTGGTGAAGTTCTAGAAGACATCAGTAGGGCCACACTTGGAATACTGTGTACAGTTCTGGTCACCCTATTATAGAAAGGATATTATTAAACTGGAAAGAGTGCAGAAGAGATTTACTAGGATGCTACTGGGACTTGATGGTTTGAGTTATAAGGAGAGGCTGGATAGACTGGGACTTTTTTCTCTGGAACGTAGAAGGCTGAGGGGTGATCTTATAGAGGTCTATAAAATAATGGGGGGCATAGATCAGCTGGATAGTCAACATCTTTTCCCAAAGGTAGGGGAGCCGAAAACTAGAGGGCATAGGTTTAAGGTGAGAGGGGAGGGATACAAAAGGGTCCAGAGGGGCAATTTTTTCACACAGAGGGTGATGAGTGTCTGGAACAAGCTGCCAGAGGTAGTAGTAGAGGCGGGTGCAATTTTTTTTTTTAAAAAGCATTCAGACAGTTACATGGGTAAGATGGGTATAGAGGGATATGGGCCAAATGTTGGCAATTGGGACTAGCTTGATGGTAAAAGCTGGGCAGTATGGACAAGTTGGGCTGAAGGGCCTGTTCCATGCTGTAAATCTCTATGACTATACGGCAGAATTTTACCGGCACCTCCGCCCGAGGTTCGTACGATCCCGCCCGAGGCGAATGGAGAATGATGTACTCCGAATCGGAGCGGGCGTGTCGGTGAAATTCCGGCCTGTGACTCTATTTTGAGATGGAGTCGGGGAGGCCGGATAGCGGGGCGTGTATCACTGATAATATTTTGAGAGTCTCTTTGGGGATAAGGGCCACAGATCACAGATGATGTATTATAAACCTTCCACACGAGGGTGGGATGTGTAACAGAGGCAGCGTTACAATGAGTATGGGCTGGGCTAACTTTCCCTATTCTATTAAACAGTACAGTGTGTGGTGGGAACAATGTGAAATTCTATTTCTGACCTTGCTCCTTTGGCCTGGTGAAGTGAGGCTGTTTCTTGTCTGCTTTCTTTGGCAGCGACACTTTATTTTCTTTTCTAAGAAAGATCCTGATGTCCACTTCTCAACCTCGGCGGAGCCCTTTCATCAAGGAGGGAAGGGTTGCTGTCGAAGGACTGATACGGTGGTGCAGGCGCGTATCTCTCAGGAGCAGTCTCTGAGTCTCGCTGGGAATCTTTTTCCCTTTGCCACACAGGAACACTCTGGCAAACGACACTGCGAAACAAAAACAATGGGGCAGCCATTTCCTGGCTGTAACTGGTGCGCTGAGAAAGAGACCTCCTGACCTCAGAGCATCTTGTCAGGCCTTACATGGTGAAGAGACTCCAGTGGAGAGCTTCTGTGAAAAGTTGGCACTGTAGAACCACTGCGATGAAGTATTAACTTCTCAGTGGTCTATTGCTTCCCTTCATTGTGTGCGGGGCATGGGAGACTCAGCCATCACAAACAAATGGCAAAGCCCATTAGGACAGGAATCGAATCAGTGTGTCTCAAACAATGGTCAAAACCACAGGTCACATGCTTGCTCTTATTGCCAGAGAAATTGACATAGAATAGAATTCCTATAGTGCAGAAGGAGGCCATTCGGCCCATCGAGTCTGCACCGACTTTGCGACAGAGCATCTTAGACAGGCCCATCCCCACCCTATCCTCATAACCCCCCGTATTTACCCCACTAATACCCCTAACGCACTGCAAGGCAATTTAGCATGGCCAATGACCTAACCTGCACATCTTTGGACAGTAGGGGGCAATTTAACATGGCCAATCCCCCTAATTTGTACATCTTTGGACACTGAGGTGCTAATTTAACATGGCCAATTCCCCTAACCTGTACATCTTTGGACACTAAGGGGCAATTTAGCATGGCCAATCCACCAAATCTGCACATCTTTGGACACTAAGGGGCAATTTAATATGGCTAATTCCCCTAACCTGTACATCTTTGGACATTAAGGGGCAATTTAGCATAGCCAATCCACCTAACCTACACACCCTTGGGCTGTGGGAGAAAACCAGAGTACCTGGGGGAAATGCACGCAGACGTGGGGAGAAAGTGCAAACTCCACACAGACAGTGACCCACGATTTGAATTGAAACTGGGTCCCAGGTGCTGTGAGTGCTAACCACTGTGCCACCGTGTCGCCTGTGTATAAAAGCAACACCAGCACAGTGAACAGTAACTGTTGCCCACAGTTTGAATCACTCAGGAAAATGCCACCCTCAGGACCATAAAACGTGGGAGCAGAAGTCGGCCATTCAGCCCATCCAGTATCACACAGACTGGGAAATGGCAGAATACCCAGGCTGGGCTAATTATTTGACAAAGATTTTATCTTGCACAGAGATTGGAGCCAGTGACGGATATAACTGCCCTCATGCTACTCATGTGTCAGCCATGTGTTCACTGACCTACCTTGGCTCCTGGTTAAGTGCGCCTCAAATATCTCCGTGTCCTCCTCCCTCCCTAACTGCAATCTCCGCCAACCCTCAAAGCTCCCTCCCTCCAACAATTCTGGCCTCTTGCTGTGTATTCCTGATATTATTTGCTCCATCACTGGTGGCCGTACCTCAGCTGCCGAGACCCTAAGCTCTGGAATTCTCTCCCTACAACTCTCCATTAACACACTGCCTAAAACCTACCTCCCGACTGTCCCAACATCTCCTGATGTGGCTTGGAGTCAGATTTTGTTTGATGTTGCTCTGGTAATATGCCTCATGGCACCTTGCCACATTAAGGGGGCTATATAAATGCGAGTTGATGTTATCCTGAAATTCTTTTACATTTGAAAAATGCCGGAAGTTGAATATTTTTGATGCGCGATTAAATCACTCGGGAGGCTGGATCGTACCCGGGAAATAAAGGCTTTTATTACTAACCAGAATGGAGCACACTATATACAATACAATCCCAGACTAAAGGGTCACCAGGCAGTGCAGTGACCTTTATACTCCTACAGGTAGGCGGAGCCAACTGGAGTGTACCACAGAACAATATCAACAGGTAGAACACCCCAACCCTAACCCCAACAGTGACAACAGTAACATATCTACAAGTACCCATAGTGCTGACCATCTATGGTTCACCACAATTTTATTGGCAGTTTTTACCTGCACCTAGGGACGGCACGTTGGCACAGTGGTTAGCACTGCTGCCTCACAGCGCCAGGGATCCGGGTTCAATCCCAGCTTGGATCACAGTCTGTACAGAGTCTGCATGTTCTACCCATGTCTGCGAGGGTTTCTTCCAGGTGCTCCGGTTTCCTCCCACAGTCCGAAAGACGTGCTGGGTGGGTGCACTGGCCATGCTAAATTCTCCCTCAGTGTACCCGAACAGGCGCCGGAGTGTGACGACCAGGGGATTTTCACAGTAACTTCATTGCAGTGTTAATGTAAGCTTTACTTGTGACACTAAATAAATAAACTTTAACTTCGATGTGGAGATGCCGGTGTTGGACTAGGGTGGGCACAGTAAGAAATCTCACAACACCAGGTTAAAATCCAAGAGGTTTATTTGGTAGCACGAGCTTTCGGAGCGCTGCCCCTTCATCAGGTGAGTGGAGAGTTGGGTTCACAAACAGGGCATATATAGACAAAGATTCAAGGCCTTTGCATTCCAACCATTATTTTGTAATTGAGTCTTTGGCTATATATGCCCTGTTTGTGAACCCAACTCTCCATTCACCTGATGAAGGAGCAGCGCTCCGAAAGCTCGTGATTCCAAATAAACCGCTTGGACTTTAACCTGGTGTTGTGGGACTTCTTACTTTAACTTTAACTAACTTGTTGGGCCGAATGGCCTGTTTCTGAGCGGGGGAATCGATGTAACCCACACTGTGTTTGGGGTGTTTGAAGTTGCCTTTAAGCATGGGTGAGGGTAGGACAGTATCCAAATCTCCAACGCTGGGTGAGTACAAACCTGACCTATCAAACGCTGTCCCTCTGGTGAACCCAAGGGCCTTATTTTGCTCTCCTTTCTGTTGCAGAGTGAATGTGCCAACTACGTGAGGGTGCTGCACCCGTATAACCGGACCCACCTGCTGGCCTGTGGAACGGGCGCTTTCCAGCCGATGTGTGCCCGGGTGTACGTGGGGCACAGAGGAGAGGTAAGCTGCTCAACGGCCCCACTTTTGAAGGTCTCGCCGTGACCCCGCTTCTTTACTTCAGACAGTGTTACCACCGTGGCATTGGCCGCCAGTGGGTTGGCTCGCCAGCCCATTACCAGGGAAAGCGCCAAGGGGGGTGGGGTCAGCTTCGGACTCAGTGGGACCAGTAGATCCCAAAAGTGGGAGAGGACGGATAATCCCACCCTGGGTGTTTTGAATTGATGGGAATTTCTCAGGTGGGAGGAGGGGTGGGAATGCGAGTGGCATTTGATTTGATTTGATTTATTATTGTCACATGTATTAGCATACAGTGAAAAGTATTGGTTCTTGCACGCGATGCAGACAAAGCATACCGTTCATAGAGAAGGAAAGAAGAGAATGTAGTGTCACCGTCATAGCTAGCGTGTAGAGAAAGACCAACTTAATGCGAGGTAGGTCCATTCAAAAGTCTGATAGCAGCAGGGAAGAAGCTGTTCTTGAGTCAGTTGGTACGTGTTGGTACCTCAGTTGGTACCTCAGACTTCTGTATCTTTTTCCCGACGGAAGAAGGTGGAAGAGAGTATGTCAAGGGTGCGTGGGGTCCTTAATTAGGCTGACTCCTTTTCCGAAGCAGCGGGAAGTGTAGATGGAGTCAATGGATGGGAGGCTGGTTGGTATGATGGATTGGGCTACATTCACAATCTTTTGTAGTTTTTTGCGGTCTTGGGCAGAGCAGGAGCCATACCAAGCTGTGATACAACCAGAAACAATGCTTTCTATGGTGCATCTATGGGTGGAGTTGCGGGTGGCATGAAGGGTGGCGGGGTGGCAGGAGAGGTGGGGATGTGAGTAGCCGGAGGAGTGGAGATGCGGGCAGGAGGGGTGGGGGTGTGGGCAGCAGGAGGGGTGGAGATGCGGGCGGGAGGGGTGGGGGTGTGGGCAGCAGGAGGGGTGTCGGGTGTGGCAAGAAGAGAAATACTGCCCCTCGGCCTTGAGATTAACCTCCAGCCCAGGATAGGCAGCAAGAGGATGAGTGAGGGAGGGAGGGGTGGAGGAGGGGCTGAACACTGGGTTCCTGACCCCAGGGTGCTACACACTCACCCACTGTCATTACAGCTGTGGACACTGTGGCATCCAATAACAACAACAGTGAATAAATCAGGCTCCCACGGTACAATGTTAAGACTGGCCGTGCAGGTTTTGCAGTGACTGGCAAACTCATCAGTGAATGTGGAGGTGGGTGCTGTTGTCTACCTACCTGCTGGCCTGGAGGAAGGGGAATGCTTACCTCCCACCTACCTCGGGGCCCTTGAGAAAGGTTTCGACACTCTAGCAACAGCCTCCACCCTCAGGAAAGGCAGAGCAAAGGTCAGAGGGGGGGTTGGCCAGAGGGGGGGTTGGCCAATGGGCCGTGCTGCGTATCCACCCTTTACTTGACTGCACCGTCTTTCCGTGCACCTCAAGGTGAGTACAGAAGGTCTGGTGCTCAGAATCAGCAGCTGCGGTTTTAATGGAGACCAGCTTGAGTCTGCCAAGGACTGTCTTTAATTATCTCCAGAGATCCTCCAGTCACACGAGAGGCCAGGGAACGGATCATAAGAATGAACTGTCCACAGGGAGAACTGAGCCTGTCGATTCAGCTTCAGGAAGAGAGGATTAGAGAGGCAGCACAAATTCACAGGAAGAGATTACCATGATAAAATACATCACACCGAGGTTTCGAAGATATTTAATGACTTGGGGAAAGTGAACCCAGATTAAGAGTTGAGGAAGTTTGGAGCAGCCATGTTTATTGTGAAGGAGATATTGACAACAGGCGGCACGGACTATTCCCTCGTCAAATCATGATGGCCAATGAAGGACAGAACTCCCTGACCACTCGGCTGCCCTGGATAGGTGGTGCAGTTGGTATTCTGGAAGGGTTGAGATCAAATGGATGTTGTTTGACCGGAAGCTGCAGTGTGCAGCAATGAGAGGGGAATTCGGCAATTCCTTTCTCTCAGCAGTGTTGAAGGGTTGCAGACTGGGATTTGGGGAATAGCGTGGGAAAGTGACGCTGAGGTAGATGATCAGCCATGATCTAGGAACATAGGAACATTGGAATTAGGAGCAAGAGTAGGCAATTCAGCCCTTCGAGCCCACTTCTCCATTCCATAAAACCATATAAGACCACAAGGTATAGGAGCAGAGTTAGGCCATTCGGCCCATCGAGTCTGCTCCGCCATTCAATCATGGTTGATATGATTCTCATCCACCATTCTCCTGCCTTCTCCCCATAACCCTTGATCCCCTTATTGATCAAGAACCTATCTATCTCTGTCTTAAAGATACCCAGTGACCTGGCCTCCACAGCCCTCTGCGGCAATGAGTTCCACAGATTCACCACCCTCTGGCTGAAGAATGATCTACATGATCATGGCTGATCGCCTTCTCATCCTCACTCCACTTCCCTGCCTTTTCCCCAAAGCCCTTTATCCTGCTCTTGATCAAATATTTATCCATCTCTTTCTTGAGTCCATGGATTGATTCTGAATCCACTGCACTCTTGGGCAGTGAGTTCCATAGATTCACAACCTTCAGTGAGAAGTAGCTTCTCCTTATCTCTGTCTTGAATCTCCCCCCTCTTACTCTACAACTACGACCTCTTGTCCTAGAGTATTCTAGAATTGAATGGTGGGGCAGGCTTGATGGGCTGAATGGCCTACTCCTGTCCCTAATTTGAAGAGCTCAGTTCCTGCCACTGGAAAGCTTGAAGGTTATTGGCAGTTGGAGGCACATTGTTGGAGTTGTGTCACCGGCTTAACGGCACTGAGCTCTCCCTCAGTCTCTGGCCTAACCATTTATCCCAAATGGAAGAGGTGATAGCCTAGTGGTGTTATGGCTAATCCATTCATCCAGAAACTCAGCTAATGTTCTGGGGACCTGGGTTCAAATCCCGCCACGGCAGATGGTGGAATTTGGATTCAATAAAACATATCTGGAATTAAGAATCTACTGATGACCATGAAACCATTGTCGGAAAAACCCATCTGGTTCACTAATGTCCTTTAGGGAAGGAAATCTGCCGTCCTTACCCGGTCTGGCCTCCATGTGACTCCAGAGCCACAGCAACATAGTTGACTCTCAACTGCCCTCTGAAATGGCCGAGCAAACCACCCAGTTAGACATATAATCCCTAGTGCAGAAGAAGGCCAATCGGCCCATCGAGTCGGCACCGGTTCCCTGAAAAAGCCACAGCCACAGAGACTCCAGAGCCACAGCAATGTGGTTGACTCTCAACTGCCCGCCAAGGGTATGAAGGGATGGGCAACAAATGCTGGCCCAACCAGCAAAGCCCATGTCCCATGAATGAATAATAAAGAATGAACTAGATCCACAAAACCCCGAAGCAGAATTAGGAGCTGTAAAGTGAAACATTTTACACCTTATTTTCCTCCTGCTGGGCCAATAATTCACTCTTATTCATCCAGCGCAGCTCCTGACAGTTCCTGTGCGCGTGGAGACTGAGGCTGTGTGGGGGATAATTTACTTACATTTCATGCCGTGTGCTTCACTTAGTGTCAACTCCTGGAGATTTACGTTGCACGCGGGACTGAAAATGAACAAATCACTGCAGCTCCCCCAACCCCCTCACCCTCCCTGCTCCCCCACCCCCACACACGCCCCGCTACTGTACAGGCAGCACGTGCAGTCCAGAAATGTTGAGCTTGGAACTCAATGCTCCCGCTCACACACACATACCACTCTCCAATGGGGTCAGTGATGTGGAAACCGAATCACCGGCCTGCTCGGTTGACTTCCAGCTACGTAGGCCGAGGCTGTAGAGAAGTAAGGCGGGGTGGGGGGACACTGGCCTCAGAGTCAGAAACTTGTGGAGTCAAGTCCCACTTGTGCATCGAATCTAGACTATGCTGTACTGATGGAGTGCTGCAATTGGAGACGCCACCGGTCTGGGTGAGATGTTGGGCAGCACAGTGGTTAGCACTGCTGCCTCACAATTCCCGGCTTGGGTCACTGCCTGTGCAGAGATTGCACATTCTCCCCGTGTCTGCGTCGGTTTCCCCTGGGTGCTCCAGTTTCCTCCCACAGTCTAAAGATGTACAAGTTAGGTTGATTGGCCGTGCTAAATTGACCCTAGTGTCAGGGGGATTAGCAGGGTAAATATGAGGTGTTATGGGGATTGGGCTTGAGTGGGATTGTGGTCGGTACAGACTCGATGGGCCGAATGGCTTCCTTCTGCACTGCCGAGATTCTTTGATGTTAGACTGAGTCCCTGTCCGCCCTCTCGAGTGAGCGGCTCAGCACTGTGGAGTTCTCCCCTGTGTCCAGACACATATTTGGATCTCAATTTCTTTTTTGCAATTGCGGTGAACCATTTTTTAATGGGGAAAAGGTGGTAACAGCGATTTAGGGGTTTCATCTCAAATGTCAAGTACTAAACCAAGCAGCTGGAGGAATTCGAATCTGATTAGTTGCTAAGTTTGCAATCAAACGCTTGTCGCATGATCATGGAGCTACCAGATTGTCTTAAAAACCCATCTAGTTCACAAATGGGAAAGGAAATTTGCCATCCTCACTTAGCAATGTGGTTGACTATTAACTGCCCTCTGCGATGGCCAAGCAAAACCACTCAGCTGTTCACCGCCACCTACTCAAGGGTAGTTAGTGCTGGGCAATAAATGCTGATCTCGCCAAGCGCACTCTCATCCCAAGAATGAATAAAACAAAAGCTTCCCGAAGCTTTGAGAGCAGTGTATTCTTTCTGGAGGTGTGTAAATCCCGTGTCTATCCGGAAATGATTCCCGGGGTGTGATCTAACCGGCCGTTCACGCCACGCGCCCGCTGCAGCGAGGTCGGAGAATTTGGCGGCCAACCTCTGTTCACTGCAGCGAGATGGGAAAATCCTGCCGGCGTGAATGACCGTAACATTCCTGTACACCAGGGGTGTCAAACATGGTGGATAGGTTCGTGCATAGGGAGCGGCTTCCCATACTAGCATTTGTTGGCCCATTTCTGAGGGATATTCATGGGCGGCACAGTGGCACAATAGTTAGCACGGTTGCCTCATAGTGCCAGGGTCCCAGGTTCAATTCAGGTCACTGTCTGGAGTTTGCACATTCTTCCCATGTCTGCGTGGGTTCCCTCCGGGAGCTCCGGTTTCCTCCCACACTCCAAAGAGGTTAGGTTGATTAGCCATGCTATATTGACCCTAGTATCAGCGGGATTAGCCGGTTAAATGTGCCGGGTTACAGGAATAGGGCCTGGGTGGGATTGTGGTCAGTGCAGACTCGACGGGCCAAATGGCCTCCTTCTGCGCTGTTGGGATTCTATGATTCTATAAGTAAATTCCAAACCGTGTTTTTGGCGCTGGTTTTACCGATAGTTACTTCCTTTGTTTTATCAAGAACAGTGAAGTTGGCAGTCAGCGACAGGGGACAGACTCCAGGAGACATGTGTCCAAGATCGACAATGAGGTATTGATGGAGGAACCTACTTCTCGGGAGAATAATATCTACACTTTGCAATCTAAATGAGTGTCCCAGTAAAGGAAGCACTGAAGTTATTAGTTGGTTTGGTTAATCATTGAAGTTTCACTTAATCCTACTCTGACCTGCGCATCCAAAGCATAATGTTGCTGGCTTGCCTTCATGAGGATTTAATAATCTCAAAATTGGCTATGTTCCACTGTTCATCTGCGCACAAGTTAACTATTCTTCACCAGACGCCGGCAGTGCCTTGTTTGACTGCTTGGCGCCCGTGCAATAGTCAACTTGCAATTCCTAGAGTGCAAATCAGACGTATTGTTAAATTCCACCATCAATCTTGATCTGAGGTGTGGTAACTGATTCTGCATTGCTTCATTCACCCATGAGGCTCCTCAATGGAAAGGGTGGGGAGCGACTGACAGAAGCTAGCAGAGTTGCTTACTTAACCCTCGTGCACTGCCAGACATTTGTCACATCTGACAACTTTGGCAAACCCCTAGTTAGATCCACCCACATAGCCAGAGGATGATAAGGCGGCCACTGTCTCTGAGAATCTGCTGCTTTCTCATCCTCCTTCACCCCTTTCTGATCTCCCTGAATTTCAGCTGTGCGGAGACACTGGAGGGGCTGCAGTTTCTCTCTGTGGAGCTGAGAATATTGGAAGAGGATGATTGAATGGAGGTGTACAAAATCATGAATCATAGAATCATAGAATCCCTGCAGTGTACAAAGAACTAGAACAAAGAACAGTACAGCACAGGAACAGGCCCTTCAGCCCTCCAAGCCTGTGCCGATCACAATGTCTGCCTAAACTAAAACCATATGCACTCACGGAGTCCGTATCCTTCCATTCCCACCCTATTCATGTATTTGTCTAGATGCCTCTTAAATGTCGCTATCGTACCTGCTCCCACCACCTCCCCGGGCAGCACGTTCCAGACATTCACCACCCTCTGTGTAAAAAACTTGCCTCGCACATCTCCTCTAAACTTTTCCCCACGCACCTTAAACCTATGTCCCCGAGCACTTGACTTTTCTACTCCAGGAAAGAGCATCTGACTATCCACTCTGTCCATGCCTCTCATAATCTTGTAAACCTCTATCAGGTCACCCCTCAACCTCCGTCGTTTCAGTGAGAACAAACTGAGTTTATCCAACCTCTCCTCATAACTAATACCCTCCAGACCAGGCAACATCCTGGTAAACCTCTTATGTACCCTCTCCAAAGCCTCCACATCCTTCTATGGAGAGAGACTGTTCAGCCCTAGAGTCTGCAGCGACTCTCTGACAGAGGATCTCACCCAGGCCCTCACCCCCGCCCTGTCCCTGTAATCCCACACATTTACCATGGCTAATTCAGCTGACCTACACATCTTTGGATCTTAAGGGGAAATTTAGCATGGCCAATCCACCTAACCGGCACAGCTTTCGGACTATGGGAGGAAACCAGCGCACCCGGAGCACGCAGACATGGGGAGAACACAGACAGTCACCCAAGGCCAGAATTGAACCCAGTGTTAACCACTATGCCACCATGCCATGCCACCGCAGGTCTGCCATTGCTCAGCTGAAGAATAGATGCAAATGAAGAAAGAGGACTTTAAAAGAGGAATACAACTCTGCTTGACCCACATATTTATATGTGGTCCTTAATATGATTCATAACTCAATTAGGTGACTTAACACAGGAAGTAATCAACGGCTGCCCTCAGTCTTGATTCATTAAGGCATGATGCATGGACAGAGACTGACTGCCCTCCATCCATCAATCAATCAATAGGCCCTGTGAGGTCATGATCCTCCCTTATAATCAATAAGCGGAGGTTTGGGAGTTTGGAATTCCTTGAGAGCAACATCTGTTATGCCCCAGGGTTTGGAACTATGAACGGCACTTTGTCTATTAAAGGACAGGATGGACGCAGTTGAATGCCTCCTAGGAATCCCCATCTTGCTTGCTATGGAATCCTTCAAAAATATGACAATTAACGGCTGTGTCAGGGGAAGCGATAGCCGAGTATTATCGCTGGACTCTGGAGTTTGATGCAACAAGTCATCATCCTATTACTCACAAGTGGAAATAAGGAGAGGCAATGGCCTAATGGTATTATCATTAGACTATTAATCCAGAAACTCAGCTAATGTTCTGGGGACCCCGGTTCAAATCCCGCCACAGCAGATAGTGGAAGCTGAATTCAATAAAAAAACATCTGGAATTAAGAATCTACTGATGACCGTGAAACCATTGTTGATTGTCAGAAAAACCTGTCTTCTTCACTAATGTGATTTGATTTATTATTGTCACATGTATTAACATCCAGTGAAAAGTATTGTTTCTTGCATGCTATACAGACAAAGCATACCGTTCATAGAGAAAGAAACGAGAGAGTGCAGAATGTTGTGTAACAGTCATAGCTAGGGTGTAGAGCAAGATCAACTTAATGCAAGGGAAGTCCATTCAAAAGTCTGGTGGCAGCAGGGAAGAAGCTGTTCTTGAGTCAGTTGGTACGTGGCCTCAGACTTTTGTATCTTTTTCCTGGAAGGAAGAAATTGGAAGAGAGAATAGGGAAGGAAATCTTCCGTCCTTACGTGGTCTGACCTACATGTGACTCCAGAGCTACAGCAATGTGGTTGACTCTCAACTGCCCTCGGGCAACTAGGGATGGGCAATAAATGCTGGCCAGCCAGCGACGCCCATGTCCCACACATGAATAAAAAAAGGCTGTAATTGGACAATAAACTGTAATAAAGAGGAGGTGTTCAGTAAACTTATTCCAACTCAAGGAACCAGGCTATTGTACCTGGACTCTCATTGTACATGGGTATATATTGGGATTTTATCATTTTAATTTAACGTCATTGGTATAAGCTTGTGTTTGGTCCATGAGGACATGAATGTTTGTCAATTCCACATGAATCAATCTCTCAGTTAGGGAACATCTGTATGCAGCTGAAGAGCTCCACATTTTGAAGGTACTTGGGACAAGTGTTGGCTTTGCTCAGTTGGTAGTTCCTGAATAGGAAGCCTCCGCACCATTTCACCAATTCATAGAATCCCTACAGTGCAAAAAAGGCCTTTCAGTCCATTGAGTCTGCATCGACTCACTGACAGAGTATCTTACCCAGGCTCTCTCCTCCACCCAAACAGCTAGCATGGCTAATCCACCTAACCTATACAGCTTGGGACACAAAGGGGCAATTTAGCGTGGTTAATCCACCTAACCTGCACATCTTCGGCCTGTGGGAGGAAACCGGAGCACCCAGAGGTACCCACACAGACATAGGGAGAACATGCAGACTCTGCACAGTCACCCTAGGCTGGAATTGAACCTGGGTCCCTGGCGCTGTAAGGCAGCAGTGCCTAACCACTGTGCCACCGAGCTGCTCACAACCAAGTGGTCCTCAGTGACCTGTTCTGACCTCGCAGTCCAGCTGGCAGGACAATGGGTCCGAGGAGAGGGGATATGATTGGGGATGGGGAATCACAGCAATCTAGAAAAGGGACAGACCAGGCCAATAGCGGCTCACAGTCGAGTGGGACCTGGGTCCTGTGACATATTTAAGAACTTAGAGGGCTACTAGGGTAGGAGAATGAGACAAGCATTTTCCATCCATTTCTATGAGCAGAAAAGAGGAACAGGCCTTAAAAAGCTACGTGAAATAACACGGGTGGAATTTTACAACTCGCTCGGGTGAGGCTCATAAAATCCCACCCGAGGCCAACGGAGAATTCCGTTCTGCGAGCCTCACCGCCCTGGAATCTGGGTGGTAAAATTCCGGCCATGTATCGAAGGCCAGGAACAGCAAGAATGCTCTTCCAGGTTAGCATGCAGTAGCGTGTTTTTTTTGATTTGATTTATTATTGTCACGTGTATTAGTATGCAGTGAAAAGTATTGCTTCTCACACGATACAGACAAAACATACCGTACAAAGAGTACATGGGGAGAAGGAAAGGAGAGGGTGCAGAATGTAGTGTTACAGTCATGGCTAGGGTGTAGAGAAAGATCAACTTAATGCGAGGTAGGTCCATTCAAAAGTCTGACAGCAGCAGGGAAGAAGCTGTTTATGAGTCGGTTGGTACGTGACCTCAAACCTTTGTCAGACTTTCATTCGAGTAATCATTAGATGATTATTTGAATAGAAACAATGCGCAGGGGTACGGGGAAAAGGCAGGGGAATGACACTGAGTCATGATGCTCACTTGGAGAGCCGGTGCAGACACGATGGGCCAAATGGCCTCCCTCTGCACCGTAACAATTCTGCGCTAGATGGTAGAGGTCATGAGTTTGGAAGGTACTGTGGAAAGAGCCTTGGTGAGTTGCTGCAGTGCATCTTGTAGATGGTACACACTGCTGCTACAGTATGCGTGTGGTGGAGGGAGTGAATACTGGAGATAGTGATGGGGTGCCAATCGAACTGCTTGCTTTGTCCAGGATGGTGTCGAGCTTCTGGAGTGTTGTTGGAGCTGCTCTTCCCCAGACAAGTTTCTCACTTGTCCTATTTTTTGGAAAGTTCTTAGACAGAGGCAGCCTTTCCATATATTTACCATGCACAGATGCACCATAGAAAGCATTCTTTCTGGTTGTACCACAGCTTGGTATGGCTCCTGCTCTGCCCAAGACTGCAAGGAACTACAAAAGGTCCTGAATGTAGCCCAATCCATCACGCAAACCAGCCTCCCATCCATTGACACTGTCTACACTTCCTACTGCCTCGGCAAAGCAGCCAGCATAATTAAGGACCCCACGCCCCCTGGACATTCTCTCTTCCACTTTCTTCCTTCGGGAAAAAGATACAGAAGTCTGAGGTCACGTACCAACTGACTCAAGAACATAAGAACATAAGAACATAAGAAATAGGAGCAGGAGTAGGCCATCTAGCCCCTCGAGCCTGCCCCGCCATTCAATAAGATCATGGCTGATCTGACGTGGATCAGTACCACTTACCCGCCTGATCCCCATAACCCTTAATTCCCTTACCGATCAGGAATCCATCCATCCGTGCTTTAAACATATTCAGCGAGGTAGCCTCCACCACCTCAGTGGGCAGAGAATTCCAGAGATTCACCACCCTCTGGGAGAAGAAGTTCCTCCTCAACTCTGTCTTAAACCGACCCCCCTTTATTTTGAGGCTGTGTCCTCTAGTTTTAACTTCCTTACTAAGTGGAAAGAATCTCTCCGCCTCCACCCTATCCAGCCCCCGCATTATCTTATAAGTCTCCATAAGATCCCCCCTCATCCTTCTAAACTCCAACGAGTACAAACCCAATCTCCTCAGCCTCTCCTCATAATCCAAACCCCTCATCTCCGGTATCAACCTGGTGAACCTTCTCTGCACTCCCTCCAATGCCAATATATCCTTCCTCATATAAGGGGACCAATACTGCACACAGTATTCCAGCTGCGGCCTCACCAATGCCCTGTACAGGTGCATCAAGACATCCCTGCTTTTATATTCTATGCCCTTGGCAATATAGCCCAACATCCCATTTGCCTTCTTGATCACCTGTTGTACCTGCAGACTGGGCTTTTGCGTCTCATGCACAAGGACCCCCAGGTCCCTTTGCACGGTAGCATGTTTTAATTTGTTTCCATTGAGATAGTAATCCCATTTGTTATTATTTCCTCCAAAGTGTATAACCTCGCATTTCTCAACGTTCTACTCCATTTGCCATATCCTCGCCCACTCACTCAGCCTGTCCAAATCTCTCAGCAGATCTTCTCCGTCCTCCACACGATTCACTTTTCCACTTATCTTTGTGTCGTCTGCAAACTTCGTTACCCTACACTCCGTCCCCTCCTCCAGATCATCTATATAAATGGTAAACAGTTGCGGCCCGAGTACCGATCCCTGCGGCACGCCACTAGTTACCTTCCTCCAACCGGAAAAACACCCATTTATTCCGACTCTTTGCTTCCTGTCGGATAGCCAGTCCCCAATCCACTTTAACACACTACCCCCAACTCCGTGTGCCCTAATCTTCTTCAGCAGCCTTTTATGGGGCACCTTATCAAACGCCTTTTGGAAATCCAAAAACACCGCATCCACCGGTTCTCCTCCATCAACCGCCCTAGTCACATCTTCATAAAAATCCAACATGTTTGTCAAGCACGACTTTCCCCTCATGAATCCATGCTGCGTCTGATTGATCGAACCATTTCTATCCAGATGCCCTGCTATCTCCTCTTTAATAATGGATTCCAGCATTTTCCCTACTACAGACGTTAAGCTGACCAGCCTATAGTTACCCGCCTTTTGTCTCCTTCCTTTTTTAAACAGCGGCGTAACATTAGCCGTTTTCCAATCAACTGGCACTACCCCAGAATGCAACGAGTTTTGATAAATAATCACTAACGCATCCACTATTACCTCTGACATTTCTTTCAATACCCTGGGATGCATTCCATCCGGACCCGGGGACTTGTCCACCTTCAGTCCCATTAGTCTACCCAGCACTGCCTCTCTGGTAACATTAATTGTATTAAGTATTTCTCCTGCTGCCAACCCTCTATCGTTAATATTTGGCAAACTATTTGTGTCCTCCACCGTGAAGACCGACACAAAAAACTTATTTAAAGACTCAGCCATATCCTCATTTCCCACTATTAACTCCCCCCTCTCGTCCTCCAAGGGTCCAACATTCACTCTAGCCACTCTATTCCTTTTCATATATTTATAAAAACTTTTACTATCATTTTTTATATTAATTGCTAGCCTAGCTTCATAGTCTATCCTTCCTTTCTTTATCGCTTTCTTAGTCTCTCTTTGTTGTTTC
The DNA here is from genome assembly GCF_964213995.1 of Mustelus asterias. Classification (NCBI taxonomy): domain Eukaryota; kingdom Metazoa; phylum Chordata; class Chondrichthyes; order Carcharhiniformes; family Triakidae; genus Mustelus; species Mustelus asterias. Next base: position 149,688,646 of record NC_135803.1, on the reverse strand, counting down.
TTAAATTTTTCCCAATCACTTGTTTCTCCACTATTTTTGGCCACTCTGTACGCAGCTGTTTTTATTTTAATACTCTCCTTTATTTCCTTCGTTATCCACGGCTGGTTCTCCCTTTTCTTACAATCCTTGTTTTTTGCTGGAATATATTTTTGCTGAGAACTGAAAAGGATCTCCTTAAAAATCCTCCACTGTTCCTCAGCTATCCTACCTGCCAGCCTGCTCTCCCAGTCTACCTTAGCCAATTCATCCCTCATCCTATCATATTTCCCTCTGTTCAAACAGAGGACACTGGTTTGGGACCAAACTTTCTCCTCTTCCATCTGAATCAGAAATTCGACCATATTGTGGTCACTAGACCCAAGAGGGTCCTTCACAATAAGATCCTTAATTCTACCTACCTCGTTACACAATACCAGATCCAAAATAGCTCGTTCCCTCGTCGGTTCCGTAACATGCTGTTCAAGGAAACTATCCCGACAGCATCCTAAGAACTCTTCCTCCATTCCACCCTTACCGACTTGAGTCTGCCAGTCAATGTGCATGTTGAAGTCCCCCATGATTATTGCCGTTCCGTTTTTACATGCATCCCTTATCTGCTTGTTTATAGCCCTCCCTACCTCAACATTATTATTTGGGGGCCTATATACCACACCTACGAGTGTCTTTCTCCCTCTACTATTCCTCATCTCTACCCATAATGATTCCACGTTTTGTTCCTCAGAGCCTATGTCATCCCTCAGTACTACCCTGATATTATCTCTTATTAATAGCGCGACCCCACCACCTTTTCCTTCCTGTCTATTCTTCCTAAACGCCTGATACCCCTGGATATTCATCTCCCAGTCCTGGTCACCTTTCAGCCACGTTTCTGTAATGGCCACTAGATCGTACCCACTTGTGCTGATTTGCACCATCAACTCATTTACCTTGTTCCGAATGCTTCGTGCATTCAGGCAAAGTGTCCTTATTCCAGCTTTTATCTGGACCCGCTTTGATGAGTCGCGAACACCCTCTCCCTCTACTCCCTTATCTAAATTACCACCTTCATTCACTTGCACCCTCTCCTCTACCATTAATTTTGTAATTCCCCTTACCCCTGCATCCTCCCCCCCATCAATTAGTTCCTTGATCCTGGTCAACTCTTCTAGCTCCCCTCCCCCCAACCTATCTAGTTTAAATTCTCCCCAGTAGCCTTAGCCAACCTACCGGCCAGGATATTGGTCCCCGTGTGATTCAAGTTCCACCCATTTTTTGTATACAGATCACCCCTGCCCCTAAAGAGGTCCCAATGGTCCAGGAACCTGAATCCCTGCCCCCTGCACCAGTCCCTCAGCCACACATTCATCCTCCACCTCACTCCATTCCTGCCCTCACCTTCCCGTGGCACAGGCAGTAATCCTGAGATTACTACCTTTGCTTTCCTCTTTCTCAGCTGTCTCCCTAATTCCCTGTACTCCTTTTTCATGACCCCTTCTCCCTTCCTACCCACATCAGCGGTACCAATATGTACCGCTACCTCAGGCTCCTCTCCCTCCCACCTCAGGATTTCCGGGACGCTTCTAGAACAGCTTCTTCCCTGCTGCCATCAGACTTTTGAATGGACTTACCTTGCATTAAGTTGATCTTTCTCTACACCCTAGCTATGACTGTAACACTACATTCTGCACTCTCTTGTTTTCTTCTCTATGAACGGTATGCTTTGTCTGTATAGCGCGCAAGAAACAATACTTTTCACTGGATGTTAATACATGTGACAATAATAAATCAAATCAAATAAAATGTCAATGTAATACAGCAAGCAATGGCAATCCTCAGTCTTGATGACTGAAGTCTCTACAAAAACTTTACCAAAAGCTGGCCCTGAAACTCGGAGCATCTTCTGGGGTTTAAACACCATATGCGAAGGAGGGATATTAGAGTTCTTCACAATCAGCGGTTCCAAAGCTCGCAGGCTGAAAATTAATAGTCACACAGTGATAATAATTCATCCAGCGATCTATAAAGAATTGTTTTTGTTTGGCTTGGCTGAGTCGGGCTTTGAAACATTGGAATCACTCAGATCCTCAGCAGGCTGGATTAATCAGTAGCAGAACATATGTTATCCTTATACCGCTCCTTCCAACTTTCTGAACCTAATGAGGGTGAGAGAGGTAGAAAGGGGGAATTGCAGAGGGGCCGGTGGTTTATACCTGAACGGGGTTACAGTTTCTGTCTCCGGTGGCGAGGGACATCCACAGTGGAGTCCGTCAGCCTGACTGGGAGCACAGCTGTGCATCTGGAGACATACAGCGCCGGCCCAGATGTTGACTGAATCTTTGGCTTTTACCCAACTGCACTGTACATGCAGAAGAGTTGATATTCAACATATACAGGCGCCAGTAATTGCTCATTCTCTTGCCTCGTGCGTCTTGTGTGCCAAAAAGAACCAGCAATAAGAATACATGCCAGTCCTACAGCATTGGGTGGCACGGTGGCGCAGTGGTTAGCACTGCTGCCTCACAGCGCCAGGGATGTGGTTCGATTCCCGGCTTGGGTCTCTGTCTGTGCGGAGTCTGCATGTTCTCCCCGTGTCTGCGGGGGTTTCCTGCAGGTGCTCCAGTTTCCTCCCACAGTCGAAAGACGTGCTAGTTAGGCACATTGGCCGTGCTAAATTCTCCCTCAGTGTACCCGAACAGGCGCTGGAGTGTGGCAACTAGGGGATTTTTACAGTAACTTCATTGCAGTGTTAATGTAAGCCAACTTGTGACACTAATGAATAAACTTTAAAAAGACATTATGCTCCACAGCAACAGACATGGGAAAATTGACTTTGCCCCAGTATGTGCTGTACTCCGTGACACACAGGGCTTGCACAATGCATGGGAGCAGAATGCCTTATTACACTATTTCTGTCATCTTTATTGTTCATTTACAGCCAGTAATTGTCATATTTTAAAAGAATCCCATGATAAAGCAATGTGGGAATTCAAGGCGGTACTCAGCATGTCCACATATCCTAGAATGGACACACCGGGAATGGTGAACCTGTGGATTGTCGCTGCTCCGGTCCCAAGTTCTGGAATTCCTACCTTAAATCTATCCCTCTCTTTCCCTCTTCCTCCCAGCCCTCATTTTAAGATGCATCTTAAAGCCTGCCTCTTGACCTTCTGCCTTCTTAGAAACATAGGAAAACTACAGCACAAACAGGCCCTTCGGCCCACAAGTTGTGCCGAACACATCCCTACCTTCTAGACCTACCTATAACCCTCCATCCTATTAAGCTCCATGTACTCATCCAGGAGTCTCTTAAAAGACCCTATTGAGTTCGCCTCCACCACCACTGACGGCAGCCGATTCCACTTGCCCACCACCCTCTGTGTGAAAAGCTTACCCCTAACATCTCCCCTGTACCTACCCCCCAGCACCCTAAACCTGTGTCCTCTCGTAGCAGACATTTCCACCCTGGGAAAAAGTCTCTGAGAGTCCACCCGATCTATGCCTCTCAACATCTTATACACCTCTATTAGGTCTCCTCTCATCCTTCGTCTCTCCAAGGAGAAAAGACCGAGCTCCCTCAGCCTATCCTCATAAGGCATGCCACTCAATCCAGGCATAAAATCCCTACAGTGCAGAAGGAGGCCTGTTGAGTCTGCACTGACCCTCTGAAAAAGCACTCCAGCTTGGACCACTACCCTCATCCTAACCCCATAACCCCACGCATTCACCATAGTCAATCCACCTAACCTACACATCTTCTCGCTCAGTTGGCTGGACAGCTGCTTTGTGATGTACAGCAACGCCAACAGCGCTTTTCAATTCCCGTACCAGCTGAGGTTATTCTTGAATAGCCCCGCCTTCTCAACCTTGTCCTTCGCCTGAGTTGTGGTGATCCTCAGGTTAAATCACCACCAGTCAGCCTATGTTAAAGTTTAAAGTTTATTTATTAGTGTCACGAGTAGGCTTACATTAACACTGCAATGAAGTTACTGTGAAAATCCTCTAGTCGCTGCACTCCGGCGCCTGTTCGGGTACACTAAGGGAGAATTTAGCACGGCCAATGCACCTAACCAGGACGTCTTTTTGATTTGATTTGATTTTTATTTGATTTATTATTGTCATACGTATTAACATCCAGTGAAAAGTATTGTTTTTTGCACGTTATACAGACAAAACATATCATTTATAGAGAAGGAAACGAGAGAGTGCAAAGTGTAGAGTTATAGTCATAGCTAGGGTGTAGAGAAAGATCAACTCAATGCGAGGTAGGTCCATTCAAAAGTCTGATGGCAGCAGGGAAGAAGCTGTTCTTGAGCCGGTTGGTACGTGACCTCAGACTTTTGTATCTTTTTCCTGACAGAAGAAGGTGGAAGAGAGATTGTCCGGGGTGCGTGGGGTCCTTAATTATGCTGGCTGCTTTGCCGAGGCAGCGGGAAATGTAGACAGAGTCAATGGATGTCTTTCGGACTGTGGGAGGAAGCTGGAGCACCTGGAGGAAACCCATGCAGACATGGGGGAGAACGTGCAGACTCCGCACAGACAGTTCCCCAAGCCGGGAATCGAACCCGGGTCCCCGGCGCTGTGAGGCAGCAGTGCTAATCACTGTGCCACCTGATGCAGTTCAGTGTCAAACTGATAATTGCACCTACGGTACACCCTGCGCTACACAAATGCCATTTGTTGTTGCAGTTAGTACTCCCATTGCGTTTTCGACACAACTTGAGGGTCTTTGGCCGCCCACTCGAGCTGTTTCAGCGGAAGGCCCTGACGGGAGTGGGGAAGCTTTTGAATATTTTACAGCTTTGAAGAGCCGATACTCTTGTGACGTGGCAGATGGAGACACTCTGCTGGGAGATGACACGCTGCTTCTCACCGGGGTCACTCGACAGAGAATACATTAGATTCTGACGTCGTTATCCATGACTTACAGCTTTACAATCTGATTATTTGACTGCAGGGATTGCAGGCAGGAAATGTTCGATACTGGCACCTGTGTGGGAGGTGGTGGGATGGAGAGGGGAGAGTAATAGTACAGTCAATTATCTGAGGCACGATGGTTCTGTCATATCACAAGACTCTCAGGATATTAAATAGCATAACTGCTGAATATTTGCCTCAGCTTCGCATGAATCTCTTCCCTATGGCTGAATGTAAAGGCAATGACTTTTATATAATGCACTCCAAGCACATTGCTTACAGGAGGGAGCAATAAGCTCAAAGAGAAGGGGAAGGGTGTAGTCAGACTGAACTAGATTTTACCCCTAGGACATGGCTAGTCCCAGGGTACGATCTTCGTTCTGAACTCTGACTCCAGTGAGTTTAGCTCGCATGATTCCAGAGCTTAAACGCCCATATTCCATTGCTAGCTCAGAGATTTTATTTAGATGTACAGCCTTAACCCAACACCACCTTTCACTTCTATCCCAGTTCTATGAAAACAGATTTGTCGATAGAATCATTCGCTCACTAAAACTTGGGATTCAGTTCTTCCTTTGCATAAGACCATAAAATATAGGAGCAGGATTAGGCCATTCGGCCCATCGAGTCCGCTCCGCCATTCAATCATGGCTGATAGGTTTCTCAATCCCATTCTCCCGCCTTTTCCCTGTAACCTTTGATCCCCTTATCAATCAAGAACCTATCTATCTCTGTCTTAAATACACTCAATGACCTGGCCAGCACAGCCCTCTGTGGCAATGAATTCCACAGATTCACCACTCTTTGGCTGAAGAAATTACTCCTCATCTCGGTTCTAAAGGGTCGTCCCTTTACTCTGAGGCTGTGCCCTCGGATCCGAGTCTCTCCGACTAATGGAAACATCTTCCCCACGTCCACTCTATCCAGGCCTCGCAGTATCCTGTAAGTTTCAATAAATATTGTGAGCAATTTTGGGCCCCGTATCTGAGGAAGGATGTGCTGGCCTTGGAGAGGGTCCAGAGGAGGTTCACGAGAATGATTCCTGGAATGAAGAGCTTGTTGTATGAGGCGCGTTTGAGGACTCTGAGTCTGTGCTCATTGGAATTTAGAAGGATGAGGGGGGGATCTCTATCCAGGCCTCGCAGTATCCTGTAAGTTTCAATAAGATCCCCCCTCATCCATGATTGAATGGCGGAGCAGACCCGATCACCAGGCTGCAAATGGCAGGTGGAATACAGAGTGGGCAAGTGTGAGTTATGCATTTCAGTAGGAATAGAAGCATAGACTATTTTCTAAATGGGGAGAGAATTCAGAAATCAGAAGCACAAGGGGACTTGAGAGTCCTAGTTCAGGATTCCCTTAAGGTTAACTTGCAGGTTGAGTTGGCAGTTAGGAAGGCGTATGCAATGTTAGCATTGATTTTGAGAGGGTTAGAATACAAGAGCAGGGTGTACTACTGAAGCTGTATAAGGCTCTGGTCAGACCACATTTGGAGTACTGTGCTGGTACTACCCTGGCACGTTCAAGGTTTTCATAGAATCCTACAGTGCAGAAGGAGGCCATTCAGCCCATCGAGTCTGCACCGACCACAGTCCCACCCAGGCCCTATCCTCATAACCCCATGAATTTGCCCTAGCTAGTCCCCCTGACACTGAGGGGCAATTTAGCATGGCCAATCCATCTAACCCGCACATCTTTGGACATCTTTGTGCTCCCATGAAGGTCATGTGCCTTCAGGGACAGGCAGTGAAGGCAGAGTTAGAGGTAGTCAATGACTAAATACGGTGACATTCCTCTGGTGCCCCGAGCCATTGTATTTGCAGGATTACCCGCCATGAACAATCAGCTTCCTGGCACCTTACACTCGGCTGGAAATGATCGCACTAACTCCTCTTTTCTTTTCCCCAAGCATGCTTTCAGGATGGAGGTGAACAGTGTGGAAAATGGGCGTGGTAAATGTCCACATGACCCCAACCGACCCTTTGCAAGCACTTTCATTGGTAAGCCATTTTTGAAAATTGCAAAATAAACATCTTTAACAGGGTTCTGATGATGAGATCCCCCCTCCCCCCACCCCCAACACCGATGCTGATAGGGAAACGCCCTCCCCCCCCCCTCCCCCCCCCACCGCCTTTAAACAGTCCTCGTGATGAGAATCCCTCTTCAGAGGGTCCCTACTCTTATTGTGGGTTTGTCTCAGGATTCGTTGCCATCTTAGGGCGGCACGGTGGCACAGTGGTTAGCACTGTTGCCTCACAGCGCCAGGGACCCGGGTTCAATTCTGACCTCGGGTCACTGTCTGTGTGGAGTCTGCATGTTCTTCCCGTGTCTGCGTGGGTTTCCTCCAGGTGCTCCGGTTTCCTCCCACAGTCCAAAGATGTGCAGGTTTGGAGGATTAGCCATGCTAAATTGCCCCTTAGTGTCCAAAGATGTCTTATTTTAGGGGGATTAGCCATGATAAATTGCCCCTTGGTGTCCAAAGATGTGCAGGTTAGAAGGATTGGCCATGATAAATTGCCCCTTGGTGTCCAAAGATGTGTAGGTTAGGGGGATTAGTGGGTAAATATGTGGGGTTACGGGATAGGGCGGGGGGTTTGGGCCTGAGTAAGATGCTCTGTCGGAGTGTCGGTACAGACTAGATGGGCCAAATGGTCTCCTTCTGCACTGTAGGGGTTCTATGATTCTTAGGCCAGAATAATGTTGCAGGAGACAATGGTCTTCTGTCCAGAACCTTTTATTTACATGCTAACTATTTACAAAGTTAGATAAGATCAGGACAGAGCTCTCGGAATTGCCGCACACTCAACATCACTTACATAGCCCCCTATGCACATGCTCAGCTATCATCAGGGTTAACCCTTTACACAACAGCCATATGGAGAATCCCCCTTTGAAGGGCACTGCTGATGGGAATGTCCCTTTAAAGGATTCCCATGAGGCAAATCGTACTTGAAAAGATTCTGAAGATGAGAATCGATCTTTAAATGGATTCCAATGAGATGAGCTCCCCCTAAGAGACATCTTAAAGTTTCCTCTTTTGAAGATCTCTGCTGAATGAGATTGGGACGGAGAAAGTCCCAGTGTGGGGATAATTCCCTACATCATGTATTATCCTGCCGGATTCCGGCAGTGTTCTCTGCTGATGTGCCTCTTCCAACTTCATGGTGCAACAGGCAGTCCATAGTATTTAATCCGGTCAATAAATCATTCTTGCAAAGTCCTCCTCCAGGGAGATATCAGTCTGGTTTCACAGTTGATTTGGAGAAACTGCACTTTTCAGCAACCAGTTTAATGGTAATTCCTAAAAGTCAGACTATTGTGTTCAGGGGGGAATCCAAAAAAACGATTAAATGGTTGAACCGGTTTGTCGGAGGGGTCAGTGACACCTTTTCCTTTGGTCTCATTGTCTGGAGGAGTGCAGTATGTCACCAGATTCTGAGCAGCAATTTGATCTGTTCCGCATGTTAATGACATAGGTACAAGTGAAGTCGTCATGCCTCATTAGCATTGCCTGAAAAAGTAGGCCGGCAGCTTGAGGAGACAGCGAACTGCCTCACTTAGTGCATTACTGACAATTGCTGAGGGACCAAATAATCCTTTTCTCAATCATCCTTCTAGGGTGGCACAGTGGTTAGCGCTGCTGCCTCACAACATTAGGGACCTGGGTTCGATTCCCGGCTTGGGTCACTGTCTGTGTGGAGTCTGCACGTTCTCCCCGTGACTGCGTGGGTTTCCTCCGGGTGCTCCGGTTTCCTCCCAGAGTCCAAAAGATGTGCAAGTTAGGTTGATTGGCCGTGCTAAATTACCCCATTGTGTCAGGGTGAATAGCAGGGTAAATACGTGGGATTAAGGGGATAGGGTCTGGGAGGGATTGTGGTCGGTGCAGACTTGATGGGCCGAATGGCCTCCTTCTGCACTGTACGGATTCTATGATGAAGTTCTCTGACATAGATTTGAATTTTTCTGCTTTCCCTTTGACCCTTGAACCCATGCCGATCCCCACTCCAGCTAACCACTTAGGGTTTCAGATTTAAAGGCACCTCTTGTGCCAAATGTCACTTTTATTGGCACAGTAGCACGATGCTACCGTGATGGGTGGATGGCACTAATGGGTGGCACAATGGCTAGCATTGCTGCCTCACAGCGCCAGGGACCCGGGTTCGATTCCTGGCTCTGTTCACTGCCTGTGCAAAGTCTGCACGTTCTCCCCATGTCTGCATGGGTTTCCTCCGGGTGCTCTGGTTTCCTCCCACAGTCCGAAAGACGTGCTGGTTAGGTGCATTGGCCATGCTAAATTCTCCCTCAGTGTACCCGAACAGGCGCCGGAGTGTGGGGACTGGGGGATTTTCACAGTAACTTCATTGCAGTGTGAATGTAAGACTACTTGTGACACTCATAATAAATAAACTTAACCCTCACAACATTTAAGGAGCATTTAGATGAGCACTTGAAATGCCGTAGAATACAAGGCCACAGGCCAAGTGAAGGAAAATGGGATTAGAATAGATAGGTGTTTGATAGCCGGCACAGACACGATGGGCTGAAGGGCCTCTTTTTGTGCTGTAAAGCTCTGACTATGAAATCCCAACCTTCTTAATCAGGAGTCACACAGGTGAGTGAGCATAGGGATGAGGATGCAAAGGGAAACTGGAAAATAATTTGAAACCAAGGTGACAATGGTTTAAATTGAGAATGAATAGGCAGACACCAAGAACGCAATCAACTGCAGCCATGGACGGCCACATCACCTGACTCGATCTTCCTCCATTCCTCAGGTGACGAGCTGTATTCCGGACTCACAGCCGACTTCTTGGGAAGGGACCCCGTCATCTTCCGCAGCCTGGGCTCCCGCTCCGCCATGAGGACAGAGCTGGACCAACGCTTGTTGCAAGGTAACCAGTGGCTATCGTCAGTGCTGGACATCTATCCGGTGCTGCGGGAAATCCTATTGGGCCTCTCGCCTTGGGAACCCACCCGCCATCCTTCATTGGACGGCAAACCCAGGGGCAGCAGTTAATTGGTCGCAACCCAAAAAGCTTTTGCCAATTGGTGGAACTTTGATCAGGTAATTGTCCCAACAATGACATTTTTCGAAGCACTCCACTCCTGATCTTACGGTGGCACCCACAGAAATCCAGGAGCATTGGGAATTGGGTGTTCCGGGCTCCATGCCGGGAATTCCGGTCTGCTGTCCCTGCGGGTGAGGCTCTCGACGAGGACATGGGATGGGCAACAGATGCTGGCCTTGCCAGCAATGGCCACACCCCCATGTAGGCATCGCTGGCAAGGCCAACATTTGTTCACACCTGATCACAAAGATTCCCAAGCTTATCCCCTGACGCTGTCAGAGAGTGTTCACCCACCTCCCCCCCCATCCCCCCACCACCACAGGTTCAACCTTCTCTCTTGTCTTACCTTGCAGACCCCAAGTTCGTGGCCGCGCACCTCATCCCGGATAACGTCGACCGCGACAACGACAAGGTTTATTTCTTCTTCACGGAGAAGGCCGTGGAGTCGGAGGGCAAAGTCCAGGCCATTTACAGCCGGATTGGACGCATTTGTGCCGTGAGTCAGGGACTCAAGGGATATGGGGATAGGGTGGGAAATTCGGATTGAGGTGTGAGATTATTCCGGACTAGATTGAAAGGCAGAGCAGACTCGAGGGCATGTGTGGCCCACTGCCCCTGTCTCTAACAATCCTCTTTGTTCTTTGTTGAATTTTGGGGATTTTGTTGCCAAGAATGCGAATGCAAAAGATCATCAAGTGGAATGTAAAACAACAACAACTTGCATTTATATAGTACCTTTACTGGAGTAAAATATCGCGGGGAATTTCCGAGGAACGCTATATCGAATTGTACCATCGCCGTATTGATGACCGGTTTTGCCACAAACCACCTCCTTTTAACTCATTCACCACCCATTTTGCCATCTCGGCAAAAACAGGGTCAATGTTGGGTTATTGAACCCAACCCATCTCCTTCCATCAGCAGGAAGTCTGTATCCAGCCCTCCCATGCCTCCCAACCACCTCCTCCCTCCCCCATCCCCATAGATATTATATCCTGGGCCATGTGTACCTGACCTTGTGTTGCTGGGGCAAAGCTTAGCACCTGGGCCGTGCACTTATCAGATTGGTATCTCAGAGTCTCATGTTAGAATATCCGACTGTTTAGTGAAGTAAAGTTTATTTAATAGTCACAAGTAGGTTTACATTAACACTGCAATGAGGTTACTGTGAAAATCTCCGAGTCGCCACACTCCGACGCCTGTTTGGGTCAATGCACCCTAACCAGCACGTCTTTCAGACTGTGGGTGGAAACCGGAGCACCCGGAGGAAACCTACGCAGACACGGGGAGAACGTGCAAACTCCGCACAGACATTGACCCAAGCCGGGAATCGAACCCGGGTCCCTGGCGCTGTGAAGCAGCAGTGCTAACCACTGTGCTACCTAATGATTCCAACTCTTCAGCCTCCACAGCTTCGGGGTCCTTGCCATGCGTGGACCACCCTGATAAAGAAAGCCTTGGCAATGGTTTGGGGACCAGTACTCCAACCCCTCATCTTCCTGTTGTGGTTAGAATACTGGGGTAGTTTTTGTCTCAGCCTAGGCCAGTGATAGAGAACCTAGGCCAGTGAGCGGGCTGCATGAGTGGCCCTCCTTCATCTCAGTGGGCCGCAAGATTGAAATCGGGCTTGTTCACAAACCATTCCAAAGATGTGCGGGTTAGGTGGATCGGCCATGCTAAAGTGCCCCTTAGTGTCAGGGGGACAGCAGGGTAAATGCATGGGGTTATGGCGATAGGGCCTGGGTGGGATTGTGGTCGGTGCAGACTCGATAGGCCGAATGGCCTCCTTCTGCGCTGTAGGAATTCTATGGTTCATCACTCCATGAATAAGATCGGATACATTTAATACGAGTCGAATATTTCATAAGTTACAGAAAATGCTTAATCATTAATATATTAATAAAACTATCAACTTCAAGTGGTATAAACAAAATAAATATTTAGGCTTTGATTGGACACAGAGGGAATGCACGGTTCTCACAGTTAATGTTGTGCGCAGCGCACAATGAGGGGAATTTTGCCGTCCCGCCCGCCATGGGAATTGTAGCGGGTGGCGGGGGGGGGGGGGGGGCGGGGGGCAGGGGAGGGGGGGACCATGCAAATGTCCGTTGACTTCAGGCGGGATTTTCTGGTCTTGGGGCGAGCGCAGCTGGAAAATCCCACCCCCCTCACCTCACCTCACTTGCCCTTTTTTTGCATATGCACATCGCTTTAGTCATGGTGGTAGGAAAAACAATACACGGACAGAAACCAGTGGAATCTGGCAACCCTGCGGGTGGGCAATGGTCAACAAAATGCCTCATGGGCATCACTCAGAGCCCTGACGGGCCATCGGTTATCCACCACTGACCTAGACGATCGTAACGCTGATCTGATCACTGTTTTACGAGTTGCAGTGAGACTCCGATGTTGGGAGCTGGGGCGATGGCCGGATGGAGAATGGGTGGCCCAGAGTACAACAGGACAAGAGCCAGTAAACCGTCCATCAGACCTCCTAACTTGTGGTGTAAAGTTAAGAGTTTGGGTTCTGGTTTCACATTAAAGGGCCGCTCAACTTAGCCTGACAGTTTTTTAATGATGCCGCGTGGGTACTGAGAACTGAGGAGGCCCCCCTCCATTCATCGTCCCCTCACAATGTTTACCTCATCCCCTCGGGGTTGCCTCTTCCATTAATGTCTCCCAGATGTTTGCTCATTGGACTTTTTTTTTCTCTCATTTTCCCGAGGTTTAGCACTGAAGATCCCAGGGAAATGTTGTCATAGCTGGAAGCATGTCCCTGACAGATAGTAAAACTCAATGTGTGAGTTGAAGTTTCCAGTCCAGGAAATGGTTTAATGGGCGTCAGGAAGCCTTTTGTGATTTTGACAGCAGTTTTTTTGTTTTTAGTGGGGTTTTTTCCAACCATGTTTTCTTTAACACATTTTATGGGATGAGTCTTTTATTGGGATTTGCCGGAAGACCATGATAGTTCCCTCGAACCCCCATGAGTCGGTCTCTCAACGAACGTTTAAAAACATTCACTACAGGGAAAAGCATAGACACATCGAAACCTAGAAGATAGGAGCAGGAGGAGGCCATTTGACCCTTCAGTCTGCTCCGCCATTCATTACAATCATGGCTGATTATCCAACTCAATAGCCTAATCCTGCTTTCTCCCCATAACCTTTGATCCCATTTACCCCCAAGTACTATATCCAGCCGCCTCTTGAATACGTTCAATGTTTTGCATGCAATAGAATCATTTCCAGAACCTTCCCCGAGGCCTAGCAATTGGGCAGCATGGTGGCACAGTGGTTTGCACTGCTGCTTCACAGCACCTGGGTTCGATTCCGGGCTTCGGTCATTGTCTGTGTGGAGTTTGCACGTTCTCCCCCGTGTCTGCGTGCGTTTCCTCTGGGTGCTCCGGTTTCCTCCCACAGTCCGGAGACATGAAGGTTAGATGCAATGGCCGTGCTAAATTCCCCTTCAGTGTACCCGAACAGGCGCTGGAGTGTGGCAATTAGGGGATTTTCATGGTAACTTCATTGCAGTATTAATGTCAGCCTACTTGTGACTAATAAATAAACTTTACTGGTGCTGGGGGGTAGGTACAGGGGAAATGTTAGGGGGAAGTTTTTCACACAGAGGGTGGTGGGCGAGTGGAATCGGCTGCCGTCAGTGGTGATGGAGGCAAACTCAATAGGGTCTTTTAAGAGACTCCTGGATGAGTACATGGGACTTAATAGGATGGAGGGTTATAGGTAGGCCTAAAAGGTAGGGATATGTTCGGCACAACTTGTGGGTCCGAAGGGGCTGTTTTGTGCTGTAGTTTTTCTATGTTTCTATGTTTCTTTACTTTGCTATATTACGATCATGGCTGATCATCCAACTCAATAGCCTTTTCTCCATAACCTTTGATCCCATTCATCCCAAGTGCTATATCCAGCCGCCTCTTGAATACATTCAATGTTTTGCATGCAACAGAATCATTTCCAAAACCTTCCCCGAGGCCTAGCAATTGCCTTTAAGATACTTTTGTTGTTGTGTATGCTCCAAATTCCACAGAAAATGCCTCGTTCTTTTTTAAATGATGGATATAGCCTGTGTTTGTCATATCTTTTTATTCAATTCTTTTCAAGTGTTTCACTCCCGGAACTAAAGACACAGCGAGCTACATAATAAGTGCCGCATTATTGCCATATTATTTCCCTTTCTCAACACTTGAACTCTGACCTGTGGAGATTAACAACCACAAGAGTGAAGAGGAAGAGAAAGATTCATTAAGTTGGAGAGAGAGAGAGACGGGGAGGACTGGTTTTCATCTGTAAACATGAGCTGTTCCAACATTTTCCCATCTTATCGGAGCTTTGCCGCCACATTCCAGCATTGTGAGCCTGTACAAATCCCACATGGATAAGGGAATTCCCCATCTCTCAGCCCATCAAGTAGACATGGCTCATGTCAACACATCAGAACAGTAGTGAGATGTGGCAGAAAAGAACCAAGTGTTTTCCTTTAAACAGCTGGAAATCCGAAAAGGCCAGGCTGGAGAAGTTGGGATGTTCTTATTCTTCCGAAGGATATGGGCATTGCTCGCAATTCCAGCTTTTATTGTCCATCCCTAATTACCCTTGAGAAGGTGGTGATAAGCTGCCTTCTTGAACTGCTGCAGTTCATGGGCAGCACGTTGGCACAGTGGTTAGCACCGCTGCCTCACAGCGCCAGGGACCCGGGTTCGATTCCTGGCTTGGGTCGCTGTCTGTGTGGAGTTTGCACGTTCTCCCCGTGTCTGCGTGGGTTTCCTCCCACAGTCCAAAGATGTGCAGGTTAGTTGCATTGGCCATGCTAAATTTCTCCTTAGTATCAGGGGGGTTAACAGGATAAATACGTGGGTTACAGGAATAGGGCCTGGGTGGGATTGTTGTCAGTGCAGTGTGTGTGTGTGTGTGCAGTGTGTGTGTGTGTGTGTGTGTGTGTGTGGGTGTGTGTGTGTGGGTGTCTGTGTATATCTGTGTATATCAGGCTGATAACAGCCATCATCAGCTGTTAGATTGATTATCTTGACTGATAACCTCATTAGGGGTGAACTAATAACCTTTCCAATGCTGGTGTTGTTAACCCTGCCCTGATAACCCTTCGCCCATCAATCATCACATTGGTTCGTGTTTGGAATGCCGCAGGTTTAGATTCTACAGGGTGACTGGTTCAGGGCAGGGACAGGAATGAGAAGGCAGCCCATATTGCTTGCAAACGGTCTTAATACATGCCATTGCAGCCTGGCACGAGGTGACTGGCACTCACCCGAGACGTGAGATTACACCTGGCTTGGGCAGTACAACTGCGGAACCAAGTTCCCAGGGGAGAGTTCAATTTTTCATTGTTATGATTGACTGGCAGCTAAGAGCAACATTCAGCCAGCACTCAGATCATATTCTGTGTAAAGGACACAGTGATTGTGCTGAGTTTTCAGGGTGCTGAGGGTGAGATTTCCTCAAAAGTAGGCAGAATGGAGGAGCATTTGGAGACGGGGAAATTGCCGGCCATAAAAGGCAACTTCCCCCATCAAACTGTTCGGCAAATAGCCGGAAAAAACCTCACCCTCCCCCCCCAAGGGAAACCTCCCCCTCACAAAACCCCTTCCCTGGCACTGCCCCCTGGCACTTTGGGTGCAGTACCTGTGCAGTGCCAGGTGCCAGTGTACCACCCAGGCATGACTCTCTCCCCCCTCCCGTCACAATCCCCCCGCCCCCGGGGATGTTACTCACCTGCACACCTCCGGCGAGTTCTGCTCGCCAGGTGTACACCGTGTGGGAGCTGTCGTGATTCACTCTGCCGTGAACGGATGATCTAATGGGTGGACGATAAACTGATAATTATGTTTAGATGTATTCACGTGAGGATCCCACCATTCAATGTGGGGATTTCCATGGTGGCGTTTTGGGATTCCTGTGGGATGTCCCGCTCCCGCCGCCAATCCCTCCCCAAAAAACAGGAGCGCAAATATCACCCCCCCAACACTTTCTGTCGAGTGGTTTTTTTTTAATCCTCCCACTGGATGTGGGCCTCACTGGCTCGGCCAGAATTTTGTTGTCCACCCCAAATTGTCCTTGAGAAGGTGGTGGTGAACTCCCTTCTTGAACCATTGCGGTTCATACTAACCTGTGAACATACAAACATACACATTAGGAGCAGAAGGAGGCCATTCGGCCCATCGAGTTTGCACCGACCACAATCCCACCCAGGCCCTATCCCCATAACACCATGCATTTACCCCAACTAGTCCCCCTGACACTACAGGGCAACTTCTGTACTGTGGGGATTCGATGAATAACAGTCTTTTACTGATCCTGGAAACTCTTATATTCTTAAATGCCCGTGAAATGTCAGTACATGAAGAAAAAGGCAGAGAATAAAGAGAGTTTGTTGCTCTGATGCTCAGAGTTCAGTTGGACAGCCCCTCGGGGCTGCCCCACCATTCAGTAAGGTCATGGCTGATCTGATTGTAATCTCAACCCCATAATTCCTGCCTAACCTCCCTTTCACCCCCATATTATTCTTGATTGACAAAGTGGGGTTGAGAATTATCACGTCAGATCTGTCGTGATCTTATTGAATGGTGGAGCAGACTTAATTGGCTGAATGGCTGTCTTCTGATCCTCCCTTTATAGTCTTACAATGATCCTCAACTCCACTTTCCCGCCTTATCCCCATCACCCTCGATTCCCTTGCTGATTAAAAATCTGTCTATCTCAGCCTTAAACTTACTTAATAAGCCAGCCTCCACAGCCCTCTGCGATAAAGAATTCCACAGATTCAGGGTCGATTGCAACCTTGGGTCACTGTCTGTGCAGAGTTTGCACATTCTCTCCATGTTTTCCCCGTGGGTTTCCTCCGGGTGCTCTGGTTTCCTTCCACAGTCCAAAGATGTGCGGCTTAGGTGGATTGACCATGCTAAATTGCCCCTTACTGTCCCAAGATGTGTAGGTTAGGGGGATTGACCATCCTAAATTGCCCCTTACTGTCCCAAGATGTGTGGGTTAGGGGGATTGACCATCCTAAATTGCCCCTTACTGTCCCAAGATGTGTAGGTTAGGGGTATTAGTGGGGTAAATGCATGGGGTTATGGGAATAGTGGGGGGGTGGGTCCAGTTAGGTTAGCCTGTGGGAGAGTCGGTGGGGCGGCACGGTAGCGCAGTGGTTAGCACTGCTGCTTCACAGCTCCAGGGTCCCAGGTTCGATTCCCGGCTCGGGTCACTGTCTGTGTGGAGTTTGCACATTCTCCTCGTGTCTGCGTGGGTTTCCTCCGGGTGCTCCGGTTTCCTCCCACAGTCCAAAGATGTGCGGGTTAGGTTGATTGGCCAGGTTAAAAATTGCCCCTTAGAGTCCTGGGATGTGTAGGTTAGAGGGATTAGCGGGTAAATATGTGGGGGTAGGGCCTGCGTGGGATTGTGGTCAGTGCAGACTCGATGGGCCGAATGGCCTCCTTCTGCACTGTAGGGTTTCTATGTATGTTTCTATGTAGATCATAAAATCATAGAATCCCCACAGTGCAGAAGGAGGCCATTCGGCCCATCGAGTCTGCACCGACCACTGTCCCACCCACGCCCTATCTCCATAATGGCATGCATTTACCCTAACTAGTCCCCCTGACACTAAAGGGCAACTCGATGGCCTCCTTCTGCACTGTAGGGATTCTATGAATAACAGTCTTTTATGATCCTGGAAATTCTTATATTCTTAAATGTCCATGAAATGTCAGTATATGAAAAAAAAGACAAGAGAATAAAGAGTTGCTCTGATGCTCAGAGTTGAGTTGGACAGGGAATAGAGACAATGTGCTGAATTTTATGCCCTGTCGCGGGGGAGGGGCTGGGACTGGAAAATGTGACCAGCCATTCAAACACCCATTGGCCACGGCGGGAGTGTAAAATCCCTCCGCTGAAAAATTCCACCCAGTCTGATCTCCATTGCAGATTCCAATCCTCCTTCTCTTGAATGACAGAAATGTTTACAAGATTCAGAATGTCGATTAGTTTGCTGCTGCCATCTTAAAGAGGGCGGGAAGCCATTATTTGGGGAGGTAATGATCCCAGAAGGTTATGAAACATAACTGATGAGGTGTTTACAATGGTACCTTTCAGAACGACGCAGGAGGTCAAAGGGCACTGGTAAACAAATGGAGCACATTTGTCAAAGCCAGGCTGATATGTTCCGTTCCAGGGCCTGATGGGATAGACACCTACTTTGATGAGCTTGGTAAGCAAGAGGTTATTTTGTTTCTTTAAGGCGAGGAATGTGAGTGGGGGTGTGTTGGGGTGGGGGAATGGGAGATTGTTTCACGTGCTCTGTACTCTGTGTCAGCACTGGGCATTCCTCGGCCAGCTCTATAGCACAAAGCCAAAGGCAGAACAAAGCTCTCTCGTTCAGTGAAATCATGGACCTACCCTTTTAGGATATTTTTTATTCCATTCGTGGGACATGGGCATCGCTGGCTGGCCAGCATTTGTTGCCCATATAGGACGGCACAGTGGCACAATGGTTAGCATTGCTTCCTCACAGCGCCAAGGACACAGGTTCGATTCCCAGCTTGGGTCATTGTCTGTATGGAGTTTGGACATTCTCCCCGTGTCCGCATGGGTTTCCTCTGGGTGCTCCGGTTTCCTCCCACATTTCAAAGATAGATAGAACATTCATAGAATCAAACAGTGCAGTATAAAGCCATTCGGCCCATCGAGTCTGCACTGACCACAGTCCCACCCAGGCCATAACCCCATACATTTACTCTAGCTAGTCCCCCTGACACTAAGGGGCAATTTAGCATGGCCAATCCACCTAACCCGCACATCTTTGGACTGTGGGAGGAAACCGGAGCACCCGGAGGAAACCTACGTAGATACAGGGAGAATGTGCAAACTCCACACAGACAGTCACCCAAGCCAGGAATTGAACCCGGGTCCGGGAGCTGTGAGGAAGCAGTGCTGTTCATGCCGTCCCTACTGTGCCACCGTGCCACCCCATGTGCGGGTTAGGTGGATTGGCCATGCTAAATTGCCCCTTAGTGTCAGGGGGACTAGCTAGGGTAAATACATGGGGTTATGGGGATAGGGCCTGGGTGGGATTGTGGCCGGTGCAGGCTCGATGGGCTGAATGGCACTTTCTGCACTGTAGAATTCCAATTCTATGATCCCTAGTTGCCCATGAGAAGGTGGTGGTGAGCTGTCTTCTTGAGCCGCTGCAGTCCACATGTTGTTGACTGTTCGGGAGGGAATTCCAGGATTTTGGCGCAGCGACTGCGAAGAAACAGCGATATATTTTGTTTACCATTTCACACAGAGAAGTAAACAGTGGTTTTGGGATTGTGCCAAGCTGGGAGGGTACACATTTGAATCCCTTTCGGAATATGGAAACCAAACTCAGAATGTCAATGGAAGCTTCCAATGATATGAGAATTGTAGCCTGTTTACTAATACACCTGTTGGTGATTATATAATGTTTGACTTTATCTGTGTCACAGAGGATGTGTTTCTACTGAGGACGAAGGATGAGAAGAATCCAGAAATTTATGCTCTATTTAGCACGATAAGGTAGGAAGTCATTTTATTTGACCTTTAATAAGCAAAGTAGCAGAGTGAGAGTGCTGATTTGTGGTAGGAGTTCATTCATCTTGTATTGAAGCAGTGCCTTTCACAATTGCAGGGTGTGTGGGGAAGGCGATGGTGTCATTGTTTGTCACTGGACTAACAATCCAGAGAACCAGGCGGATGCTCTGGAGATGTAAGGTTCAAATCCCACCAAGGCAGTTAGAGTCATAGAGGTTTACAGCACGGAAAGAGGCCCTTCAGCCCAACTTGTCCATGCTGCCCAGTTTTTACCAGCGAGTCCCAATTGCCCACGTTTGGCCCATATCCCTCTATACCCATCTTACCCATGTAATTGTCTAAATGCGTTTTAAAAGACAACATTGTACCCGCCTCTACTACCACCCGTGGCAGCTCGTTCCTGACACTCACCACCCTCTGTGTGAAAGAATTGCCCCTCTGGACACTTTTGTATCTCTCCCCTCTCACCTTAAACCTATGCCCTCTAGTTTTAGACTCCCCTACCTTTGGAAAAATATGTTGACTATCTAGCTGATCTGTGCCCCTCTTTGTTTTATGGACCTCTATAAGATCACCTTTCAGCCTTCTACACTCCAGAGAAAAAAGTCCCAGTCTATCCAGCTTCTCCTTACAACTCAAACCATCAAGTCTTGGTTGTATCCTAGTAAATCCTTTCTGCACTCTTTCTAGTTTAACAAAATATGGCCGGAATTCTCCGGCTGTTCATGCCGGCGGGATTCTCCGGTCCCACCGGCAGTGCACCCCTGCCCAGGGTTTCCCACCAGCACGGGGTGACGTCACTGGGAATTCCCATTGACAGCGGTGGGAGCAGAGAATCCCGCCGCGAGCAAACAACGTGCCACCTCCTGCCGGCGGGAAACACGTTACTGGGAGGACGGAGAATCTCCCCCGATAGTTTTTCAGCTCCTGGGTGTAATTTCACACACCTAGAGATCGGGAGAGGTAACTTGCCTAATTCTCGGAGGTATACTGGGAGCAAAGCATGCCAATTTAACAGCGGATAATCTATCTCAAAACCATCCAGGTGTAAGAGCTGTATTGGTGAATAAAACATCAACAGTGCTGTGATTAACCAGTTAAAATAAGCAAATGATGCCTCTGCTAAAGGGACCACAAAGGAACATTACAAAGCATCCACTAATCTAACCCGGCAGCCAATTCAACACTTGTGTCTATGGTTGAGTGTTAGGTTTACAAATTTACTTTTCAGTTTCAAAGAACACAAACTATGAGAACAGAGGCCCAGTAGTTTATGGATATCAGATGACATTCAATTAAACTATGGTGTACTATATAATTCTTTTGTGGTCCTAATAAAATAAACAACGCTAATGGTGCTTAAACCTAGTCTGTGCTGAGCTCACTGATCTGATAGTGGGTAGATGATGGGACACCGCAAATGAACCTCAATATCCCCAGACAAGAGAGAAGGAAATCTGGTGGAGTTCAGCTTTAGTGACTGCTTCAGTTGGAATGGGATCAACCTGGACTGTAACAGCCTTATTATCACTCACTGCGTCACGATGAAGAATAGCTGGGGAAGAATTCTTCCTGTTTTACTTCAGTGCAGTTGTTAATCGATAGGTACAGATATGAATTAAAAAGGTATAAATAAGATTCTTTATTTTAATTATTTTTGGGGTTGCGAGTGATACAGGCAAGGCAACACTTCTTGCCCTCCCATTGTTCGCCTGAAGGCATTAAGTGTCAAACATCTAGTTGTGGGACTGGAGTCCCACAGAGCCCACAGTATACTGGAATGGCAGGCCCATCCCTAAAGGTGGAAGAGTCAATTACTAGGGGGCATAGGTTAAAGATGCAAGGGGCAAGATTTAAAGAAGGTGTATGAGGCAAGTTTTTTACACAGAGGGTGGTGGGTGCCTGGAACTCGCTGCCGGGGGAGGTAGTGGAAGCAGATACGATAGTGAGTTTTAAGGGCGTCTTGACAAATACACAAATAGGATGGGAATAGAGGGATACGGTCCCCGGAAGGGTAGGCGGTTTTAGTTCAGTCGGGCAGCATGGTCAGTGCAGGCTTGGAGGGCCGAAGGGTCTGTTCCTGAGCTGTAATTTTCTTTGTTTCTTTGACATCAGGGTTCCAGTTGGAACAAAAACAGAAACTTCCGGAAAATCTCAACAGGTCTGGCAGCATCTGTGGAGAGAGAATAGAGCCAACGTTTCAAGTCTGGATGACCCTTCTTCAGACCATCATGAAGCATCAGCTCAGATGAAGGGTCATCTGGACTTGAAACGTGGGCTCTATTCTCTCTCCACAGATACTGTCAGACCTGCTGAGATTTTTCCAGCATTTTCTGTTTTTTGTTTCAGATTCCAGCATCCGCAATATTTTGCCGTATCTGTGTGGGTTTCCTCCGGATGCTCCGGTTTCCTCCCACACTCCAAAGGTGTGCGGGTTAGGTTGATTGGCCATGCTAAATTGCCCCATAGTGTCAGAGGGATTAGCAGGGTAGATACATGGCTTAAGGGGTTATGGCCTGGGGTCGGTGCAGACTCGATGGGCCAAATGGCCTCCTTCTGCACTGTGGGATTCCATGATCCTATGATGCAGTGGAGTTTAGAGACAGACTGATTTGAAATGTGGAATAAAAATAATTGTAAAGCATTTCGCTATTTGACTTTTTTACATTGTAAATCTGATTTCAGTAATGTGTTCCAAGGCTATGCTGTTTGTGTCTATCACATGGCTGACATACGGGAGGTGTTCAATGGACCTTACGCTCACAAGGAAGGACCTGATTATCAATGGATAGCGTATGAGGGCAAA
Organism: Mustelus asterias; assembly: GCF_964213995.1. Taxonomy (NCBI): domain Eukaryota; kingdom Metazoa; phylum Chordata; class Chondrichthyes; order Carcharhiniformes; family Triakidae; genus Mustelus; species Mustelus asterias. Next base: position 149,666,300 of record NC_135803.1, on the reverse strand, counting down.
GTACCTTACCCAAGACCTGGATCTGTGAGTATCCTGGCATGGGAAACCCGGTGAATGTTGTTCCGGTATCTCAACATAGTCTGATCCATTCTGCAGGGAGAAACTGGCAAATGAATCCTTAATTCTTCTATTCCAATGTAAACTTCTGTGTTCCTTATTACATAGTTAAAAAGTCTCACAACATCAGGTTAAAGTCCAACAGGTTTATTTGGAATCACAAGCTTCTGGAACGCTGCTCCTTCATCAGTGCAGCGCTCCGAAAGCTCGTGGTTCCAGATAAACCTGTTGGACTTTAACCTGATGTTGTGAGACTTCTTACTGTGCCCACCCCAGTCCAACACCGGCATCTCCACACCATGGCTACCTTATTACATAAGGGAAGGTAGTAGTGTTGTAGTATTGTCACTGGACTAGTAACCCAGAGACCAAGGGTAATGCTCTGGGGACCCGGGTTCGAATCCTGCCACGGCAGATGGTGAAATTTGAATTTAATAAAAATCTGAAATTAAAAGTCTAATGATGACCATGAAACCATTGTTGATTCACTGAAAACCCATCTGATTCACTAACGACCTTTAGGGAAGGAAATCTGCTGTCCTTACCTGGTTTGGCCTACATGTGAATCAGACCCACAGCAATGTGGTTGACTCTTAAATGCCTTAAGGTGTGGGCAATAAATGCTGGCCCAGGCAGCAACACTCACATCTCATGAATGAATTAGAAAAAGCATTGGTTTTAATCTTATTATTCACCTTTTTAATCTCTGCACACGCCTCTGTATACTTCCCACTGCCTCAGGAAAAGCAGTCAGCATAATCAAGGACCCCACACACCCCGGACATTCTCTCTTCCACCTTCTTCCATCAGGAAAAAGATACAAAAGTCTGAGGTCACGTACCAACCGACTCAACAACAGCTTCTTTCCTGCTGCCGTCAGACTTTTGAATGGACTTACCTCGCATTAAGTTGATCTTTCTCTACACCCTAGCTATGACTGTAACACGACACTCTGCATTCTCTCCTTTCCTTCTCTATGAATGGTATGCTTCGTATAGCGTGCAAGAAACAAAACTTTTCATTGTATGTTAATATATGTGACAATAACAAATCAAATCAAAATCAAAATCCTAGGTTCCTAACATGCCCTCACCATTCTTGGACCAAGTGGATAGGCAGGTGACTGGTTGGAGCTAATTTTTGACTTATTGATAGACTGGTGCCATACTCCTGCTGTCTGGCAGTGTGGAGTTGCTGCTTGCCAGGGGGATGCTCAGGAATAGCCCCGCTTTGATGCCCAGCTTGCTCCACGCCACTTGCTGTGTGCCAATGGGCTGTGCTGCTCCAATTCTCTCCGTTTAAATACATTGGCATCTGCCTCAACATGTCTTGGGGTTCCCGTACACAGTTTCTAAAGGTAAGGGTACAGGCACCTGGTACCGGGCACGTGTAAAACAAGAAAAGACCACGGTGCAGATCGAAAGCATTGCTTCTGATCATCCATCCCGGCCTGCATCCGTTCCTGAACGAGATATCGGTGCAAGTATTCCACATTCAGGACATATAAGTCAGGATGCATGAGTTCAAATCCGTCCACAACAGATTGGGAATTAGAATTCAGTTTTTAAAAACAACAAGAAATAAAAAATTTGTATCGTGACGATGAAGATGTTAGATTTTTGTAAAAGTCCAGCTGGCTCATTGGTGACTAAGGTAACCTTGCCTGGTCTGGTCTACATGGGACTCCAGACTCACAGCAATGTAGGTGACCCTCAGGGATGGGAAATAAGTGCTGGCCCAGCCAGCGATACCCACATCCTTTTTAAGAATGAAAAAAAGACTCCAGACTAACAACAATGTGGTTGGCTTTAAAGTTTATTTATTAGTGTCACAAGTAGGTTTACATTAGCACTGCAATGAAGTTACTGTGAAAATCCCCTAGTCGCCATACTCCAGTTCGGGTACACTGAGGGAGAATTTAGCATGAACATTGCACCTAACCAGCACGACCTTCGGACTGTGGGAGGAAATTGGAGCACCCGGAGGAAACCCACGAGGAGAATGTGCAAAATCCACACAGACAGTGACCCAAGCCGGGAATCGAACCCAGGTCCCTGGCGCTGTGAGGTAGCCATGCTAACCACTGTGCCATCGTGCCACCATGTAAACTGTCCTCTGAAATGGCCCAGCAAAGTCACTCATTGTATCAAACTGTGACAATGCAGCAGTTTAAGAAGAAGCCCCACAGTCACTTCTCGGCCTTTTGGCTAAGATCAAGAAATGGATTAAGCCCAAGATGGGCCGTAATGCCTCATCATGTCAGCTTGGATCATGTTTGTCTCCCTTGTGGGGACCATGAATTGGATCCAATTGGAATTTGAATTTGGTTTTTGGAGTAAGGAATGGAGTTGGTTCTGCCCCGTCCATTCTGAACATTGGCTTTGTAACTTTAAGAATGGCATAAACCAGTTTAAAAAAGAAGGCTCAGGGCGGCCTCCTCAAGGGTAACTCGGGACAGCCTTGCCAGTGTCCCCAACATCTCACACGTATGGCCCGCCAACTTTCGCGAGCGTGTATCTAACCCCCCTGCCACCATGATTTAATTCTACCTCATAGAAATCATAGAAATCATAGAAACCCTACAGTACAGAAAGAGGCCATTCGGCCCATCGAGTCTGCACCGACCACAATCCCACCCAGGCCCTACCCCCATATCTACCCACTACCCACCTCTGTTGGTATTCGGCAAATCAACCCTTCTTCCCCAACCCCAGAATCATACCCCGGTGACTTCCAGATTCTCTGTTAATTACTGTCCCAAATAACTCCCGATGTTCACTGGGTGGTACGGTGGCACAGTGGTTAGCACCACCGCCTCACAGCACCAGGGGCCTGGGTTCGATTTTTGGCTTGGGTCACTGTCTGTGTGAAGTCTGCACCTTTTCCCCGTGTCTGCATGGGTTTCCTCCGGGTGCTCCAGTTTCCTCCCGTAGTCTGAAAATGTGCAGGTTAAGTTGATTGGCCATGTTAAATTGATCCAAGTATCAGGGGGATTAGCAGGGTAAATATGTGGGTTTACAGGAATAGGGCCTGGGTGGGATTGAGGTCAGTGCAGACTCGATGGGCCGAATGGCCTGCAGGGATTCTATGATTCTACCTCTTCCCTGAAAGAGCAAATGAACCTCAGTTTGAAGAACTACGTGTCAATATTAGCTAGTTTAATGACTGACCCCATTGCCTAACTTCCAGGTATTGCTATTGATTCCTTTTTCTTTATTGTTCTTGTTCCCTCTCTGCAGTGTCCCAGCAAGATCACCACGCAGCCCAGCCAGCAGTACACCAGCACCAAGGATTACCCAGATGATGTCCTGCATTTTGCCCGCAGTCACCCGCTGATGTTCCAGTCAGTCTATCCCATCAATCAGCACCCCGTGCTCGTCAAGACCAGTGTCCAGTACAAGATGACGCAGATAGTGGTGGACCGGGTCGAGACCGAGGATGGGCAGTATGACGTGATGTTCATTGGGACAGGTATGCCGATGAGATCAATGCTTTCTAAACCACACGCATTGCCATGACTGCACAGTCTTTGGAATGACACGGAATTTATAGACTGCTGTTCATCCCGACAGGTTTCTGCTCCACACAAGCTTCCTCCCACCCCTCATCATCTCACTGTATCGATACATCCATCAATTCCCTTCTCCGCTCCTGTTCCCTTCTATCTTCCCCTGAAATGTATCTCTGCTTATCTCCTTGACTGTTCTTCTTCACTGTTGGCAGTGAGTTATGCACTCAAACCGCACTCTGAGGTTAGAAGAGTCTATGTGGGATTCATGTATGTAAAGACTCTCCAGTCTGGGCTGTTCAGCAAGTGCCGTCTTATTTTGTGCCTTGTCTCTATGTGAGGTGCGCGGGTGGTAGCAGTCCGTAGGTATTGCATGTGAGGGCCATGCATGTGAAGAACATGCATTTGAGGACCTTTGATATCCATGCGTGTGAGGGCCATGCGTGCGAGGGCCATGCGTGCGAGGGCCATGCGTGTGAGGGCCATGCATGTGAGGGCCATGTATGTGAGGGTCATGCATGTGAAGAACATGCATTTGAGGACCTTTGATATCCATGCGTGTGAGGGCCATGCGTGCGAGGGCCATGCGTGCGAGGGCCATGCGTGCGAGGGCCATGCGTGTGAGGGCCATGCATGTGAGGGCCATGTATGTGAGGGTCATGCATGTGAAGAACATGCATTTGAGGACCTTTGATATCCATGTGTGTGAGGGCCATCATGGGGGGAGGAGGGCTTGGATTTTCTGTCTGGAAGACTGCCCTCCAATAAATACAGTAAGAAGTTTAACAACGCCAGGTTAAAGTCCAACAGGTTTATTTGGGCTTTTGCTCCCAAATAAACCTGTTGGACTTTAACCTGGTGTTGTTAAACTTCTTACTGTGTTTACCCCAGTCCAACGCCGGCATCTCCACATCATGACTCCAATAAATAACCAGATACCCAAAAGCCCCTCAAATGTTTGAACTGAGCCGTGTATTCTTTCCAGAGATTCCCCGGTGTGATTAGTCTAAACAGGTCCTCTCCCTCCAACATTCTTTACAGAAAGCATGTGAGGGCCATGCACGTGAGGGTCATGCATGTGAAGAACATGCATTCAAGGGCCTTTGAAGTCCATGCGTGTGAGGGCCATGCGTGAAGACAGGGCGTTGCCTGTGTGGGCCTTGTGTGTAAGTGCTGTCGAGGGGAGGCTCTGCGGCCAAGCGCTATGTGTGTGAAACCAGTAACGTCATGCGTGTGCGGCGGTGACAGTTCACGCCTTTAACCGTCTCCTGTGGCTCATTGGGAGCTTCTCGGCCTGAATTTAATGTCTTCAAACCTCGCTCCAGAAGTTGACCACATCGAAGAGGCTGCCAGTCCAAACAAAGTACTGAGGGAGTACTACCCTGTCAGGAGCGCCGTCCTTCAGATGAGACACTGAGCTGCGGCCTCACCAGCCTCTTCAGGCGACAGTGAAGGATGCCAGGAAGCTTCAGGAACACTGGCCCTGTTCTCCCATGCTAACATTCCTCCCTCAATCAGTATCAGCACACACAAAAGAAAATTAACCAGTCTATTCATTGTTTGTGGGATCTTGCTGTGCACATAGTTTACCACAATTGCATGGATGGCAGTCAGTGCCATTCAAATCGTAACTCGGGTGGAGAACTTTCCGGTGCTTCTGGGGAAGGTGTTTGGTAAACGCCAATCTTTGATCAAGAAGACACAGGTCTTCAATGATCCAGTCGGGACAAGAGTTATTAAATCTATAATCAGTTAAATAAATTCAATCCCCTGTCTCATTGTTTTTGATCCGAGTCTTAGAACCATGCCTCCCCCCCTCCCCGTCCCCACCAACCCTCCCATACAAAGCTTGTTAATGAGTAAGAGAACAGGCTAACAATCTCCATCAATGAACAGTGTTGCCCCACCATGAGCCTGGTGTTGAAGACTCATTATTCATTCACCTTTGACATGAGGGGAGCTAATTTGCCCAGGGTCCAGCTGTTGTCAGCCCTTGTCATCAAACTCAAAGTATTGACAGATCACAGCGGGGGCGGGGGCTTGGATTTTCTGTCTGGAAGACTGCCCTCCAATAAATAACCAGATACCCAAAAGCCCCTCAAATGTTTTAAACTGAGCCGTGTATTCTTTCCAGAGATTCCCCGGTGTGATTAGTGTAAACAGGTCCCCTCCCTCCAACATTCTTTACAGAAAGCAGCCCAGCACTCTGGTTGTTCCCTCACTGAGTCCTCTTTGTTGAGTGTGCAGCGGAATGTCTTTTCTTGGCTCTGCAAATGTCAAAATTAACAGACCAAGGCCTTGTGATGTGATTGTGCGAGGTCAGCGCGCAAGAGGCCACAGCAGTCAACACAACAAACAACCCAGGGAACATCAGCAACACCCACTGTTCCAGATTTATCTGTTTCCTCGTTTCTTTTTAATCAATCATTTCTTTCACTCCGTCTCGCACATGTTACTCAGCAACTGCATTGAATAAGGCACTGGTTTTTCTCACACCTGCTCCGCACTCAATACGAGGTGAACAGAATCAATGCAGGCATTTTCTTAATATTTTTTCATGGGATGTGGGCATCGCCGGAAAGGCCAACGCTTGTTGCCCATCGCCCTAATTATCCTGGAACTGAGTGTCTCACTCGGCCATTTCAGACAGCAGTTAAAAGTCAACCATATTGGGGTGGACCTGGAGTCATATGTAGGCCAGGCCGGGTAAGGACAGGTAAGGGTAGCACAGTGCCTATCACTGCTGCCTCACAGCACTAGGAATCTGGGTTCAATTCCGGCTTCGGATGACTGGCTGTGTGGAGTTTGCACGTTCTCCCCGTGTCTGCATGGGTTTCCTCCCACACTCCAAAGATGTACAAGTTTGGTGGATTGGCCATGCTAAATTGACCCTTAGTGTCCAAAGATGTGCAGGTTAGGTTGATTAGCCATAGAGTCATAGAGGTTTACAGTATGGAAACAGGCCCTTCGGCCCAACTTGTCCATGCCGCCCTTTTTTTTTAAAAAACCCCTAAGCTAATCCCAATTGCCCGCATTTGGCCCATATCCCTCTATACTCATCGTACCCATATAACTATCTAAATGCTTTTTAAAAGATAAAATTGTACCCGCCTCTACTACTACCTCTGGCAGCTTGTTCCAGATACCACCCTCCGTGTGAAAAAATTGTCCCTCTGGACACTTTGGTATCTCCTCTCTCACCTTAAACCTATGCCCTCTAGTTTTAGACTCCCCTACCTTTGGGAAAAGATGTTGACTATCTACCTTGTCTATGCCCCTCATTATTTTATAGACCTCTATAAGGTCACCCGTCAGCCTCCTACGCTCCAGAGAAAAAAGTCCCAGTCTTTTCAGCCTCTTCTTATAACTCAATCCATCAATCCCCGGTAGCATCCTGGTAAATCTTTTCTGCACTCTTTCTAGTTTAGTAATATCCTTTCTATAATAGGGTGACCAGAATTGCACACAGTATTCCAAGTGTGGCCTTACCAATGTCTTGTACAACTTCAACAAGACGTCCCAACTCCTGTATTCAATGTTCTGACCGATGAAACCAAGCATGCTGAATGCCTTCTTCACCACTCTGTCCACCTGTGACTTCACTTTCAAGGAGCTATGAACATGTACCTTTAGATCTCTTTGTTCTGCAGCCATGCTAAACTGCCCCTTATTGTCCTAAGATGTACCGGTTAGGTGGATTGGCACGCTAAATTGCCTCTTAGTGTACGAAGATGTGCAGGTTAGGTGGATTGGCCACGCTAAATGACCCCCTAGTATCTAAAGATGTGCAGGTTTGGAGGATTGGCCATGCTAAATTGCCCCTTAGTGTCCAAAGATATACAGGTTAGGTTGATTAGCCATGGGGAGGGTGGTCAGTGCAGACTTGTCAGGCCGAATGACCTCTTTCTGTACTGTAGGGTTTTTATGGTTGCTATGGACAGCAGATTTCCTTCCCTCTAAAGCTTTTACAACAATAGTTTCATGGTCAATATTGTTGAGGCTCGCTTTCCAATTCCAGATTGTATTCAATAGATTTAAATTCCACTGGGTGCCATGGTGGGATTTGAACCCCTGTCTCCAGTGCATTAGTCTGGACCTCTGGAATATAGTCCATTGACATTACCATTACCCCATCATCTTCTGTACACTTAGCAAGCTTGAGGCCTAGTTTAGCATGGGACATCTATCCTGAGGAGCTGAGGTAGGATGGATCGAACACCCTCTTCACCTGTAGGTTGAGTGTAAATTAGGAGCTCTCTCTGTTTGGCTTGCCAGTACCTCATGGCATGACCACTTCATACAATAAATACGCTGGCCGGGCATTTGACATCAATACCCTGCAGATATTGTCTGGAAGAGAGAGGAAGTTGTGGCTGCGGGAAGAGAGAAGGAACTTTCATTTAAATAGCACCTTTTCCTGATCACAGCACATCCCACAGTGCTTTGCTGCCAATGAAGTGGTGGTAAGGCAGGAAACAGGGCAGCCAGTTTGTGCACAGCAGGATCCCACAAACAGCAATATGATAACGAGCTGGTAATTTGTTATCTAAATGATGTTGATTGAAGGATAAATATTGGCCAGGACACCAAAGATACCCCCCACCCCCACACACGTGCGCACACACATGCGCATACACACGCATGCACACACACACAGACACAACATACGCATGCACACACGCAGACTCATACACGCACACAGACAGACACTCACACAGACAGACACATACAGACACAACACACGCACGCACACACAGACTCATACACGCACACAGACAGACACTCACACAGACAGACACATACAGACACAACACACGCACGCACTCACACAGACAGACACATACAGACACAACACACGCACGCACACACACACTCATACACGCACACAGACAGACAAACACACACACACACGCACACACATGCACGCATACACACACACTTGCACACACACGCACACACACGCATACTCTTTGAGATAGTGACATGAGATCTTATCCATCCACTGGGACAGTGAAAATCAGGGAGAGCAGAATTAGACTCATGATAAGAGGAAATCCACAAAATATCGACACGGAGGAGGAGGGGGTGGAGGGTGAAAATGTTGAAGATATTTTTTAAAAATTCCTTGTTTCTTCCCGATTAAATTGACTGAAGCGGAATTTTAAGAGCAGCTGCTGTTTTCTTCCCCGGCAGATTCTGGGGTGGTGCTGAAAACAATCGCCCTGAGGAAGGGGAATGCAGTGCAGAGTGAGGAAGTCATTCTGGAAGAGCTCCAGGTCTTTAAGGTATTCATTGTGTCCCATTGCAACATCTAGACATAACCTGACAAGAAGAGATTATCTCCTAATATTCTCCCAAGAGACTATCCTGTTTTGTTACACATCGCATGACGGATCCATTCTCAATGGTTACTCTGCGGCTATGACAAACCCCTCTCCATGAGATTAGCCCTGACATGGTTGTACCTTCTTCCAGGCCAAATTAAGGCTGAACATACCTTATGTTGGGGCAGCACGGTGGCACAGCGGTTAGCTCTGCTGCCTCACAGTGCCAGGGACCCGGGTTCGATTCCCGGCTTGGGTCGCTGTCTGTGTGGAGTTTGCATGTTCTCCCCGTGTTTGCGTGGGTTTCCTCCGGGTGCTCCGGTTTCCTCCCACAATCCAAAGATGTGCAGGTTAGGTGGATTGGCCAAGCTAAACTGCACTTTAGTGTCCCAAAATGTGTCGCAGGGTAAATATGTGGGATTACGGGAATTGGGGCTAGGGTGGGATGCTCTGTCAGAGAGTTGGTGTAGACTCAATGGGCTGAATGGTCTCCTTCTGCACTGTAGGGTTTGTGTGATATGTTGAGGAACAAAGAACAAAGAAAATTACTGCACAGGAACAGGCCCTTCGGCCCTCCAAGCCTGCATTGACCATGCTGCCCGACTGAATTAAAACTCCCTATTCTAGAGGGACCATATCCCTCTATTCCCATCCTATTCATGTATTTGCCAAGACGTCCCTTAAAAGTCAGGGGCGTCTGGAGTCAGGGTCTACCCTCAGGCACTCGATCCTCTGACTGAGTTTCCAACAGCAGATAAGCCCTTAAAACAGACAAACGTCCCTGATTTGCTTTGGTATGGGGCTATGGGATTTGTTACATGAATCAGAGAGAGCAGAGTGGGGCCTCGATTTATAGTTTACTCAGACAGACTGCACCTCTGGGAATGCAGCACTCCCACAACAGTGCAGTGGAGTGGCAGCCTGGATTCTGTGCTCTAAGCCTGGAGTGGGATTCGAACCCACAATCTTCTTTCTTAGAGGCAATAGTGTTCCCCACTAGGCCAAGACTGTCATTATCAACCAAAATCAGAATCATTCTCCAGGAAGTAGAGATACGTATGTAGAAAAACTGGGATGAGAATTGTCCAATAATGATTTCTATTTTCATGTTGCCAGATTCCGAATCCCATCACGTCAATGGAGATCTCTGTGAAACGAGTAAGGAACTCCATTCTCTGACACATCTTTCAGTTGGTGTTGAACTCTTGTGTTATTCTCGGTCTAACATTCCTCCTGTCTGCTCTGATACCTTGCAGCAACAGCTGTATGTTGGCTCGAGAGTGGGGGTGGCCCAGGTGAAGCTCCATCAGTGCGAGACCTATGGCAATGCTTGTGCCGAGTGTTGCCTCGCCAGAGACCCCTACTGCGCTTGGGATGGAAGCTCCTGTACCAGATACCAGCCCACCGCTAAAAGGTGACATGTCTGCCGCACGCTCTCAGCTAATGTCCTTTCACTGCCTTCCAGATAGTGTCGAGATATTTGGGTGCTGGGGTCGGTTGGTATATATTAGCCTGTTGTTGGGTGAACTAGTGAATAAATCTGTGTCTGTGTTCACATGTGGTTAAGATTTTGAATCTGCTGGAGTGCAAGGTAGTGAGGAGTGTGTGGTGAACGCACTAACTGCATTAACATCTTCATGGCTTGGATAGTGAGTTAATGTACACTTGGGGCTTGACCATTATATGTGTTTTTCACAATGTGTGTGTGTTTGCATATGTGTGTTTTTGCATCTGTTTGCGTGTGTTTGTGCATCCATGTGTGTTTGCATGTGGGTTATGTGTGTATTTGTGTGTGTAGGTTTCTTTTCATTGTGTGTGTGTAGGTTTCTTTTCATGTGTGTGTTTGTGTGTACGTGTGTGTGTGTGTTTGTGTGTACGTGTGTGTGTTTGTGTGTACGTGTGTGTGTGTGTGTAGTGTGGGGTATGTGTGTAGTGTGGGTTATGTGTGTGTTTGTGTGTGTAGGTTTGTTTTCATGTGTGTGTGTGTTTATGTGTACATGTGTGTATGTAGTGTGGGGTGTGTGTGTGTGTGTGTAGGGTGGGTTATTTGTGTATGTGTGTGTGTGTAGGCTGGGGTATGTGTGTGTATGTAAGGTGGGTTATGTGTGTGTGTTGTGTGTACATATGTGTGCGTGTGTAGTGTGGGTTATGTATGTATTTGCAAGTACAATGTTCGCTCTTGTTACTGTGTTGGTTTGTGAATTGTGAGGATGTTTGTACAATTCTGTTTCCCCTTTGAGTGCTTTACCATCACGTCCACATTAAAACAATTTTAGATCAGTGAACCTGTGACCTCTGATTTTGAAAACTGAATGACAGTCTGCAGGGATGGAGCACACAATCCCCCAGCAGCTTCAACAAGATATAAACTCTCTCTTTCCCCATGTTTTCCTGGGACCTGTTCCCCTAACTCTAACCCTAACCATGCCCCGTATGCCAGCCTAGAGTGCCAGTGGGCAGCTTGACTACAGGCACTGTCCTCAACCTGATGTTCACGGGCACGAGTTGCTGGTGAGTCGGCAGAAGTGGGAACTCTGGAGGGTCACCCTCTCCTGTACTTGGACAGTGGAGCCATTTGCATCTTGCACATGGCTGCCTTGGGATAGGTCAATTCAATTCCTCCCGACTAGGGGCTAACGTATATGTGGCTGGAGAGGGGTTAAAATCAAATGTTGGCAAAGCTGTTAAAATGGAGGGGGTGAATAATCCACTTGATTCCTGAGCCATTGTGATTTAAAATTGTGAAGGTGGGTGAGTGAATCCCAAGCCCGTGCTAGTCCCTGATAACTGGCTGATGGTCAGTCCACTGACATGGCCGTGTATTTAGAACTTTTCTATTTTAAGACCGAGAGAAGCAAGAGTCTTCTTCGTAGCCCCACAAGGAGAATACGGAGCCCCCCCCCTCCTCTCCAGAATGCCTCGCCAGCCGAAAAACCCCCATTCTCACTACACCCTCCTTCATCCCCTCCTACCCCGACCCCCCCCCCCCCCCCCCCCCCCCACTGCACCTCCGGTTATCCAACAGGCTCATGTGGTTGGCATGTTAACGAGGCTTGTCCATTCTAATTGGCTGGGTCATGTGCTGGCCACTCCCAAGATAGGCCGAGCACTCGCTAAGCGGCCCTCTCCCCCACCCCTCAGAATTGTTGCCTGTGCCCTTTCCAACCCATGTGGTTCAGGAGTGGGCACACAATGTGAATCCCTACAGTACAGAAGGAGGCCAGTTGGCCCATCAAATCTGTACTCACCCAATGAACCATTGGGGGGGGGGGGGGGCGACTCGGACGTAACCCAAGAGCCTTTCACTTACTCCATTGACAGTGTTAGCAGAATACTAAGAGTGAGAAAGGTTTTATTTATTCATTCGTGGGACATGGGCGTCGCTGGCTGGCCAGCATTTATTGCCCATCGTCGGTTGCCCGAGGGCAGCTGAGAGCCAACCACATTGGTGTGGCTCTGGAGTCACATGTCGGCCAGACCGGATAAGGACGGCAGATTTCCTTCCCTGAAGGACATTAGTGAACCAGATGGGTTTTTCCTGACAATCGACAATGGTTTCATGGTCATCAGTAGATTCTTAATTCCAGATATTCTTTATTGAATTCAAATTCCACCATCTGCTGTGGCGGGATTCGAATTCAATAAAGAATATCTGGAATTGCCTGGTGGTATTATTGCTGCCACAGCCATCACTGAGGTGGTATCATTAGGATATGGAGGCCTAGAATCCCTACAATGCAGCAGAAGGCCATTTAGCCCATTGAGTCTGCATCAACTCTCTGACAGAGTATCTTCCCCAGGCCCACCACCCCACTGTATCCCCATAACCCCATGCACATACCATGGCTAATCCCCCTAACCTACACACCGTTGGATCCTAAGGGACAATTTACCATGGCCAATCCACCTAACCTACACAGTTTTGGATACTAAGGGGCAATTTAGCATGGCCGCTCCACCTAACCCACACATCTTTGGACTGTGGGAGGAAACCGGAGCACCCGAAGGAAACCCACGCAGACATGGGGAGAATGTGCAAACTCCACACAGTTACCCAAAACTGAAATTGAACCCAGGTCCCTGGCGCTGTGAGGTAGCAATGCTAACCACTGTGCCACCGTGCCGCCTGTATTGACGATCTGATTGTTTAGGTAAGATTGCATTGAAGGGCTTCACATTCACTTCACCACCTCACTTAAGGCTCCTCTCTTTGTTTAGACGATTCCGAAGACAGGACATTTGGAACGGTAACCCCATTCATCAGTGTCTGGACCAGAGTTCGATCGGTAAGGAACTGCCACCACTTTCTCCCTTCCAGCTGTATCTACTGGGATCCTTTAAATACATCAAGGTGATCTTTCCGTGGCCAGGTTAATGGGCAATCGCTGGGATGTGATCTGATTTATTATTGTCACATGTATCAGTCCACATTCTATACTGATAAAGCATACCGTTCATAGAGAAGGAAAGGAAGGTTGCAGAATGTAGTGTTGCAGTTACAGATAGGGTGAAGTGAAAGATCAGCTTAATATATGATATGTCCACTCAAAGTCTGACGGCAGCAGGGAAGAAACTGTCCTTGAGTGTTGGTACATGTTTGTATCTTTTTCCCGGCGGAAGAAGATGGAAGAGAGAAAGTCCGGGGTGTGTGGGGTCCTTAATTATGCTGGCGGCTTTTCCAGGGCAGTGGGAAGTGTAGACAGAGTCAATGGATAGGAGGCTGGTTTGTGTGATGGACTGGGCTTCGTTCACGACCCTTTGTAGTTCCTTGCAGTCTTGGGCAGAGCAGGAGCCATACCAAGCTGTGATACAACCAGAAAGGATGTTTTCTATGGTGCATCTGTAAAAGTTAGTGAAAGTCGTAGGGGACATGCCAAATTTCCATAGCCTCCTGAGAAAGTTGAGGTGTTGGTGGGCTTTCTTAATTATAGCGTCGGTGTGGAGTTACCAGGACAGGTTGTTGGTGATCTGAACACCTAGAAACTTGAAGCTTTTGACCATTTGCACTGATGTAGACAGGGGAACAGTCCTTATAATTAGTGGGGAGACAGAAAGCGAGATGCTGTTCGTGTGACAGTGAGGGGAGTGGTGTAAATTTACTAACAGGTTTAGAGATCTGCAGCTCCCCTTGTCTGCCGCGTCTTTTCATGCCTTCAATTTGCTGCTGATTTGTCCATTAGTAGTGGTGTGTGAGCCATTCCTTTTTTGCAGCAGGTTGGGCCCCATTAAATTCAAAGACGATTCTGTCATAGAATCATAGAAACCCTACAGTGCAGAAAGAGGCCATCTGGCCCATCGAGTCTGCACCGACCACAATCCCACCCAGGCCCTACCCCCATTTCCCCCACACTCACCCGCCAATCCCTCTAACCTACGCATCTCAGGACACTAAGGGACGATTTTTTAGCATGGCCAATCAACCTAACCCGCACATCTTTGGACTGTGGGAGGAAACCGGAGCACCCGGAGGAAACCCATGCAGTCACGAGGAGAATGTGCAAACTCCACACAGACAGTGACCCAAGCTGGGAATCGAACCCAGGTCCCTGGAGCTGTGAAGCAGCAGTGCTAACCACTGTGCTACCGTGCCGCCCATGTCATCTGACAGCTTAAGGATTTTTGTTCTCCTTTCTCTTTGCATGCTCACCAGGTGGGGGGACTTTTTGTTAGCACTGCTGCCCCACAGTGCCAGGGACCCGGGTTCGATTCCCGGCTCGGGTCACTGTCTGTGTGGAGTTTGCACGTTCTCCCCGTGGCTGCGTGGGTTTCCTCCGGGTGCTCCGGTTTCCTCCCAGAGTCCAAAGATGCGCGGGTTAGGTTGATTGGCCATGCTAAATTCTCCCTCAGTGTACCCAAACAGGCGCTGGAGTCTGGCGACTAGAGGATTTTCACAGTAACTTCAATGCAATGTTAATGTAAGCCTATTTGTGACACAAATAAATAAACTTGAAAAAGGAATGGAACCTTTTCTCGTTTCCCGCACTTGTGTCAGAATCAGGCACTCCCGGAGAGGATGTGGAGCAGTTTGATGCACAATTCTCCTCCCCACGCTCCCCCGCTGCCTCACAGCAGCCGCCATTGGCCAGCAGCGGAATCTTCTGGTCCTAGCGCTGTCAACAGGGCATCCTGCTGTTTGCATCTCTGCTGCCGAGGGAACACCTGGTGGGGGAGGTTTTCATGCCACTGGAAGATCCCACTGGCATGAATAGCTGGAAAATTCCGGCCATCATATTGAGTGCCCCTGTCCCCAAACCCACCTCCAGCCCCTCACACTTGGCCTCAAAACTCGTCCTAGGGGTTTGCAACCACTTCAGTAGGGAGACAATCTCCATTTTTAAAATTCATTCATGGGACTTGGACGTTGCTGGCTGGCCAGCATTTATTGCCCATCCCTAGTTGCCCTTGAAACTGAGTGGCTTGCTAGGCCATTCCAGTGGGCAGTTGTGAGTCAACCACATTGCTGTGGCTCTGGAGTCACATGTAGGCCAGACCGGGTAAGGACGGCAGATTTCCTTCCCTAATGGACATTAGTGAACCAGATGGGTTTTTCCGACAACCGACAATGGTTTCATGGTCATCGGTAGATTCTTAATTCCAGATATTTTCTTTTTATTGAATTCAAATTCCACCATCTGCCATGGCGGGATTCGAACCCAGGTCCCCAGAACATTTCCTACATGAAACCATCCTGAGACTTGCGCGAGGGTCACCGAGAGTCCAGGATGGTTTTGTGCTCTGGGCTGATTCCTGGGTCGTGATCTTCAAGACTCATTTCTCGAACAGAGAATTTTTCCAGGCCATAATCTGGGCTACACTTTAACTCGAGGCTGGAGTTGGCTAACATTCCAGGTTTTTTTTTTGAAAAGAGAAGTTTTAATATGTTGATAAAGATTTTCCTTTTTCTGTGCCTGCTGTTTACCGAGCTGTCATGCCTTTTTATAGAAGGTTCGTGTCAGTAAAGCAGCTGGGCCTGTGAGCCAGGCTCAAGTGGCGAGTTCCAGATCTGCACTGTTTTGTCAGGTGCTCCCTCACAGAGGGAGCAGGAACGTTGTGAAGGGACAAAACAACACATGGGGCAGTTGGTTGCTAAGTAGCATCAGCAAAGGTCTGATAAATGATCATTTTCCCAGTCTTTCCAGCACGGAATGGTGCACAGACCAGAAGGATGGGAAAGTGAATGAATACGACCTTTTTCAAGTTGGGTCCTTTCTCAGACCTCCCAGTCTCTCCCTCCCGCCCCTCCCCTGCCCTGGACCCCCTCTCACAGTTGTCCAGTTTTTACCACTGAGCTATCAAAAAGCAAAAACAAGTACTTGATCTTTTTCTCAAAAGCACCCTCATCACAATCCCAAATGTGTACTTTTGCGTTTAAAAAAATCTCCAGAACATAATACTTTCGAGGTAATGGTCCTCCCTCAAAGGGCCCAAACCCTTTCTGGCACTGTGCCAAGTTGTGCCCAGGTGTTGGTCTGTTCGGTGGTCAGAGCTAACAGACGCCCACCGTGATGCAGTCTCTGCTCTTTACCAGTTAGCCTGTCGGCTGCAGTTTCCATGGCAGCCTGGTGGTTGCTTCGCCAGTCTCTCAACCAGTGTCAGGTCGAAGGTTGAAGGAACTGCAGCTCTGAACCTGATGGACAGCACGGTGGCACAGTGGCTAGCACTGCTGCCTCACAGCGCCAAGGACCCAGGTTTAATTCCAGTCTCGGGTGACTGTCTGTGTGGAGTCTGCATGTTCTCCCCGTGTCTGCATGGGTTTCCTCCGGGTGCTCCGGTTTCCTCCCACACTCCAAAGATGGATTGACCTTGGTAAATGTGCGGGGTTACGGGGATAAGGCCTGGGTGGGATTGTTGTTGGTGCAGACCTGATGGGCCGAATGGCCGCCTTCTGCATTGGTTAAAGGCAGTCTTTTTGTTCAAAGTCTTGGGGATCTTCTTTCCTCTCTCTGTCACCTGTCTTTGTGGAGTCTGCACATTCTCCCCGTGTCTGCGTGGGTTTCCTCCACTGTCTTCCCTGCTACCATCAGACTTTAGAATGGACCTACCTCGCATTAAGTTGATCTTTCTCTACACCCTAGCTATGACTGTAACACTATATTCTGTACCCTCTCCTTTCCTTCTCTATGAAAGATATGCTTTGTCTGTACAGCACGCAAGAAACAATACTTTTTACTGTATTCCAATACATGTGACAATAATAAATCAAATCAAAACCTCCCAAAATATTTTGTTCCTGTTATTGGAGAAGCTGAGCAAGGGGAAGCGGGACAGTGGTCCACCCTCATTATAATCCACCGTGATTGACCATTTCACAGCATCGTTACGGTGCAAAATGAGGCCATTAGGCCCATCGCGCCTATACCGACCCTCCAAATGAGCAATTCACTTAGCGCCATTCCCCTGCCTTTTCCCCGTCCCCCTCCACATTGTAATCATCCAATGTCCTCCTGAATGCCTCAATTGAACCTGTCTCCACCGCACCTCCAGGCAGTGCGTTCCAGACCCAAACCACTCGCTCTGTTAAAAAGCTCTTTCTCACATCGTATTTGCTTCTTTTGCAAATCACTTTAAATCTGTGCCTTCTCATCTTGACCCTTTTACGAGAGGGAACAGTTTCTCTCGGTCTACTCTGTCCAGTCCCCCCTCATGATTTTGAACATCTCTATCAAATCTTCTCTTAGCCTTCTGCTCTCCAAGGAGAACAGTCCCAATCTCTCCAATCTATCCTCACAACTGAAGTTTCTCATCCCTGGAACCATTCTTGTAAACCTCTTCTTGCGCTCTCTCCAATGTGTTCACATCCTTCCTATCATGTGACGCCCAGAACTGTCCACAATATTCCAGCTGTTGGTTCTGTGTTTGACTAGAATGTATTATATAAAGCCAACAAATAGTCCTGCTCTGAATAGAAAAATGTCAATATTAATGAACGGTATTAGTGAACACCAATAAGACACAAGGACTCAAACTAAATTGCCAATATATTAAAAATAACTGAAATAAAAATTAAAAATAATTGAGAAAACAACTAAACAGATGAGAATTATTTTATACAGCCAGTATTTATTATCCGGACGACACTGCCTGATAGACTGATGGGTGCAGGTTCAATTAGTGACTCCCATCCAGTGACTCTGTCTACACTTCCACTGCCTCTCAAAAGCAGCCAGCAGAAGCAAGGATCCCACGCACCAGGGACCCCATACTCTCTTCTACCTTCTTCCGCTGGGAAAAAGATACAACATTTAAGGAAAAACTTTTTTACCCAGAGGGTGGTGACGGTCTGGAATGCGCTGCCTGGGAGGTTGATGGAGGCGGGTTGCCTCACATCCTTTAAAAAGTACCTGGATGAGTACTTGGCACGTCATAACATTCAAGGCTATGGGCCAAGTGCTGGCAAGTGGGATTAGGTGGGCAGGTCAGGGCATTTTATGCGTCAGTGCAGACTCGATGGGCCAAAGGGCCTCTTCTGCACTGTAATATTCTGCGAAAAGTCTGAGATCTCGTCCAAACAGACTCAAGAACAGCTTCTTCCCTGCTGCCATCAGATCTTTGAATGGACCTACCATATATTAAGTTGATCTTTCTCCACATCCTTGCTATGCCTGTAACACTATATTCTGCACCCTCTCTTTTCCTTCTCCCCTATGTACTTTATGAACGGTATGCTTTGTCTGTATAGTGCGCAAGAAACAATACTTTTCACTGTATACTAGTACATATGACAATAATAAATCAAATCAAAAGGGAATTGGAAAGGAGAAAATACCAGGGCGATATGGAGAACGTGCGGGGGAGTGGGATTGTACAGCTTTCGAAGAGCTGACATCGACACAATGGGCCGAATAGCCTCCATCTGTGCTGTCGGATTCTGTGATGGGTTCTGATGAACCCAACACAATTATTTTTGAGATCTGATCCTCTTGACCAGAACACAATCCCAATAATCTACAATCGCTTTTAAAAATGTCTTTTGAAACAGTGGAAGAGTTTGAGAGTGCAGAGGAGAGAGTGGTCTATGGGACGGAACACAACAGCACCTTTCTGGAATGCATTCCAAAATCACTTCAGGCCACCGTCAAATGGTTCATACAGCGAGCTGTGAACGATGTGAAAGATGAGGTGAGTGAAAAACATTTTCCCCACATGCCCTTGCTTTATCTTGCGGGCGATGGCCCTTTTAATGAGTATGAGGCGGGACAAAAGACTGCCTCCAGGACGAAGGCCTGCCTAATAGAGCTCCCAGCCAATCGGAGACCAGCAGCTGTGTGCCATCCCAGCATCAGTGGTCAGTGCTGGTGTTGCAGGAGCCCTGGGAGGTTAAAGAACGATGTGGAGATGCCGGCGTTGGACTGGGGTAAACACAGTAAGAAGTTTAACAACACCAGGTTAAAGTCCAACAGGTTTATTTGGTAGCAAAAGCCAGTGTGGCTTTTGCTACCAAAAAAACCTGTTGGACTTTAACCTGGTGTTGTTAAACTTCTTACTGGGTTAAAGAACCATCAGTATGTCCAGACGCAGTGAAGGCTGGGATCTGGTTGGTGGGTTTTGACTGACCAGCAGACCGCAAGGTTAAAGCTGCCAGATTACACAGTGATTACAGGCTTCTCCAGCCACCTGTTAGATCAAAGTGGTGGTGGAATAAGGCCTTTTATTGGGGATTAATTGCCCAGTTAAAAGCCTCAGTCATAGAATCCTACAGTGCAGAAGGAGGCCATTCGATCCATTGGGTCTGCACTGGCTCTCTGACAGAGCATCTTGCCCAGATCTTATCCCCATCACCCCAAGTATTTACCCCGCTAACCACCCCCCTCCCACCACACACACACACATCTTTCAACACTAAGGGAGAATTTAGCACCTAACCAGCACATCTTTAGACTGTGGGAGGAAACTGAAGCACCCGGAGGAAACCCACGCAGATACGGGGAGAACGTGCAGACTCCGCACAGACAGTGACCCAAGCCGGGAATTGAACCCAGGTCCCTTGGCGCTGTGAGGCAGCAGTGCGAACCATTGTACTACCCAATGCCTCCAAAAAAGAAAATTTTGAATAATTTCTCCACCCAATGCCTTCCACTATTGCCCATAAAATCATGGCAGGGGCAGCGGGTGTGCCACCCTTACCGTGGCACCCTAACTTAAGGGACTCCACCAACCTGTCTTTCCACCCCCAGGTAGCCTGTCAAATTCAGCCTTCCGACAGGGGACGAGCTCTGGAATTCCTTTCCTCACCACCCTATACCTGTCTACCTCTCTCACCTCCTTTAAAAACCTTCCCTAAAGCCTCGCTCTTTGGCTAAGCTTTTGACCGCGGGTCACCTCACGTAGCTTGGTGTCATATTCCCTCCAATGCCATTGGGCCATTTTGTTATGTTAAAGTTGACTCACCAATTTGGATGTTCACAGGTGAAAACAGACGACAGGATCATCAAGACTGAACACGGCCTGTTATTCAGAAAGATTTACCGGATGGACGAGGGGACGTATTACTGCAAAACCATGGAGCACGGCTTCACGCAGACTGCCACCAAGATCTCGCTGGAGGTGATCGAGAGCGAGCAGCTGGACGAGATCTTCAACCGCGACGACGAGGAACGCACCAACCGGCCCTGCGTGACCCCGCCGCGCCGGCTGCACGGACAGAAGCCTTGGTTCAAGGACATCATGCAGCTGATCGGCTACTCCAACCTGCACCGCGTGGAGGAGTACTGCGAGCGCGTCTGGTGCAACGAGAAGCAGCGCAAGAAGCGCAGGATGATGCTGAGCAAGTGGAAGTTCATGTCGGAAGGGGGCCGGAGGGGAAAGAGCAAGCCACGCAACAGGACGCCCAGGCAGGTCACCGACACATCGGGCCGGTGACTCACACCTCGCCTGCACTGTAAATAAGGACCAAGCTCGAGAGACCAAAGCGACTGGAAGCGTTCCCAGAGTGAAGCCACTTTTCAAAAATGGACACATCTCGACTGATCGTCATCCACTTTGGGAGCGAGGGTGACCAGGGTCAGAAAAACCGAACTAAAGACCCCCCCAAAAGTTTCTTTTTTTTTTGCATCTCCAAGCCCAATGTAAACCCGAATCAATTCTTCTTCAATTCCATATACTTTTTTGAGTTTACTGCGCCGTACTCTTGACCTTGCTGATGGGAGTAAATGAAAGTAATCATGTTCAATTGCGTCTTTTTATAAATGTTATTTAATTACTCGTTGGGATCACTGGGTGGTCAGTGTGAAGGGGGGGGCAAAGGAATCTGAGCAAATGTTTGAGCACAAAACGTGAGGAAAAAGAGCAAGGCACGGCTACCATTAGATCAATGTTGCCCGACTTATTCAACTGCAGATGTCGGCACAATGGTTAGCACTGCTGCCTCACAGCGCCAGGGACCCGGGTTCAATTCTCGGCTTGGGTCACTGACTGTGCGGGGAGTCTACATGTTTTCCCCGTGTCTGCGTGGGTTTCCTCCGGGTGCTCCGGTTTCCTCCCACACTCCAAAGATGTGCAGGTTAGGTGGATTGGCCATGCTAAATTGCCTCTTAGTGTCAGGGGGACTAGCTAGGGTACATATGTGGGGCTAAGGGGTTAGGGGCTGGGTGGGATTGTGGTCGGTTCAGACTCGATGGGCCAAATGGCCTCCCTCTGCTCGGAAGGGATTCTATGATTCTATTTCGTTCTCAGTCTATAACAGGGCCGGATACATGATATCTTCAGTCAGAGTTGTGGGGTTGACTCTGTGGTCATCTATCCAAGTGTGCGTAATACTGTGTGAGGCAAAGCAGACGTCCTAATGTACTGTGGCAAGATTCAATTCTTTATAATTGTCCCTACATTACAATGCCCGATGTGCAAATTGTGAGCAGGACATTCTGAGAGGGATTCTCATATCGTGAGGTTTTTTAGTGGCTAACATTTAGATATGTTACAAGGAACAAAGAACAAAGAAAATTACAGCACAGGAACAGGCCCTTCGGCCCACCAAGCCTGCACCGACCATGCTACCCGACTGAACTAAAACCCCCTACCCTTCCAGGTACCATATCCCTCTATTCCCATCCTATTCATGTATTTGTCAAGACGCCCCTTAAAACTCACTATCGTATCTGCTTCCACTACCTCCCCCGGCAACGAGTTCCAGGCGCCCACTACCCTCTGTACATAAAACTTGCCTCGTACATCCCCTTTAAACCTTGCCCCTCGCACCTTAAACCTGTGCCCCCTAGTAATTGACTCTTCCACCCTGGGAAAAAGCTTCTGACTATCCATTCTGTCCATGCCCCTCATAGTCTTGTAGACTTCTCTCAGGCGGGGAAACTGACAAAACTTAATTTACTAATTTACTGATATCAGCACGGTGGCACAGTGGTTAACACTGCTGCCTCACCACACCAGGGACCTGGGTTCAATTCCCGGCTTGGGTGACTGTGTGGAGTCTGCACGTTCTCCCTGTGTCTGTGCGGGTTTCCTCCGGGTGCTCCGGTTTCCTCCCACAGTCCAAAGATATGCGGGTTAGGTGGATTGACCATGCTAAATTGTCCCTTAGTGTCAGGGGGACCAGCTAGGATAAATGAATGGGGATAGGGCCTGGGTGGGATTGTGGTTGGTGCAGACTCGATGGTTTGAATGGCCTCCTTCTGTATGATTCTATGATTAATTTAAAATGGCATTGGGCACCCGATTCAATCCGTGAGTAAGGCACTGTGAACCTCCGCTACAAAACAATGGGTATATTCCAGTGGGCGCTTTCTGATTGATATAAGTGGGTTTTCCGATGGGTAGAGATAACTGGGTCTATTCTGATGGTTGCCCTGGTGATATAAAATATTTTTAGGAAGTCCTGGTTTGTCTATATTGTCACGATTCGGACATTCCCTAAGGTCTGGGTCTGGTCCTATTTGTTCTGCTTAATTAGTACCAGCCTTAAAAGGGAAACAAGCTATGATTTGTTGTAAATAGGTGACTGGGGGGCATCTGTCAGTAACATTTCACCAGAGCTGAAGGAAAAACTCAGCATGAGATTCTGCTCTGAACACAGTAAATTTCACTTTGTATTTTCCATCAGTCTCTGACCCTGGTCGTTAACAATACTTCATAAACTTATTCCAGGCCTCACCTTGTACAGATTAGACACGGACCGGATCTACCCCCCACCCCCCGGCCCTCACAGAGTCCATTGGTTTATATGAGGAGAATACACTGGAACCCCCACTGCCAATGAACCAGAGCTCAGGCAGTGAGCTCCCACTCCAGTCGCTGCTGTGCGCATGGTTTCTCCAACTGCTTACAACATCACTGTGTGTCCCTAAACCTCAGGCACTGCACCCCAACCAGTCTGCTCACCCCGCGCACTCCCCCATCACTCTCCTCACACCCTCCCCCACCCCACCTAGTCCCCTCACTG
The DNA here is from genome assembly GCF_964213995.1 of Mustelus asterias. Classification (NCBI taxonomy): domain Eukaryota; kingdom Metazoa; phylum Chordata; class Chondrichthyes; order Carcharhiniformes; family Triakidae; genus Mustelus; species Mustelus asterias. The sequence goes on along the minus strand of NC_135803.1, from coordinate 149,643,019 downwards.
CCCCCCCCCCCCCCCCCCCCCCCCCACGGCCGTTCTCCTCACTCCCCTCCCGTCACTCTCTTCACTCCCTCCCCGTCCAAACACTCTCCTCACTCCTTCTGCATTGTAGGGATTCCATGGTTCTATGGGAGAGTGGGGCAAATAGTGAGGGAGAGTGGGGCAAGTAGTGAGGGGAGTGGAGCAAATAGTGAGGGGAGTGAGGGGGAGTGGGAATCAGTGAAGGGAGAGGAGGAAAGTGAGGCAATTTGAGAAGGGAGTGGGGGGAGAGTGGGAATTAGTGAGGGGAGATGGGAGAGTGGGGCAATTAGTGAGGGGAGAGGGAGAGAGTGGGAATTAGTGAGGGGAGAGTGGGAATGAGTGAGGAGCGCAGGAAAGGACTGAGTAACGTTTAAAAGCCAGTGGGATTCTTGTTTGCTGTTTTGTACCAATTTGCTCTTCAACACTGAGACAAGACAAGACTGGGAAACTCCCTCGCATTCTCCCAGCTAACTTGAAGACAGTGTTTGATGCAGGCAAGTAGCTGGGAAGTCTCTGTCTGTGATAATACAGGCTGTGACCCGGCCTCAGCCTCCCTGTGTTATGACCCAAATAAACACAGGCAGGAAAATAAAGTACTCAGGGCTGGAGCCGTCGTGCTGGGAACCATGCTGACCAGGCCCCGACAGGAAAGACCCTGCGTCAGTCTCCAGAGAAGCCTCCCGAGATTCGGTCAGAGGGTGGAAAGATCCGACGCAGGATTCCCAGCCACTGGAAGCAGGATGTCCGTTCGGCTCATTAATGAGCCAATTAGTGCCCGTTATCCCGAGAGTGCTGCAATTTAATGGTAGCTCAGGGATGAAATGGAGACTGCACAGATCTCCCGTGCCCTTGGAAAGGTTACAGCAATCTGCGTGGGTTAGGTGGATTGGCCCTTGGTGTCTCAGGATGTGTAGGTTAGATGGATTAGCCAATGGAAATGTTATGGGGAGAGGGCGGGATGGGGGGTATAGGCCTGTGTAAGATTCCCTATCAGAGGTCGGTCAGTGCAGACTCGATGGGTCGAATGGCCTCTTCTGTACTGTAGGGATTCTATGATTCTGTGCTTGGCAGTGGTCTCTTGGGGAGGGTCCCTCCAGAGGTTGTCAGCACCTAATCAAGCGACTCGAAATCGGGAGGGGTGGGGGGTGCAGAAAGTCACCCCCCCCCCTGCTTCTAACCCCTATAACCCCCCCCCTCCCCCCCCCCCCCCCCCGCAATGCCCAGAGAGTGTTACAGTGAGGAGTGGTATATCAGAGAGTGTTACAGTGAGTTACGGTATATCAGAGAGAGTTACGGTGAGTTGCAGTATATCAGTGTTAAAGTGAGATGTGGTATATGAAAGTCTTAAAGGAGGAAAGCATATTAGAGTCTTACATAGAAACATAGAAGATAGGAGCAGGAGGAGGCCATTCGGCCCTTCGAGGCTGCTCCGCCATTCATCACGATCATGGCTGATCCTCAAACTAATCCTGCTTTCTCCCCATAACAAAGAAAAATACAGCACAGGAACAAGCCCTTCGGCCCTCCAAGCCTGTGCTGGTCATGATGCCCGCCTAAACTAAAACCGTATGCACTTACAGAGTCCGTATCCCTCAATTCCCATCCTATTCACTTGAGAGTCCGTAGGAGCCTGGCCTCAGTAACGCTGTTTGGCAATGGTTCTTTCCCGTTTGAAACAGTGAGCGAGGAAACGCCCTAGAAATGCCTCTAAAAATCAAAGATTAATATCACAAAGGAAAAGCTCAAAGTCCTTTCCGCCCCCCCCCCCCCCGCCACTCCCATCGTGGTTATTTCTTCCAGTGATTTTCAGAGGGCTTACGATAAAGAAAGACTTCTGTTTCCTTCTGAAGGCTTTGACAGCATCAATTCTGCAAACATTGCTGACGAGGTCATTTCAAAGGATTTCTTCAGCAACTGTACATATAACTGAAATCACTCCAGATTTGGTTACTCTACACCGAGTTGCTACTTAACTAACCAATGATTTAGTGCTGGTAAAATCTCAGCAAGTCTGGCAGCACCTATGGAGAGAGAAAGTGAGCTACTGAAATTTCAATTCAATCTGGAATTAAGGATCTACTGATGGCCATGAAACCATTGTCAATTGTGGGAAAAACCCATCTGGTTCACTAATGTCCTTTAGGGAAGGAAATCTGCCGTCGTTATCTGGTCTGACCTACATGTGACTCCAGAGCCACAGCAATGTGGTTGACTCTCAACTGCCCTCTGAAATGGCCGAGCAAGCCACTCAGTTAGACTTAGAATCTCTAGTGCAGAAGAAGGCTAATCGGCCCACCAAGTCTGCACTGACTCCCTGAAAGAGCATCTAATCCAGGCCCACCCCGTAATCCCACCCATTTACTCCGCTTTCTCCCCAACCTACACACCTTTGACAATTTAGCATGGTCCATTCATCTAACCTGCACATATTTGGACTATGGGAGGAAACCGGAGCGCTGGGAGGAAACCACACGCAGACACGGGGAGAATGTGCAAACGCCCACATAGACAGTCACCCAAGGCTGGAATTGAACCCGGGTCTCTGGCGCTGTGAGGCAGCAGTGCTAACCACTGTGCCACCATGCCACCTAGTTGAAGGGCAATTAGGGTTGGGCAATAAAAGGTGGCCTAGCTAGTGACGCCCACATTCAATGAATTGAAGAGGGTAGAAATGTGAAAAAGCAACAAATTCTGTCACATTTCTACCTCACTTCAGCTCAAGTCATACGGACTTGAAATGTTAACTAACTCTGTTCCTCTCTCCACAGACGCTGCTGAGATTTTCCAGCATTTTCTGTTTTTATTTCAGATTTCCAGCAGCTGCAATATTTTGCCTTTACTTCAGTGTTGACGTTCCACAGTTCACCTTTTTCCAGATAACTCTCTCCCTGAGAGCTGCTGAGTTGACAGTTCGTAGGCAGACAGAGAGAAGCGGACACTTCAGTTAGCCACACTAATGGGGAGGTGGGGGGTGGGGAAACAGTCAGTCAGTGTACCCCGCTGATGAAACTAGTGGAACGTCTGCAGTCGTTGTCATGGATGTGATTCCGTGCATATTTGAACGGCCTAAGGGGTCACAGGTCACCCAGTTGAGGGCACAAGAGGTCAAGTTGACCGGGGTTCCTCTAGGACACTGTCGCGAGTGAACCAGGAGGAAAATCGTCGGGGCACAAAATTCCATTTTTACTCTCCTTTTTACCACCGCAGTCGTTTGAAATAAAGTTTGGAGATGAGGAGGAAATGTTCGACAGAGTCGAGAATCATTTAATTGGCCAACAAAGGACATGATTTTCCCCATGGTTAAAAAGACTTCACCCTCGGGTTCAAATGGGGTTCAGAAGCCCAAAATGTGCAAGCATAATCACTCAGTCATGATTCGTCTCCAGTTGGCCAATCAGTAGCCAGAGGAGGTGGGCTGTTGTAGCGGGAGGGCCAATGGGAGTCCCTCTAGCGCTGAGGGACATGAAATTGGCCTTTCAGGGTTAAGTCAGAGAGAGGGTTCCTAAGATGGAGCAGCCCACTCTCCAACATTTTTACACGTAGAATAAAAAAGGCCCTTAACAGCCGAGCCATCCTTGTAGAGTGGGGGATCTGGCCCCCAGGGCCTCGAGGAGAATGGCTTAGGCATGGGATGGAGCTGTGAAACTGTCACGCCTGCCAGCGACCTGAGGTTCTGCCCCCACACCCACCCCCATTGGTGCCTGCAACAGCGCTTTCCAAACCTTTACCCCATGAGATCCCATTTCAATGCCTCAGATTTCTTTAAGCACCCCCCCCCCCCCCCCCCCACTGCAGATTGAAAATTGTGATGGGGAGGGGAAGATCAGAGAATTGTTGATTAGGACGGGTGACTGGGATGGAGATGGGGACGGTGCTGGATTTGCCCTGGCAAAAGGGAAGACCCTGCTTTCTGGAGGCTGTGGTTGTAACAGCGACTGGGCCTCAGTCAACAGACTGGGTAAGCCATCGACAGAAAACGAAGGGCCATGCAGCGGCCAAAACTGCGGTTTGAACTCCACAGCCACCATTGCTGCCTCGGAGTTTGCGACCCCATCCCGCGACCCCACTGTGGGTCGGAGCCCACAGTTTGGGAGCCCACAGCCCTGAAACGTTCAGCCCAAAGAATCTATTTCTTTTCCATATAGCCCAGGGAAGGTGAGAGAATGGACACATGAGTCAATCAATGGCAGAGGTCTGGCAGGGCAAAGGTTATCTGATGAAACCTCAAGTGGAAAATCCAATCAGAACTGGCAACTCTAAGTGCTGAGCTCTCAGGAACTGTACACCTCAACAAAAGGAAAAGAAACGGAACAGATAAAGCAGAAAAAAGTCAACTCAGTTCCTCATATTGTCAGGACGGCCATTTTGGAATTGGTCCCCAAAGCCTCAGTTAGGCCGCATTTATTGGGTTAAGCCAACCTGATATTCCTTTTATGATCTATTGCTTCACGGAATTTAAATCTGGTTGCAATTTGTAAAATAATGTATATAGTTTTAGGTATTTTGTACAGGATTAGGTCATTTTTGATTCATGCTTTTTTTTCCCTCAAAAAACATTCCCAGTTACATTTTTAAACCGTCTCACAGCTTGGGGATTGAATTCAATGACAGGCAAAATATAGATTTTGTTTTGCCTTTTCTCTAAACAAAAAAGCAAATTATTTATGACAATGTACACTTATATTTGACGCAAAGTTGCTGAGTTTCCATGATCTACACAGTTAACAGGCAGGATTTTACGGATTCGCTCGGGCGAGACCGGAAATTCCCGCCCAAGGTCAATGGAGGTTTTGATTGTCGGAACCTCGCCTGTTTCGATTCTGGGCGGGCGAAGTGGAAGAGTTCCGGCCAATATTTGTATCACCGTGCTTCAAGCTATAGGGAGACGGGGAATGAAGGAAAACAATTGCAACAGGTTTTGACAAAGAAACCCCAATTAAAGTGGCTGCCACATTAACCACGGACGTGCACAGGTTTAATATTGTTCCACATTCCCCCAATTCCAATTCTCTTCCCGCGACTCGTGGTCACTAAGGCAGATTTCCATAGCTAGTAATTCCCGAAACCAGGTAGCTAGTCTGTCAGCAAGGATTTCTAAGAGGGGTGTCATTCCGCATTGAGCGTGGCTAACCTTGAGCAGGATTTTCCCTCCACGCTCGCCCCAATGCTGGAAAAATCCCGCCCGAAGTCAAGGGACCTTTGCATAGTCTGTGTCCCACCCGCTACGATTCCCATGGCAAGCGGAACGGGAAAATCCACCCCAGGGGTCTCTCCCGCTCTTACCGCCAGCTATTGACGTGCTTAGAAGGATTTACGGATTGACATACTCAACCTGTTTGACCATGTTATGAATGCACCTACCTTGGCCATCAGGTCCTGGAGTGGGGCTGGAATGTGGAGCTTCTGACTCAGAGACTGCGACACTACCCACTGTGCCACAAGACCGCCTCATCGTTCCACGTACAATGGGCTAACGTTATTCCACAGAAGTCCTTTATTTCAACATTTTAAATTCCGCAACCTCAAAGCACGTGGTTAAAGTCCCAACAGGTTTATTTGGAATCACGAGCTTTCGGAGTGCTGCTCCTTCATCAGGTGAGTGGGCAAATAGAATTGTTGGACTTTAACCTGGTGTTGTGAGACTTCCAAGGCCGGCATCTCCACATCAAAGCACTTGGAGGAACGAATGAGACAGAAATTCCCAGGTTCCCCTTATTTTAAAACGTATCTCCATCTTGGATATTGTTTAAGGGGAGTTTAATTTTCCACAGGGCTGTTTACCTTCGATCGATTAAATCTTCAGATCGTGAGAAGCCTGCAACTTCAAACATTTCGAGTTAGTTTTGTAGAATTCTGTTAAAACGTACACTGTATTTAATCAGTTTCCATCTGCTTTAGATGTAATTTTTACTCTTTTAATGTATATTTATGCACTGGCATTTAAATAAAATCCAGATGTATTAGAATGTGACTTTCTCCAGTGACCCGTTTAGTTTTTGGATATCTAGAGGTACCTTTGTAAAACAGCGACAATTGTTTCGTTCCTTTTTTTTTAAAACCAGATTTAAATACTTTTGCGTATCCAATTGTTTACATTTCCTCTTTGAAACTATGACAGGATTCCCGGGTGACTGGTTCTGAAAGGAGTCACATTGGGAAGGGCCCTTTCATTTAAAGCTTGCGCTATTTCAAAACGAAATTTGACAATGGAAGTTACATCCCATTGATAAGGGATCACCCAGCAAGAAGCATGAATTGATAACTTATTTTCCCCTCCTTTACAAAAAGTACAAAGCGTGCAGATAATCAGTCCCTCTGTTTAAATAGGATCGTAAAGTCCCATTCATGAGCCTCACCTCGTTTAACAGGAACACTGATATTGAGGTTCACCCCAAGTGAAAAGGTTAATGACAAACGAGGTTCCACATTTAAGGGTCAATTGTCTCCTATCTAAAGGAGTCACTAATAATGAAGTTCCACATTCACCAATGAGGAGCTTCTCCATGTGTTAAAGCGTCAATGATATTGAGGTTCTCTGCTAAGGATGGCACGGTGGTTAGCACTGCTGCCTCACAGCGCCAGGAACCCGGGGTCACACACTGCCTGTGTGGAGTTTGCACGTTCTCCCTGTGCCTGCGTGGTTTCCCCCGGGTGCACCGGTTTCTTCCCACAGTCCAAAGATGTGCTTGTTAGGGGGATTGACCATGCTAAATTACCTCTTAGTGTCCAAAGATGTGTAGGTTAGGTGGATTGGCCTGATAAATTGCCCCTTAGTATCCAAAGATGTGCAGGTTAGGTGGATTGGCCACTCTAACTTGCCACTTATTATCCAAAGATGTGTAGGTTAGGTGGATTGGCCATGCTAAATTGCCCCTTAGTGCCCAAAGATGTGTAGGTTAGGGGAGTTAGATAAGTGGGGTTACAGGGATAGGGCCTGAGTAAGATGCTCATTCGGAGGGTCGGTACAGACCCGCGTGGGCTGAATGGCTTCCTTTTGCACTGTAGAAATGCTATGATTCTTAAAAGTTCCAATGCGGAGATTCCCCATTTAAAAAAGTCGCTGGTGACAAGGTTCCCTAGGCAGGATTCGGTGCTAATTTGACCTGCTCTTCACACGGCCCTCAGTCAGAGAGAAGCAGCAAGCTGTTTTCCTGTCGTTGCCGGGAGACCGGTGTGGGAGCTGAATGCACTCATTGTGTGAGGGAGTGTCAGCCACGACTCACAGGGCTGAAGGCCGAGCCTGCCCAGGAGTTGCTGTCGCCAGTCTAACACAAACACCTATTGTCTTCCTCACTGCTTTACGGAACTCGAATAAACTAAATCCATTCCGAAGGAAGTGTCCCAGAGCCGGTGCTCTGACACATCACGGAGTCTCCTTATTGTTCTATCAACAAGTGCCGAGCTTGAAGAGTCGCAACAACCCTGATGAAGTTGTGTTCACTTAGTTTAACATCGCCTCAAGGTTCTTTAATGCCAAAAATTATTTTTCTCAGCAGGTAAACCTTGTTTATGGTGATCTAATATCATTGAAGGGTAGGAGTAGGGAGTTCACAACATCTTAGAATGCCTACAGTGCAGAGGAGGCCATTCGGCCCATCGAGTCTGCACTGACCACAAGCCCGATTCTCAGAACCTCACATATTTACCCTGTTAATCCCCCTGACACTAGGGACAATTTAGCACGGCCCAATCAACCTAACCCGCACATCTTTGGAGTGTGGGAGGAAACTGGAGCACCCGGAGGAAACACGGGGAGAATATGCAAACTCCAGGGGGGGTGGATTAGATAGCCCAATGATTTAGGACTCTATCTGTCCATCTTTAAGAATTGGGATTAACCCCACCCAGATCATCCACCCACCCCCCCCACCCAATCCATCACCTCAAATATTCACTCCCTCCACCACCGACACACAGTGGCAGTACCATCGACAAGATGCACTGTGGCAACTAGTGTCCAAAGATGTATATGGTAGGGGGAATAGTGGGGGAAATGGGGATAGGGCCTGGGTAAAATGTTTTGTTGGAGAGTCGGTGCATACTTGATGGGCTGAATATTTGATTTGAATAGACTTATTATTGTCACTGTATACAGTGAAAATTATTGTTTCTTGCATGCTATACAGACAAAGCATGCTGTTCATAGAGAAGGAAAGGAGAGAGTGCAGAATGTAGTGTTACTGTCATAGCTAGGGTGTAGAGAAAGATCAACTTAGTGCGCGGTAGATCCATTCAAAAGTCTGATGGCAGCAGGGAAGAAGCTGTTCTTGAGTCGGTTGGTACGTGACCTCAGACTTTTGTATCTTTTTCACGATGGAAGAAGATGGAAGAGAGAATGTCCGGGGTGCGTGGGGTCCTTAATTATGCTGGCTGCTTCGCCGAGGCAGCAGGAAGTGTAGACAGAGTCAAGAATGGGAGGCTGGTTTGCGTGATGGACTGTGCATTATTCACGCCCCTTTGTAATTTCTTGCTCCTCCATCTGCACTGTAGGTATTCTATAATTCTATAACTCATCAAAGCTTTTTCGATAGCACCTTCCAAGCCCACAACCTCTGCCACCTTGAAAAACAAGGGCAACAAATGCATGGGAACACCAGCACCTCGAAGTTTCCCTCCCCAGTCACACGCCATCCTAACTTGGGAGGATACCATTGCTCCTTTATCATTGCTCGGTCAAAATTCTGAAACTCCCCTCCCAATAACACTATCGAAGAACCTCGATCACAGGGACTCCAGTGGCTCAAGAAGGCAGCTCACCACCATCTTCACAAGGGCAATGAGGGATGAGCAATGGCTGCTGGCTTTTCCAGTGACACTAGGGCCAGAATTTAACCATCCCGCCCACCACAGGAATCAGAGCAGGCGAGGGGCAGAGCATAGAAAGGTCCGTTGACCTCGGGAAGAATTTTATGGTTTCGGGACAAGCAAGACCGTAAAATCCCGCTCAGTGAATGGAAACATTTTTGAATACACTCAGGTGAGACTCACTTCCAGCCAGATGTGCACCAACTGGCAATAGACAGAAGCAGTTTGGGACTTGCACAAATTATACTGGCCGTTTAATGAATTGGATTGGCACAAAGCTACTGGGACCAAGGACATTAATTGCAAGGCCATCAGCATAGGTCACGGATAGAGTAGGAACATTTAATGTTACTGTATGTTATCTACAATACTGACACTGGGGTGACAATCCAGGGAGGAGGAAATAATGGTCCATTTTATATCAGTGACATCAGTGACTGGTTGGGTAGATTGGCCATGGTAAATTGCCCCTTTGTGTCAGGGAAACTAGCTAGGGTAAATGCATTGGGTTGCAGGGATAGGGCCTGGGTGGGATTGTGGTCGGTGCAGACTCGATGGGCCGAATGGCCTCCCTCTGCACTGTAGGGATTCTATGATTCTCACCTGAACAAATCCGGGATGGGATTTTTCAGTCTCCTCTGCGGTTGAAATGCGAGGATGGAAAATTTGGGATTCCAGCCTAAACTCCTCTCACTCTCGGACAGCATAGGAAGATCCCAGCCGTGAATGAGCTTGGAAAATTTGGGGTCAGGTCTTTGGGGTCAGACAGATGTGTTTCCGTCTCATTCCAGTAGGGCAGACATTGTCGTAAACCACAGAACTTACAATTCTAGAGTAGAATCATAGAATCCCTACAGTGCAGAAGGAGGGCATTCGGCCCATCAAATCTGCACCAACCACAATCCCACCCAGGCCCTACCCCCGTCACCCCACATATTTACCCAAGCTAGTCCCCCTGACATTAAGGGGCAATTTAGCATGGCCAATCCACCTAACCTGTACACCTTTGGACTATAGTGCCATTCACACTTCCAATACACCCAAGAAAACACCACTCAGTGAGCCACAGAGTCCTCTCACAACTCAGAATGAAATGGTAAAGTCCCTATAGTCCCAGATGACGATATGCTTTGAAGGGGAGAGCTGACTGGTATTGATTTAAGGGTCACCACACCATTCAGGCAAGGGGCAAGGTTGTGAAAGCAGGGCCTTCATGAATAACCTCAGCCAGTACGGGAATCGAACACGCGTTGTTGGCATCGCTCTGCGTCACGAACCAACCATCCAGCCAACTGAGCTAAACCAACCCTCAACACAGAATGGTACCTGTGAGGAAGTGAGTGCATTACTCTATCTGAATGCTGTAGGCCAGCAGTTCTGAATGGTCTGAAAAATAATCCGCCAGTCACCTCCTACTTGCCGCACTTATGTCACCTGTGAGGAATTGTAGATGCCCAGGGATTTATTCTTTAGTCACTTGTGGCACATGGGCATCATTGACCAGCATTTATTGCCCATCCCTAGTTGCCCTTGGCTAGGCCATTTCAGAGGGCAGTTGAGAGTCAACCACATTGCTGTGGCTCTGGAGTCGCATGTAGGCCAGACCGGGTAAGGACGGCAGGTTTCCTTCCCTAAAGGACATTAGTGAACCAGATGGGTTTTTCTGACAATAAACAATGGTTTCATGGTCATCAGCAGATTCTTAATTTCAGATTTTTTTCATTGAATTCAAATTCCACTACCTGCCGTGGCAAGATTCGAAGCCGGGTCCCATTAAAGTTTTATTTTATTATTCCTGTCACTAGTAGGCTTACGTTAACACAGCAATGAAGTTACTGTGAAAGTCCCCTAGTCGCCACACTCCGGCACCTGTTCGGGTACACTGAGGGAGAATTTAGCATGGCCAATGTACCTAACCAGCACGTCTTTTGGACTGTGGGAGGAAAGCGGAGCACCCGGAGGAAACCCATGCAGACACAGGGAGAATGTGCAGTCTCCACACAGACAGTGACCCAAGCCAGAATTGAACCCGGGTCCCTGGCGCTGTGAAGCAGCAGTGCTAACCACTGTGCCACTGCGCCGCAGTGAACCAGATGGGTTTTTCCGACAATCGGTAATGGCTTCATGGTCATCAGTAGATTCTAATTGCAGATATTTTTTACTGATTTCAAATTCCACCATCTGCCGTGGTGGGATTCAAACCTGGGTCCCCATTAGCTGAGTTGCTCGATTCATAATCTAACGATAATACCACTAGGCCATCGCCTCCCAGTATACAGGTTAAAAATGTCTGGAAAAGAATAATAAGGCAGCACATCTTAGCAGCCAATTTAATAATCTTGGATCAGTGCCTCCTGTACACAGACTAGAATAGAATGATAAAGCCGTATTGTCACTGGCAAGTAGCCAGTATGTGTTGTATGCAGCAAGCACGTCTTCCTGCGCTGGTTGGGATATTTCAAAGGATGTTCATTTATAACCAGCGCAAACGGCCTTTCATGAGGTAATGAGGCAGAGATTTACTTTGCTAATTAAATTGTGCTCATCCTTCAGTTGACCAAGTTAACCTACATTTAAATGGAAAGATAATATCTTATTATTATAAGGATCAATGGCAACATTCAGTCTCTGAGTGCAAAGGGTTTAAGCCATATTTCAGCACCAAGTCTCAGCTGACATTTCAGCACAACACTGAAGCAATGCTTTGTTTAAGATGAAATGTTGAATTAAAACCCTGTTTATCTGCTCTGATGGAGGAAGAAGATACCAGGCCTTCATTTTAAATCAACGTTACATACTGCTGTCATGCACAGTGGCAGCCATGTGTACCATCTACAACCTGTCCTGGTGCCCCCATGCCAACCCTAAAAAGCACACCAACGCCTCTCTTAGAAGACTAAGGAAATTTGGCATGTCCGCTATGACTCTCACCAACTTTTACAGATGCACAATAGAAAGCATTCTTTCTGGTTGTATCACAACTTGGTATGGCTCCTGGTCTGCCCAAGACCGCAAGGAATTACAAAGGGTCGTGAACGAAGCCCAGTCCATCACTCAAACCAGCCTCCCATCCATTGACTCTGACTACACTTCCCGCTGCCTCGGAAAAGCAGCCGACATAATCAAGAACCCCACGCACCCCGGACATTCTCTCTTCCACCTTCTTCCGTGGGGAAAAAGATACAAAAGTCTGAGGTCACGTACCAACCGACTCAAGAACAGCTTCTTCCCTGCTGCCGTCAAACTTGTGAATGAACCTATCTCACATTAAGTTGACCTTTCTCTACACCCTAGCTATGACTGTAACTCTACATTCTGCACTCTCTCCTTTCCTTCTTTATGTGTGATTTATTTTGTCTGTATAGCGCGCAAGAAACAATACTTTTCACTATAGGTTAATACATGTGACAATAATAAATCAAATCAAATCAAAAGTCACTGCAGAAACTCACCAAAGCTCCTGATTCAACACCTTCCAAACCCGTGACTGCTACCATCTAGAAGGACGAGGGCTGCAGATTCCCGGGAACACCACGACCTGGACGTTCCTCTCCAAGCCACTTACCATCCTGACTTGGAAATTTATTGCCATTCTATTGCTGTCTCTGGGTCAAAATCCAGGAACCCTCTTGCTAACAGCACTGTGGGAGTACCTACCTCAAGAAAGCAGCTCACCTGCTTCTCAAAGGCAATTAGGGATGGGCAATAAATGCTGGATGCCCACATTACTTGAATTAATACAAAAATAGCTCCCCTGGTGTCCTGGGTGTAAATGTGGGGCGTTCGTGAATCACTGACAGCAAGGACTTTCAACAAAGAGTGGGCACAGTGGTTAGCACTGCTGCCTCACAGCGACCCGGGTTCGATTCCCGACTTGGGTCACTGTCTGTGCAGAGTCTGCACGCTTTCCCCATGTCTACCTGAGTTTCCTCCGGGTGCTCCGGTTTCCTCCCACAGTCCGAAAGACGTGCTGGATGGGTGCATTGGTCATGCTAAATTCTCCCTCAGTGTAACCAAACAGGCACCGGAGAGTGGTGACTGATGGATTTTCACAGTAGCTTCATTGTAGAGTTAATGTAAGCCTACTTGTGACTTTAAACTTTAAAGGCATTCACTCACTTAGAAGCTGCTACAACACTTGTGCTCTACCCGTACCCCTGGGGCAACTCTCGTACTCTGGGATAACTCCCACACTCCCGGGAATAACTCCCGCACTCCGGGGGATAACTCCCACCCTCCCGGGGTAACTCCCACATTCCTGAGTATAATCCCCACACTCCCGGGGATAACTCCCACGCTCCCGGAAATAACTCCCACACTCACAGGGATAGCTCCCACGCTCCCGGGAATAACTCGCACACTCCCGGGAATAACTCCCATGCACCCTGGGATAACTCCCACATTCCCAGGGATAACTCCCGCACTCCCAGAGATAACTCTCACATTCCCGGGAATAACTCCCACATTCTCGTGGATAACACCCGCACTCCCAGGGATAGCTCCCACACTCCTGGGAATAACTCCCACTCTCCCAGGGATTACTCCCATACTCCCGGGGATAACTCCCACACTCCTGGGGATTACTCCCACTTTCTTGGGAATAAATCCCACTCTCCCAGGGATAACTCCCACACTCCCGGGGATAAATCCCACTCCCCCGGGAGTAAATCCCACTTTCCCAGGAATAAATCCCACTGTCCTGGGGATAACTCCCACATTCCCGGGAATAACTCCCACTTTCTTGGGAATAAATCCCACACTCCCGGGTATAACTCCCACACTCCCGAGGATAACTCCCACACTCCTGGGTATAACTCCCACACTCCCGGGGATAACTCCCGCTCTCCCGGGGATAAACAAAGGAGACTATAAAGGGATGAGGGAGGAGTTGGCTGAGGTAGACTGGGAGCAAAAACTTTATGGTGGGACAATTGAGGAACAGTGGAGGACTTTCAAAGTGATCTTTCCCAGTGCTCAGCAAAAGTATATACCAGTGATAAGGAAGGACTGTAGAAAAAGAGATAATCAGCCATGGATATCTAAGGAAATAAAGGAGGGCATCAAATTGAAAGAAAATGCATACAAAGTGGCAAAGATTAGTGGGAACCTCGAGGATTGGGAAATCTTTAAAGGTCAACAGAAAGCCACGAATAAAGCTATAAAGAAAATTAAGGTAGATTATGAAAGTAAAGTAGCTCAGAATATAAAAACAGACAGCAAAGGTTTCTACAAATATATAAACAAAAAAGAGTGGGGAAAGTAAACATTAGTCCTTTCGAGGACGAGAAGCGGGATGTAATAACAGGAAATGAGAAAATGGCTGAGGTATTGAACAGGTATTTTGTGTCGGTCTTCACAGTGGAAGACACAAATAACATGCCAAAAATTGATGACAGGAAGGCTATGGCAGGTGAGAACCTAGAAACTATCATTATCACGAAAGAGGTAGTGTTGGGCAAGTTAATGGGGCTAAAGGTAGACAAGCCGCTTGGTCCTGATGGAATGTATCCCAGGGTACTCAAAGAGATGGCGGGAGATATAACAAATGCACTAGTGGTAATTTATCAAAATTCACTGGACTCTGGGGTGGTTCCCGCAGATTGGAAAACAGCAAATGTGATGCCACCATTTAAAAAAGGAGGTAGACAAAAGGCAGGTAACTATAGGTCAGTTAGCTTAACTTCTGTAGTAGGGAAAATGCTTGAATCTATCATCAAGGAAGAAATAGCGAGACATCTGGATATAAATTGTCCCATTGGTAAGATGCAGCATGGGTTCATGAAGGGCAAGTCATGTTTGACTAACTTGGTGGAATTCTTTGAGAACATTACATGCAGAGTGGACAATGGGATGTGGTGTATCTGGATTTCCAGAAGGCATTTGACAAGGTGCCGCACCAAAGACTGCTACTTATGATAAAGGTGCACAGTGTTACAGGTAATGTATTAGCATGGATAGAGGATTGGTTAACTAACAGAAAGCAAAGAGTGGGGGTAAATGGGTGTTTTTCTGGTTGACGATCAGTGACGAGTGGTGTACCTCAGGGATCAGTGTTGGGACTGCAATTGTTTACGATTTACATAGATGATTTGGAGTTGGGGACCAAGTGTAGCATATCAAAATTCGCAGATGACACTAAGATGGGTGGAAGAGCAAAGTGTGCAGAGGACGCTGAAAGTCTGCAAAGGGATATAGATAATCTAAGTGAGTGGGCGAGGGTCTGGCAGATGGAGTACAATGTTGGTAAATGTGAGGTCATCCATTTTGGTAGGGATAATAGCAAAATGGACTATTATTTAAATGGTAAAAAATTGCAGCATGCTGCTCTGCAGAGGGACCTGGGTGTCCTTGTGCAGGAATCTCAAGGAGTTGGTTTGCAGGTGCAGCAGGTAATTAAGAAGGCAAATGAAATTTTGTCCTTCATTGCTAGAGGGTTGGAGTTTAAAAACAGCGAGATTATGTTGCAGCTGTATAAGGTGCTGGTGAGGCCACAGCTGGAGTACAGTGTACAGTTTTGGTCTCCTTACTTGAGAAAGGATATACTGGCACTGGAGGAGGTGCAGAGGAGATTCACTGGCTTGATTCCGGAGTTGAGAGGGTTGGCTTATGAGGAGAGACAGAGTAGACTGGGGCTATACTCATTGGAATCCAGAAGAATGAGGGGAAATCTTATAGAAACATATAAGATTATGAAGGGAATAGATAAGATAGAAGCAGGAAAGTTGTTTCCATTGGCGGGTGAAACTAGAGGGCAAGGCCTCAAAATAAGGGGAAGTAGATTTAGGACTGAGTTGAGGAGGAACTTCTTCACCCAAAGGGTTGTGAATGTGTGGAATTCCTGCCCAGTGAAGCAGTTGAGGCTACTTCATTGAATGTTTTTAAGGCAAGGATAGATACATTTTTGAACAGTGAAGGAATTAAGGGTTATGGTGAGCGGGCGGGTAAGTGGAGTTGAATCCACAAAAAGATCAGCCATGATCTTATTGAATGGCGGAGCAGGCTCGAGGGGCCAGATGGCCTACTCCTGCTCCTAGTTGTTATGTTCTTATGTTCTTATAACTCCCACGTTCCCAGGAAATAACTCCCATGCTCCTGGAGCTAATTCCCACAAGTCTTTGGCAGCTTTTTCTTAATGTTCTCACTTGCTCTACACTGGGCAAAGCATTGTTCTCACCCAAAACTCCTAAATTAGTTGAACTGATTATTGCATAGCTGTTTATCAGACCTTGCTGTCACTATATAAGAACACTTAGTAATTCAGTTGTGAAGCAGTACTTTGAACTATCCTGAGGATAGTTAGAAATGAGATGGCTGGGATTTTATGGGGCCTCAATGAGCAGGTGGAGGGGAGGTCTGAAAAATCAGCACACACCTCAGTGGGTGTTGTGCCCATCGCCTTCCAGCTGCTATGGCATTTTGCCAGTGCCAGGGAAGGTAAAGTAAAGTAAAGTTTATTAATTAGTCACAAGTAAGGCTCACATTAACACTGCAATGAAATTCCCCTAGTCGCCACACTCCGGCGCCTGTTCGGGTCAATGCACCAATGTTTTTAGGTGTCCAGATCACCAACAACCTGTCCTGGTCCCCCCATGCCGACACTATCGTTAAGAAAGCCCACCAATGCCTCTACTTCCTCAGAAAACTAAGGAAATTTGGCAGGTCAGCTACAACTCTCACCAACTTTTACAGATACACCATAGAAAGCATTCTTTCTGGTTGTATCACAGCTTGGTATGGCTCCTGCTCTGCCCAAGACCGCAAGAAACTACAAAAGGTCATGAATGTAGCCCAATCCATCACGCAAACCAGCCTCCCATCCATTGACTCTGTCTACACTTCCCGCTGCCTCGGCAAAGCAACCAGCTTAAATAAGGACCCCACGCAACCCGGACATTCTCTCTTCCACCTTCTTCCATTGGGAAAAAGATACAAAAGTCTGAGGTCACATACCAACCAACTCAAGAACAGCATCTTCCCTGCTGCTGTCAGGCTTTTGAATGGACTTACCTTGCATTAAGTTGATCTTTCTCCACACCCTAGCTATGACGGTGACACTATATTCTGCACACTCTCCTTTCCTTAATCATAGAATCATAGAATCCCTACAGTACAGAAAGAGGCCATTCGGCCCATCAGGTCTGCACCGACCACAACCCCACCCAGGCCTTACCCCAATATCCCTGCATATTTACCCACTAATCCCTCTAACCTATGCATCTCAGGACTCTAACGGGCATTTTTTTTTAGCACAGCCAATCAACCTAACCCACACATCTTTGGACTGTGGGAGGAAACTGGAGAACCCGGCAGACACGAGGAGAATGTGCAAACGCCACACAGACAGCGACCCGAGCCAGGAATCGAACCCAGGTCCCTGGAGCTGTGAAGCAGCAGTGCTAACCACTGTGCTACCGTGCCGCCCTTCTCTATGAACGGTATGCTTTGTCTGTATAGCGCGCAAGAAACAATACTTTTTACTGTATGTTAATAGATGTGACAATAATAAATCAAATCAAATCAAAATCTAACTTTCTGTGGCGATTTTAATCCGCTGTCACAGAATTGTCACAGCACAGGAGGAGGCCATTCGAGCCATCAACTCAGCACCAGCTCTCCAAGTAGGCAATTTACTTAATGCCATTTTCCAGCCTTTTTTCCATAACTCTGGACATGCTTCCTTTTCGGATAACAGTCGAATTCCCTTTCGAATGCCTCGAAAGGCAAAGCTTTCCAGGCCTTAGCAGCTGGCTGCATGCAAAAGGGTTTCCTCATGTCAACTTTGGTTCTTTGCATTTGTAGTCACTTGGCAAACGCAGCAAATCCTGGGGAGGTTGGAACCAAATTTGCGAGGTTAATTGTCTGGGGAGATGAGTGGTGCAAATCATTCAGGCAACCTGCGGCGATTCGCAGCTCACGGTACATCACCTCTTGGGCACAGGTTGTTGAATTACTTAAAGCGTGAGAATCAACCTCAGTGATGCCTCCCCAGCGAATTCCGGACCATTATTATTCCACGTTAGTTGTTTGGAATCAATATCAATTTCCTAGTTCCAGAAGATGATCTGACTATTTCTGGGACTTCCTGCTGTGTAAAAGCAAGCAGCCGTTTCCTGTCGAGTAATGTCCGTTAATAAATGCTGAGGTCACCGTCCGAGCCACTCTCGCTGCCATTGCGTTCCACTGAATTAGTTGTTAAAATGTCAAAAGTTACTCAACAGGAAGTTTCTTTTCACAATAACTCCATGGCCAAGGTTGGAGACGGCCTGTCAGTGCAGTTAAACAGAAGGGAATTTGAGTAGCTCTTCGGCCTGTGTTCTCTTGTGTGAGGTGCACCTGTGATACTGCAGACCCCTGTTCAAAATAAACCCCGGTACCCTCGGGGTGCCCATTTGGCACAATCCACCTCGAACATGATTCTCCCATCACACACATTTCCATCTGCGCCAGGCTGCGAAGGTTTCTTTATCAGATTACTTGTTTTTTTTAATTTACTCGCGGGATGTGGTGAGGCTAACTTCCTTTCCCCATCCCTAATTGCCCTTGGAAGGTGATAGTTTATTTATTTATTAGTCACAAGTAGGCTTACATTAACACAGCAATGAAGTTACTGTGAAAATCCCCCAGTCGCCACACTCCGGCGCTTGTTCGGGTACACTGAGGGTGAATTTAGCATGGCCAATGCACCCTAACCAACACGCCCTCATAGAAACACTACAGTGCAGAAGGAGGCCATTTGGCCCATCGAGTCCGCACTGACACCAATCCCACCCAGGCCCTATCCCCGCCACCCCACACATTTACCCTGCTAATCCCTCTAACCTACACATCCTGGGACATGGCCTATGAGCCTAACCCTTACATGAACTGGTGGAAATGTCCGGACCCTGGAAGATTTGTCCTGGTATATTGCTTCTCTTTAATTCATTTGTGGGAAATGGGCGTTGCTGGCTGGCCAGCATTTATTGCCCATCCCTCGTTGCCCTTGTTCAGAGGGCAACTGAGAGTCAACCACATTGCTGTGGCTCTGGAGTCACATGTAGGCCAGACCAGGTAAGGACGGCAGACTTCCTTCCCTGAAGGACATTAGTGAAACCAGATGGGTTTTTACAACAATCGACAATGGTTTCATGATCATCAGTAGATTCTTAACTCCAGACTTTTTTTACTTGAATTCAAATTCCACCATCTGGCATGGCGGGATTCGAACACGGGTACCCAGATCATTAGCTGAGTTAATAGAGTAGCAATAATACCACTAGGCCATTGCCTCCCCTAGGTGTCGGTTCAGGAATTTTTGGAATACTGAACGAAAGGACTTTGATGGTCACTGGATGTTACGAATCAGTGAAAGGGGGAGAATTGAGCCCATTGAAAGCAAGGAATAGCTTTAGACTGGTTCCTTAAAATACTGAAATTTTGCAGAGTGCATGCAGTGATTTGAAGCTTAAATGCACCATGGGGCTTTTGAATGTCTTAAAACATTAATAAGGGTTGTCTTTTCTGTACTTTAGAGTACTTCTTGTCTATTAAGTAATGTTTAGTCAATGTTGATTTTAGTTTGCTTGGTACAGTAAAAGTCTTAAAACTTGACATCTTGTCATCCTTTAAGTTGGTCACTGCGAATACAAACTATTTTCTTTTAAAGTTAATCAGCTCTACAGGCACCTTCTCTGAAATAATACCCCGGATATTTCACATCCAGCCGAGCATGTGGTATTCAAAGAACAAAGAACAATACAGCACAGGAACAGGCCCTTCGGCCCTCCAAGCCCGCGCCGCTCCCCGGTCCAGGATTGAATCCTGAATCCAGGATCCCCGCCCAATTTTCCAGCCTATCTACATACCAATATCCTATCCACCGAGCTGTCCCTCACAGCTACGATGCTTTGTTCATCACAACCTATTAACTCACCCCCACCCCCCCATTCCAGACCATGTGATCTCCAGGGAGAGGCGAAAACCCAGAGTGAAAACCCCAGGGCCAATATGGGGAAAAAAAAATCTGGGAAATTCCTCTCCGACCCCCTGAGGCGATCGAAGCGAGTCCAGGAGATCACACTGGCCCTGATCGGAAAATGCTTCCCAACCCTAGTCATTTCCACTTCCACGAACACCATATGAATTCCCTGCCCCCGAGACAGGTTCCCAACTATCCGCAGTCTCGCTCTGTACTGGCACCAGCAAGATGATCATAGAATGAAGCCTTGAAACGAGAAACAAGGAACAATTAGCCCGCGCCGCTCCCTGGTCCAAACTAGACCACTCTTTTGTATCCCTTCATTCCCACTCCGTTCATATAGCTGTCTAGATAAGTCTTAAACGTTCCCAGTGTGTCCGCCTCCACCACCTTGCCCGGCAACACATTCCAGGCCCCCACGACCCTCTGTGTAAAATATGTCCTTCTGATATCTGTGTTAAACCTCCCCCCCTTCACCTTGAACCTATGACCCCTCGTGAACGTCACCACCGACCCGGGGAAAAGCTTCCCACCGTTCACCCTATCTATGCCTTTCATAATTTTATACACCTCTATTAAGTCTCCCCTCATCCTCCGTCTTTCCAAGGAGAACAACCCCAGTTTCCCCAATCTCTCCTCATAACCAAGCCCCTCCATACCAGGCAACATCCTGGTAAACCTCCTCTGTACTCTCTCCAAAGCCTCCACGTCCTTCTGGTAGTGTGGCGACCAGAACTGGACGCAGTATTCCAAATGCGGCCGAACCAACGTTCTATACATCTGCAACATCAGACCCCAACTCTTATACTCTATGCCCCGTCCTATAAAGGCAAGCATGCCATATGCCTTCTTCACCACCTTCTCCACCTGTGACGTCACCTTCAAAGATCTGTGGACTTGCACACCCAGGTCCCTCTGCGTCTCTACACCCTTTATGGTTCTTCCATTTATCGTGTAGCTCCTCCCTACATTATTCCCACCAAAATGCATCACTTCGCATTTATCAGGATTGAACTCCATCTGCCATTTCCTTGCCCAAATTTCCAGCCTATCTATATCCTTCTGTAGCCTCTGACAATGTTCCTCACTATCTGCAAGTCCTGCCAGTTTTGTGTCGTCCGCAAACTTACTGATCACCCCAGTTACTCCTTCTTCCAGATCATTTATATAAATCACAAACAGCAGAGGTCCCAATACAGAGCCCTGCAGGACACCACTAGTCAAATTATAACACTTCCAACAGTGCAGCATTCCCTCACTACTGCACTGGAGTGTCAGCCTTGACTTTCATGCACTTGTAACTGGTGCTCCCATAGAATTCCTACAGTGCCATTCAGCCCATCAAGTCTGAACTGAATCTCCAACAGAGCATCCTATCCAGGGCCTATCCCCCTAACTCCACATACTTAGCCCACTAATTCCCTTAACCTATACTTCCTGGGATACTAAGGGGCAATTTAGCATGGCCAGTCCAACTAACTTGCACATTTTTGGAATGTGGGAGGAAACCAGAGCACCCGGAGGAAACCCATGCAGACACGGGGAGAACGTGCAGACTCCACACAGACAGTCACCTGAGGCCAGAATTGAACCCGAGTCCCTGATGCTGTGAGGCAGCAGTGCTAACCACTGTGCCACCGTGCCACTGTATGAGTGTGAAACCGAGCAAATATTTCAGGCAGGGGCTTTGGTCATCCTCTGTGGAGGCCCCAGCAGTCCGGCTGTTGAGAGTTACCACAAAGCGACCTACCCAAATTCTGAGCAACTCACTGCCAAGGCAATATGAATTTTCCCATGGGAAGAACAGGCCCCAGCTCTTGGGAAATATCCAGCAGTAATGTTTATTTCTGGTGTTGTTAACATTTGAGCTGATCGAGTCATAGACGTTTACAGCATGGAAACAGGCCCTTCGACCCAACTTGTCCATGCTGCCCCTTTTTTTAAACCACTAAGCTGGTCCCAATTGCCCACGTTTGATCCATATCCCTCTATACCAATCTTACCCTTTAAAAGACAAAATTGTATCCGCCTCTACTATTACCTCTGGCAGCTCGTTCCAGACACTCACCATCCCCTGTGTGAAAGAATTGCCCCTCTGGATCCTTTTGTATCTCTCCCCTCTCACCTTAAACCCATACCCTCTAGTTTTAGACTCCCCTATCTTTGGGAAAAGATGTTGACTATCTAGCTGATCTATGCCCCTTATTATTTTATAGACTTCTATAAGATCACCCCTAAGTCTCCTATGCTCCAGGGAAAAGAAAGTAAAGTTTATTTATTAGTCACAAGTAAGGCTTATATTAACATCGCAATGAAGTTACTGTGAAATTCCCCCAGTCGCCACAGTCAAGTGCCTATTCGTGTCAATGCACCTAACCAGCACGTCTATCAGAGTGTGGGAGGAAACCAGAGCACCCGGAGGAAGCTCACGTAGACACGGGGAGAACGTGCAGACTCCACACAGACTGTAACCCAAGCCAGGAATCGAACCTGGATCCCTGGCGCTGTGAAGCAGCAGTGCTAACCACTGTGCCACCGTGCCGCCCCAGCCTCTCCCAGTCCCAGTCTATCCAGCCTCTCCTTGTAACTCCAACACAGATGGGGAAAGCCAGTTCACTGACGTTCATCTTCCAGAACATTGGCACTTTGACACACTTTTGTCTCCATTAGAAACCCTGCTGTCACATGACCTCACCCTCTGAACCTTTAACCAGCGAGAGAGATGCTTCAGACTCTCCGTGAAGGTAAAGATTTATCTGTGCAGTTGCTTGTTCTAAATGGCAGTGTTCATTCCTCCGCGCAACATTTTAAGTGGGAACACTTAAAGAGTCCAGCTAATTCCCGACCCCCAAATAGTTGATAATATTTGCAAATCAGCGACTGGTATGAAGTTGCCACCGAAACAGATAAAAGGGATAGTTATCTCCCAAACTCTATTAAAAGTACATTAACTGTTCTATGGTAAATAATTGAATCAATCTTATCTATATATATTCAAAATGTAAGCCTCCCATGTACCACACACTCTGACAGATATCAAAGATCTTCAGGCTGATAAAACGTTAACAAAAACACATTTCACTGGGTCACCGAGGTCTTGTCAATTTTGCAGGAATTATATTTGAAGCCATAAGAATTTTCCAAGAGGGGGTTTCGCTGTTTCAATTGTTTTTAGAGAGGAGAGTTTCACTACCTGACTGCGCTTTATAGAACCATAGATTCCCTACAGTGCAGAAGGAGGCCATTCGGCCCATCGAGTCTGTACTGACAACAATCCCACCCCAGGCCCTATTCCCACAACCCAACACATTTACCCCCACTAATCCCTCGAATTTACGCATCCCAGGACACTCGGGGCAATTTAGCACGGCCAATCCACCTAACCCGCACATCTTTGGAGTGGGGGAGGAAACTGGAGCACCCGGAGGAAACCCACGCAGACACGGGGAGAACGTGCAGACTCCACACAGACAGTGACCCAAGCTGGGAATCGAGCCCGGGTCCCTGGAGCTGTGAGGCAGCAGTGCTAACCACTGTGCCACACGCGGTGCCTTGTTTTACATATGTAGCAAGATGCAAGTGAATGAGGGAAAAATAACCACCAGTACATTTTAAATAAATGAAACCACCTGTGGTTGGGATTGAAGCAAAGTACTGCGGATGCTGAGCATTTGAACTAAAAGCAAAAAATGTGGAAATGTTTTTCTTATTCATTCGTGGGACGTGCGCATTGCTGGTCAGCATTTGTTGCCCATCCCTAGTTGCCCTTGAACTGAGTGGTTTGCTGGGCCATTTCAGAGGGCAGTTGAAAGTCAACCACATTGCTGTGGCTCTGGAGTCACATGTAGGCCAGGCCGGGTAAGGACGGCAGATTTCCTTCCCTGAAGAACCTTAGTGAACCAGATGGGTTTTTCCAACAATCGGCAATGGTTTCATGGTCATCAGTTGATTCTTAATTCCAGATATTTTTTATTGAATTCAAATTCCATCAGCTGCCGTGGCGGGATTCGAACCCGGGTCCCCAAAACATTAGTTGAGTTTCTGGATTAATAGTCTAGCAATAATAACACTCGGCCATCACCTCCCCTATTCAGCAGGTCAGCTGGTATCTGTAGATATTAGGGCACAATATCAGGAACTCCAAGGTATATTCTGCAGCCAGACTAGACCCACACTATTTGCTATTTTGGTATTAATGTGAGGATAAGATGTTTCACTCCAGGTACATTTCTACTGGCAAACTGGGAAGCTTTTATCAAAACAAACTTTAATTAATGGTTTGATTTGATTTGATTTGATTTATTATTGTCACATGTATTAACGAACAGTGAAAAGTATTGTTTCTTGCGCGCTATACAGACAAAGCATACCATTCATAGAGAAGGAAACGAAAGAGTGCAGAATGTAGTGTTACAGTCATAGCTAGGATGTAGAGAAAGATCAACTTAATGCAAAGTTGGTCCATTCAAAAGTCTGACAGCAACAGGGAAGAAGCTGTTCTTGAATCGGTTGGTACGTGACCTCAGACTTTTGTATCTTTTTCCCGAAGGAAGAAGGTGGAAAAAAGAATGTCTGGGGTGCGTGGGGTCCTTAATTATGCTGGCATCGTTAATTATGCTGACACAGTTTAACAAATGAATTAGCTTAGCATTTAAAATAGAACAGTACTTAAACATGACAAGATACAATTCTTAACTGCTAACCTATCTCTATTAGTTCTAATTCAAGTAATATTATAGACTTAAATTCCTGTTCAAAATCAGTTATCAACAGCACAGACTTACAGTGCTGGCACTTGTGAATGGTCCTAGAGCTTTTTGAAAACCTCTGGAGACAGCAAGACAGAGACACCTGTCTTCAGAACCCCCCCCCCCCCCCGCCCCCAAACAGCAGCCTCCAGAGAGAGACAGAGAGAGAGAGAGAGAGAGACATCTGTCTTCAGACCCCTACAAACGGCAGCCTCCAGCGAGAGACAGAAAATCACCTCTTGCTTCTTTCAGAACCAACCAGAAACTCTACACCTTGGCTCCACCCATTCTCTGTCAATCAATCTAATCAAGATTCTACACTGATCCCAGGGGAAACCTAAGTAAACACAAATGCATTAACTTTCTTTAGACAAACACATCTTTCGCTAAAATCAGTCATTATGCTGCATTCTCAACATGGAAGAGCGTGTTTTCCTAGACAAGTTGGCACCTTGTAAATCCTGC
Organism: Mustelus asterias; assembly: GCF_964213995.1. Classification (NCBI taxonomy): domain Eukaryota; kingdom Metazoa; phylum Chordata; class Chondrichthyes; order Carcharhiniformes; family Triakidae; genus Mustelus; species Mustelus asterias. Next base: position 149,618,026 of record NC_135803.1, on the reverse strand, counting down.
CAGCGAGCAACGCAACGAGGAGAATGTGTTTATAAAAAAGAAAGTTGTTACAAGTTGGATTACTGTGATGACTTCAGCCAGGTTAATGAGGTTGGTTTGCGAGAGTGTGAACTATCCGATGAGTCTTAATTGATGGTTAAATCAGGGAGCCTCATGCTCCCTATTTAAAGCAGGTGTGTCAGACTCCCAGCCTGCATTCAGCAGGGAGCAACTGGAGAGCTGGCTGTGTACAGATGCTTGGTGATGGGACTTTCACCTCCGTGGAGTTATTACAATTACACTGCCTGAAAGCTTGGTGGCAGTAGATTCAATAATAATCTTCAGAAGGCGATTGGATGAATCCTTGAAGGAGGAAAATTTGTGAAACGATGGGGAGAAGGCAGCAGGGTGGAATGATTAGATTGCTCTTTCAAACGGTGGACTCCTTCGGTGCTGTATCATATATCCTAATCACAGGAGAAAGGAGAGGTAAGTTTTAACTGCAAGCAAGGAGGTTAGATATACAGTAACTTGGGAACCAGATTTCAGGAGCTGAATGGCCTCTTTCTGTGCACTCCCATAAGTAATTTCATGAATGACAAGGAAAGTGGAGGCAGTTCAGAGAAGATTCACTGGGCTGATTCCTGGGATGAAGGAGGTTGACTTATGGGAGAAAGTTCCTCGGGTGGATGGAGCTATTACAAGGGGGCATAACTATAGGGTTCGTGGTGGGAGATACAGGAAGGATATCAGAGGTAGGTTCTTTATGCAAAGAGTGGTTGGGGTGTGGAATGGACTGCCTGCAGTGATAGTGGAGTCAGACACTTTAGGAACATCTAAGCGGTTATTGGATAGGCACATGGAGCACACCAGGATGATAGGGAGTGGGATAGCTTGATCTTGGTTTCAGATAAAGCTCGGCACAACATCGTGGGCCGAAGGGCCTGTTCTGTGCTGTACTGTTCTATGTTCTAAAGTTGAGCAGGTTGGGCCTTTGCTAATTGGAGTTCAGAGGGATAATCTTATTGAAACAGTGCCAAGGGAGTTTGACAGGGTAAATGCTGAGACAATGAATGGGATCATCAACCATTCCCCTCTCCCGCCGTCCCAGGCCCACCATTGGCCAGCAATGGGACCTTCCAGTCCTGCCACTGTGAACGGAGTTTTCCTGTTATTTGCACCGGCAGGAATGGCCGGAAAATCCCCTCCTCCCAATGCTTCCTCTTGTGGGGGCATCTGTAACTAGGGGGCACAGTATAGCGGGACTGGAAATTTTCACCCAAAGCCAATGGGTCTTTGTCAATCCGTCAAATTTTCCAGCCCAGTCGCAATGATTCCTGTGGTAGGCTGGACCAGAAAATCCTAGACGGACATGAGGAGACACTTCTTCCCCCCGAGAGCGGTGGAGGCTGGGTCATTGGATACATTGAAGGCTGAGTTCGGGAGATTTTTGATTGAAAAGGGAAGCAGGCTTTATGGGAGTCAGGCAGAAAAGTGAAGTTAAGGCCACAATCAGATGGGCGGCACGGTGGCACAATGGTTAGCACTGCTGCCTCACAGGGCCCTGGGTTCGATTCCTGGCTTGGGTCACTGTCTGTGCAGAGTCTGCACATTCTCCCCACGTCTGCGTGGGTTTCCTCCGGGTGCTCCGGTTTCTTTCCACAGTCCGAAAGACGTGCTGGTTAGGGTGCATTGGCCATGCTAAATTCTCCCTCAGTGTACCCGAACAGGCGCCGGAGTGTGGCGACTAGGGGATTTTCACAGTAACTTCATTGCAGTGTTAATCTAGGCTACTTGTGACACCAATAAATAAACTTTTAAAAGATTAGCCATGATCTTATTGAGTGGCAGAGTAGGACTGAATGACTTGCTTCTGCTCCTATTTCCTTTTAATCCCACATTTCCAGGAACAACCGGTGTGAACAAAGGAGGTATAATTCTAAAATTCCCCAAGGACAGATTGTCCGTGGTGAGTCCCAAAGATGACAAAGGTGAGGCAGTAAAATTAGAGCATGTTGCCCGACTGTGGAGCAATTAAACAAACATCACGCCAACACAAGTCATTGTGACCTGCTGATCATTCCAGGCGTGTAATCCTAGGAGTTTCACGTTTGGCTCTCCCCGAACATATAAAATCCTGATGGGGCTGGACAGGCTAGATGCGGGAAGAATGTTCCCGATGTTGGGGAAGTGCAGAACCAGGGGTCAGTCTAAGGGGTAAGCCATTCAGGACTGAGATGAGGAAAAACTTCTTCACTCAGAGAGTTGTGAACCCATGGAATTCTCTACCACAGAAAGCTGTTGAGGCCAGTTCGGTAGATATGTTCAAGAGGGAGCTGGATGTGGCCCTTGTGGCTAAAGGGATCAAGGGATATGGAGAGAAAGTGGGAGTGGGATACTGAAAGTGAATGATCAACCATGATCATATTGAATGGTGGTGCAGGCTCGAAGGGCTGAATGGCCTACTCCTGCACCTAGTTTCTATGTTTCTATGACCCTACCCCTCCCACTCCCTCCCAAATTGGGGCAATCTTCCCAAATGGTCCTTACTAAAGAGGGAGTACAGCGAAGGTTTACCAGGCTGATTCCTGGGATGGCAGGTCTGTCATACGAGGAGAGATTAAGTCGGGTTATATTCACTGGAGTTTAGAAGAGTGTGAAGGGATCCGATAGAAACCTATAAAATTCTAACAGGGTTAGACAGGGTAGATTCAGAAAGAATGTTCCCGATGGTGGGGGAGTCCAGAACTAGGGATCATAGTTTGCGGATAAGGACCTTTTTGAACTGAGATGAGAAAAAATGTCTTCACCCAGCAGGTGGTGAATGTGTGGAATTCATTACCACAGAGAGTAGTTGAGGCCAAAACATTGTGTGATTTAAGAAAAAAAATAGATAAAGCTCTTGGGGCTAAAGGGATCAAGGGGCATGGGGGGAAGCGGGGGGATCAGGATATTGAATTTGATGATCTTCCATGATCAAAATGAATGGCGGAGCAGGCTCGAAAGGGCCGAATGGCCTACTCCTGCTTCTAGTTCCTCTGTTTCTATGACAAAGTCAGATCTGGTTCCTTTGTACACAGAGGAAAGCGGGGAAACTTCTGCTGCTCTGAAGTCACTCCAATCGCAATAAGACAAGTGAAACATTTTTGTCAAGTCAGTTCAAGAAAGGTATTAACACTTCATAAAAGGCCCCCAGCAGCACACATGTTCCGGATTACGATGCATCCTCTTCTGGTTTTTGTTCCCTTTGGGGCGTCTGTACTTCATCAAATGGATAAAACACGGCCTTAACTTGAGGCTGCTACTTGCCTGGCTCTTTCTGCTCCCAATTCACATTTAGTGACTCACAAATTGCTTCAAGCAGAGATTGGACACAATTACAAATGTGGACATGATTATAGACCACATCGCTAATTAGTGTGCCAGAGGACCAGGGCAAGGAGGAAAGATAGTGGCCGAAATTCTCCGGCCGTTCACCCTGACGGGATTCTCCAAGCCCGCCGACAGCGCACCCCTGCCAGTGCGGGGCTACTGCGCATGCGCTGATCTCGGCACTGACAGATCGACGCAGGCGCAGTGGCCCGCTCAGCGCTATGCTGCCAGCCTCTCCAGCGGGAATAGGGCCCTGCCCGATTTTTAATGAGATTCACGCTAGGGCACTCTGCTGTGCACGGAGTGCGGGAGATTCATTTTGAAACACCCGTTGAAAAAAACCAGCGGGATTTCCAAACTGTGTCCCAAGTTCTAAATTGCCCCATGAGGGGAACTTCCTCAACCAAACCTGTCCTCAGTACTCCAGGTGTCGTCTCACCAAAGCCCTGCACTTGAAACAAAACTTCCCTACTTTATTATAATTTGCATTCAATTATTTCAACAATTGATATTTCAGAATCTGCTTCAGAATGGAGATGTTTCTGTTTAGGCAAGGTGCAAATGTTGACTAAACCGTGTTTTTACATGCAGAAGATGCGCCACAGTGCGTTTATTGTTAGTAACAATTATAACTTAAATTGGGAAGCGCATGCAGTTCAATTGTGTCAATCAACAGCAGTGATGAAGGCATTAAACATCAATAGCAGCTTGTGTTGTGTTGCTAGGTTTTGTAAGTGAATAGATGGGTTACTTTTGGTGTCAGTATTGGTCTGCCTTGTGACTGGAAACACAAAAAGAAAGGAGAAGCACTTGAAGGAATTGGAAAAAAGGAAATAAGAAAAGGCAGGAGAATGGGGCTGAGAAAAATATCAGCCATGATTGAATGGTGGAGCAGACTCGATGGGCCGAGTGGCCTAATTCTGCTCTATGTCTTATGGTCGTATTCACTCCAGTTTTTACACATATTCGACACATGGAATTATTTTTGGAGAATCCCACTCCATGTATGAATAAACAAAATAAAAATAAATCAGCCAGGTTCTCAAAAGCTGTTGATAAAGATTGGCTTTAAGGGACATTCTAAAAATGAAAGAGAGAAAGGGAGGATGAGGAAGGGGAATCCTGAGCTTAAGCAGTGGATTGCACGGCAGTCAATGGTGAAGTGATTAAATTTACTCAAGAGGATAGCAATAATAGTTATATTACTGAATGTGTAATCCAGAGAGCTGGACTAATGACCCACAGACATGAGTTCATATTCCATCACAGCAGTTGGGGAATTTAAATTCAGCTGATTTAAATAAATCTGCAATAAAAGACTAATATGAGTAATGTTGACCACACTGTATGATGATGGTGAATATCTAATAAATTGCCGCAAAAACCCATCTGGTTTACAAATGTCCTTCAGGGAAGGAAATCTGCCGTCTTAGTGGTTTGGCCTACATTTGACTCCAAAGCCTCAGCTACATCGTCAACTCTTAGCTGCCCTCTCAACGTCCTCGCCAACCCACTCAACTGTATAAAATAGTTTTGCGAAACGATTACAAGAATGAAGTAAACGAATCTCCCAATGTTGGCCAGGCAGCGGACACTACAGGCCCTACCCAGATAGTCCTGCAACGTCCTCCTTATTGACCCCTGTACCAATAATGAAACAACCATCCCACAGACTAGTCAAGCAACAGCCTGATGCAGTCATACTCCTGGGATGATAACTTGCAGTCAATGTCCCAGACTGCATCATCATCATTCCAGGGTATGTCCTGTCCCACCTGCGCGACAGACCCAACCAGAATAGGTGACACAGTGGTATCCAGCAAACTCAACAACAACAATAATTGTATTTCTATAACACCTTTAGTGTAATGGAATGTCCCAAGGTGCTTCACAACAAGCCACAGATTGCCAGAAGATTGGTCAGAGAGGTAGGTTTTAAGGAGTGCCTCAATGGAGGAAAGTGAGTGTGGTGAACCATCGTTGGTTCCCACTGTGGGATTGTTCTAATGTTGTTGTTGGGTTGTTCTAATGTTGTTGTTGGGCTGGGGTGGGATTGATACACCTGTGGTTGTTACTGTTGTGGCACATCCCAGTCGGGCTCCGCCTCCTGGGAGAGGTATAAGACCCCCTGCTCGGGCGGGACCTCTTCAGTCTGGGATAGAGTGTTAAAGTTCTGTTAGTTCCATTGTTAGTTAATAAAAGCCTTCTTTTACCGAAGCTTCGTGCCTCGTGTCCAATTGATGCACATCAGTGAGCGAGAGAGGCGGAGGGGTATAGGGAGGGAATTTTGGAGCTTGGTGTCCAGAGAACTGAAGACACGGTGATACTCAAGATACCAGAATTAAAGGAGCACAAATATCCAAAGGACATAAGATACAGGAGCAGAATTAAGTAATTCGGCCCATTGAGTCTGTTCCGTCATTCGATCATGGCTGATATGATTCTCATCCCCATTCTCCTGCCTTTTCCCTGCAAACTTTGATCCCCTTATTAATCAAGAACCTATCTATCTCTGTTTTAAAGACAGTCAATGACCTTGCCTCCATAGCCTTCTGCGGCAAAGAGTTCCACAGATCCACCACCCTTTGCTGAAGAAATTCTCCTCATCTCAGTTTTAAAGGAGCATCCCTTCACTCTGAGGTTGTGCCCTCGAGTTCTAGTCTCTCCCACTATTGGAAAAATCCTCTCCACGTCCACTCTATCTCGGCCTCTCAGTATTCTGTAAGTTTCAATTAGTTTCCCCCTCATCCTTCTAAACTCCAACGAGTATAGACCCAGACTCCTCAACTGCTCCTCATATGAAAAACCCTTCATTCCTGGGATCATTCTTGTGAATCTCCTCTGGACACCCTCCAAGGCCGGCATATCCTTCCTTACTGAGGGATTTATGAGAGAATAAGAGAGAGAGAATGAGGATGAGAATCCTTAGATATGGGGCCCAAAACTGCTCACAAAATTCCAAATGGGGTCTGACCAGAGCCTTATACAGTCTCAGCACTACATCCCTGCTCTTGTATCCTAGCCCTCATGGAGGGTTGTAGTGCTGGAGGAGGGGCGAGGCTTAGAGCGATTTGAAAACTAGGACCTACTTGACCTCATCCTGACCAATCTATCAGCCACAGATGCCATCAGTCAATGATGCATTTGATTGGAGTGACTGCTGTACAATTCTTGCGGAGACAAAGTTCCATCTTCACACTGAGGACACTGTCTATTGTGTTATGCGGGGAGGCGATGGCCTAGTGGTATTATTGCTAGATTATCAATCCAGAAACTCAGCTAATTTTTCTGAGGACCCGGGTTCGAATCCCGCCACGGCAGATGGTGAAATTTGAATTCAATAAAAAATATCTGGAATTAAGAATCTACTGATGACCATGAAATCATTGTCGATTGTCGGAAAAACCCATCTGGTTCATTAATATCCTTTAGGGAAGGAAATCTGCCACCCTTACCTGGTCTGGCCTACATGTGACTCCAGAGCCGCAGCAATGTGGTTGACTTTCAACTGCCCTCTGGCAACTAGGGATGGGCGATAAATGCTGGCCCAGCCAGCCCATGTCCCACAAATGAATAAAAAAAGACTACCACCGTGATAATTGGGATAGATTCGGAAGAGATCCAGCAGCTCAATACTGGGCATTTATGAGGCACTGTGTGAGCAGCAGAATTGGATTCCACCAGAATTTGCATCTTCATGTCCCTCACTCCACCATTCCCATCAGGGATTCGGAGATAGGGAGGGGTAACGTCATGGGTGAAAATTTTAAAATTGAGACGGTGCTCATCCAAGGGCCAATGTAGTCCAGGCATGGGGAGCTGATGGGTGAGGAGGAGTTGGAGTAAGTTAGCACTTGGGCAGCAGAGTTTGGATTATCTCAGGTGTATCAGGGGGTAGAGTGTGCGATGGCAGCCTCTTTTTTAAATTTTAATTTGTTCATGCAATGTGGGCGGCGCTGGTTGGGCCAGCATTTATTACCCATCCCTAATTGCCCTCGAACAGAGTGGCTAGATTTCAGAGGGCATTCAAAAGTCTACTACATGGTTGTGGACCTGGATTCATGGCGGCACGGTAGCACAGTGGTTAGCACTGCTGCCTCACAGCGCCAGAGACCCAGGTTCGATTCCCGGCTTGCTTCACTGTCTGTGTGGAACATAGAACATAGAACAGTACAGCACAGAACAGGCCCTTCAGCCTACGATGTGTCAAGCTTTATCTGAAACCAAGATCAAGCTATCCCACTCCCTATCATCCTGGTGTGCTCCATGTGCCTATCCACTAACCGCTTAAATGTTCCTAAAGTGTCTGACTCCACTATCACAGCAGGCAGTCCATTCCACACCCCAACCACTCTCTGCGTAAAGAACCTACCTTGGACATCCTTCCTATATCTCCCACATTCTCCCCATGTCTGTGTGAGTTTCCTCCGGGTGCTCCGGTTTCCTCCCACAGTCTGAAAGACGTGCTGGTTAGGTGCATTGACCATGCTAAATTCTCCCTCAGTGTACCCGAACAGGCGACTCGGGGATTTTCACAGTAACTTCATTGCAGTGTTAATGTAAGCCTACTTGTGACACTAATAAATAATCTTTAAAAAAATTAGGCCAGACCAGGTAAGGACAGCAAATATCCTTCCCTGAAGGACATTAGTGAACCAGATGGGTTTTTCCAACAATCGACAATGTCGTCAGTAGACTTTTAATTCCAGATGTTTTTTGAATTCCAAATTGCACCATCTGCCGTGGTGGGTTTCGAACCCTGGTCCCTAGAGTATTACCCTGGGTCTACTGGATTACTGATGCAGTGAACACACCATTACGTCACTGCCTCCGCTATATTGACACTTCACTGGGATAGTCAGGTTAACAGGTAACAAAGGCATGGCTGAGGGTTTCTGCAGCAGATGAGCTGAGGGAGGGGTGGAGTGGGGCAATGTTACGGAGTGGTTACGGCGAGATGGCGCGGTAACTGGTTGGAATCTCATTTCGGGATCAAATAAGACAGTAGAGTTCTGAGCAGTCCGGTTCAGTCTCGGACATCTGTTAGGGAGAGGGACACAATCAGTAGCTCGGGAATGGAGTTTGTGGCAGATTCTCCAACCTCGCCGACAGCTGGGGTTCTCCAGTGCCGCTGCAGTGAACGGAGATTTGGTTAAGCGCCAAATTCTCCACCCTCACAGGCAGCAGCGGCGGGCCGTGAACGGAGGGAGAATTCCAGCCAATGCCTTTGGTTTTCCCAATATTTAGTTGGAGAAACCTCCTCATCCAGCACATTCAACAAGCAAGCAGGCAACGTAGAGAGAGTGGAGGGACTGGGAAAGGTGACAGTGAGGTGGAAGTGGCTGTTGTCAGTATAAATGTTCAAATAACACTGCTGAGGGACAACTGATGTGATTTGATTTGATTTGATTTATTATTGTCACATGCATCGGGATATAGTGAAAAGTATTGTTTCTTTCGCACTATACAGACAAAGCATACCATTCATAGAGTACATTGGAGAGAAGGAAAGGAAAGGGTGCAGAATGTAATGTTACAGCCATAGCTAGGGTGCAGTGAAAGATCAACCTAATATATGATCGGGTCCATTCAAAAGTCTGACAGCAGCAGGGAAGAAGCTGTTCTTGAGTCAATTGGTATGTGTTTTCAAACTTTGGTATCATTTTCCCGGCGAAAGAAGGTGGAAGAGAGAATGTTCGGGGTGCGTGGGGTCCTTAATGCCTTTTCCGAGGCAGCGGGAAGTGTAGACAGAGTCAATGGATGGGAGGTTGGTTTGCATGATGGATTGGGCTACATTCACAACCCTTTGTAGTTTCTTGAGGTCTTGGGCAGAGCAGGAGACATAGCAAGCTGTGATACATCCGGAACGGATGCTTTCTATGGTGCATCTGTAAAAATTGTGGTTAAGAAGGTGGATGGATCCAGAGGTAATTATACAGGAGCAGGAAGAGAAACCTTTACAAACTCTTCCCTGATTACAACGAAGTAAAAAAAAACCCAGAGGGTGTAGTCGCATCCGACTAATCTTAAATTGTCTTTGTTTCAAATTAATGACCTCATTCCAAATGACATCTTTAACATTCAACTCCTGCATTTTGATACTTACCCAATTCCACTTTTTTCTGCTGTAGTTTATAGATGTAATTTTCTCTTTTGCGCCTGGGATTTCTAACCTCAACCTCGCATGGTTCAGCAATATTCTGTCAACAAAGACGGATGATTTCCCTGGAACGTCGCGATAAACATTTGTGGATTAATCGTAAAAATGTGCAGGAGCCGAACAGACAGGCACCCGTGAATAATGTCCCTCTTATGATACATTGGTCTCCAGCTGGACTCATTTGGAGATTAATTCGAGGAATCGAACAACTTTAAAATCTCTTTCCTGTCAACCGTGCACCATGTTTAGGATACGTCTGTGCTAAAACCCAGCAGGACGGCTAAAGGTCTAACTGCAATTGTATACAGCCTTGGTGAGACCACACCTGGCATACCATACACAACTTGAACCCTTTTACCTAAGGAAGGATATCCTTGCTTTAGAGGGACGTTGTAAGGTGTTGGGGTTTCTTTTATTCATTCGTGGGACATGGGCATCGCTGGCTGGCCAGCATTTATTGCCCATCCCTAGTTGCCCTTGAGAAGGTGGTGGTGAGCTGCCTTCTTGAATCGCTGCAGTCCATGTTCTATGGGTTGACCCACAATGCCGTTAGGGAGGGAATTCCAGGATTTTGACCCAGCGACTGCGAAAGAATGGCAATATATTTCCAAATCAGGATGGCGAGTGGCTTGGAGGGGAACTTGCAGGTGGTGGTGTTCCAATGTATCTGCTGCTTTTGTCCTTCTAGATGGAAGTGGACATGGGTTTGGAAGGCGCTGTCGAAGGATCTTTGGTGAATTGCTGCAGTGCATCTTGTAGATAGTACACACTGCTGCTACTAAACGTCGGTGGTGGAGGGAGTGGATGTTTGTGGATGTGGTGCCAGTCAAGCGGGCTGCTTTGTCCTGGATGGTGTCAAGCTTCTTGAGTGTTTTTGGAGCATCACCCATCCAGGTGCAATAAGAACTACATCCAGCGTATAGTTTTTATTAAGGTATTCATAGTCTGAGATCATTTAGGGCTACCCAGGAATCTCTGCTCAAGAGGGAAAAAGACTGGTTATTGATGATGCACAAGAGATCCAAGAATTGTTTGCCGCTATACCTTAGTGGTTCCAGAATCCTGTCTATGGACAGAAGTCAGGTCCCTCCGGGCCCATACAGTGGTGTCTGTTATTCAAAGTCAGAAGTCTCTCAGCCGCATTATTTTCTTGTCCAGTAGGACTGTAATAATGGCTCCTGTGTCCAATTTCAAGTTTATACGTTAACCGAGATCTCCGCATTTCAGAATGAAAATCCAGGGTCTCTGATCTCGCCCAAGAAGCATGGCACTCTGGTCCTTCCAACCTACACATCCCTGAGCACGAAGGGGCAATTTAGCATGGCCAATCCACCTAACCCACACATCTTTGAACTGTGGGAGGAAACCAGAGCTCCCAGAGGAAACCCACGCAGACATGGGGAGAAAGTGCAAACTCCACATGGACAGTGACCCGAGGCTGGAATCGCTGTGCGCTGGGAGGCAGTAATGCTAACCACTGTCCCATCGTACCACCCAAGGAATTGCTTCCCATAGCCTTGGATGGCTCTGTTTCTGTACTGTTTCACCAACTGGACAGTTTGGTTTACTTTGCACCACAGTTTGCTTCCTCTTCTTAATATGGATCTGTTCAATATATTTTCAACAAAGAATTCCTGGATCGAATGATTAGATTTTTCTCTGTTTTAGCGCAATGTTTCTGTGACTTAGAACATCGAATCCCGGCCTTTGCTGGGTTTTTTAAAATGCCTGCTCAGTCGCAATTTATTTGTAATTAGTTTTTTTCTTTGTTCAGAGTGAGCTTGACTGCTATGTGCAATATAAAGGCAACTTCTGACCACCGCAGTATTTAACTTTGTTCAGGACTTGTGTTGTCCAGGAATTTTAAAGTTTTAGCTCACCCCTGTTCGGTCTGATGACTCTGCACACTCTGGGTATTGAAGGTGGACCTCCATGGGATTCAATTCAGTCTTCTGCTGCAGTGAAGAATTTAATTTCTGCCTTCAACTTCCAAGCCTTTCTTTGACACTTTTCTCTGGTGATTTCCTTCTTTGTGTTCACTTCTTGAGCTTTCTTTTCAGGTCAGAATGCGTCTTTGATTTTTCTTTCCATATTCCAGGATTTTAGTTCTCTATAGCAGTCTCTACAAGATTTTGAATTGTTCCATTCGCTGCCACCATGTTGTAAGGTATTCGATATTCATTGGCGTAGGTAATTCAAAGTTTATAAATTACCGGAAATATATATATACTTAGGTACAGTAAAGGACCAATTTGGGAGCTATTTGCATGCTTGCTTCTAAACAGGGCTTTGTCCAAAGCCACACCCACCCCTACGTGTGGATCACTGTGTGGGCGGTAATGTACTCAGTCTCACGTTAACCCTTTATGTGACAGACCCTTCTCCTACAAGGGTGTGCAACAGAGATTCACTGGACAGATTCCACAGATAATGGGATGGTCCCATGGGGGCTGTTCAAGTAGACTAGGGCTTTATGCTCTAGAATTTGGAAGAGTAAGAGATAATCTCACTGAAACATATAACATTTTTAAGGGGCTTGAAAGGGTAGATGCTGGAATGGGTTTTTCCCCCTCACTCTAGAACCTAGAACCAGGGATCCACAGAATGTGGTGCTGGCCAGGTGAGGAGAAATTTCTTCATTCAAAAGATTGCACATTTGCAATTCTCACCTTCCCCCGCTCCGCCCCCCCCCCCCTCCCCCGAGAGCTGTTCAGTCATTGAGTGCATTCAAGGAAGAGATTGATAGAATCTTGGTGCTATGGGAATCCCGGGATATGAGCGTATTGTAAGAAAATGCAGCTGAGGTAACTCAATGGTCTTACTGAATGGCAGTGCAGATCTGAAGGGTCCACTCCTATTCCTGTTCCTATATTACTAAGTTCTTAAATGTCAAAGAAGAGACGCAGAAAAAGGAAAAGAGAAAGAATGAAAGGAGAAGGGAAAAAAGAAGGAAAGAAAGATGAAAAGAGAAGAAGGAGGTGTAGTCGGGCTCCCAGGGAGATTGGGCTGCAGCAAGGCAGGAAAGAGCAGAAAGGGTTAAACAGGCCACCTGGCTGTAGTATCGAAACTCACCGCAGGATGACAAATTACAAATAACTACTTCCCAGACTGCACCAGACAGTCACACCCCAGGTGATACTCTTCAGAGATTACAGCAACAATAAAGAATCAATGCCAGTTATCATGACCCCACGATGTCTAGAGAAGACGTATAAATTCCATTGTGCCTCCAGAGAACTAATCAAGTATCGGGGAGATGGTGACAATTAACGTACACAGTTGAAATTTACATTCGAGGAGGAAACTGCAGATCTTTGAGATTACAACAAGGTAGACAGGATATGTGGAAAGTAACGATTAAAGATAAAAACACACAAGGCAATGGGGCAGCACAGTGTGATAAAAACAGAACTTTAACAAGTTTAAGGTAACAAGATGATGACCTAATCGAAATGGAGTGCTTTGTAACGCTACAAAAAAGTATAAGAATGTGATGAGCAGATAGCTCAGGAACAAGCTGGAATTACAGCTCCGGGTACTGCTCTCCCTCGTGCATGTTGAATAAAGTCGTTTTTGTTGAAACTCTATACAGTCTCAGAAGACTCAGTTCGTTCACTCCCGCCAACAGAGGAAAAAGAGAATGGAAGAAGGAAAAAGAGAAAGAAAGAAGGAAAAGGGAATGAATGAATGAATTAATTAATTAATAAGAAGCAATGAAGAGAGAAAAAGAATGAATGAATGAGGATAAAGAGAAAGAAAGATGGAGAGAAAGAAGGAAAGTGAAAAAGAAAAAAGAAAGAAGAAAATCAGGAAAGAGAGAGAGAAAAACAAAGGGAAGAATGAGAGAGGGAAAGAGACAAAGGAAGGAAGGAAAGAGAAAGGAATGAGAGAAAGGGAGGGAGGGAGAGATTTGGTACATTTCAGACCTCAGTTTATCCCAAAGTGTTTTAGATTTCCAGCATCGAGTATTTTGGTTTTGTATTTGGAGATTAGTTCTACCTGTTTCACCCCTACGGGATGTTAATAGGGAACCAAGTGTCACTGTGCGGATTCAGTCCCCAGTCTGATGAACAATCTTTGCTTTGCAAGCCTCCTGGGACAGGCTAAAGCAGGTCAGGCAAACCCTCTGCATGGGGAGGGGGATCAGCGGGGCTTCCCCCCGCCCCCCCGCCCCCACAGCCCAACCTGTCGACGGAAACCTCCAAAGTTGTCCTCTAATCCTCAGAGGGCAAAAGTAATTTCAAAGAAATGTCTCCCCAACTTTGCAGCAAGAATAACTGTGGCTGCTTGGCAGAACAGGGGCCCATCAAACTAAAACAGAGGGAAACCGATGCTTCAGAATCAACCTAATAGAACAGAAAAAGGTCACCCTTGCCAATTCCAGAGTGAAGCTGCATTAAGAGGTACATTGTGCAAATTTTCCCATCTGATATCAGTTTATGGTCTCTCCCTGTTCACCACATCAGTGACGCAAAGCATCAGAACTTCCAGCATATGTCCCCGAGTTGATTTGTTAATGATTCAGGGCAATGGAGGTCAGAATACTTTCACAGTCATAATCCTCAGAGATAGGAGGATGTTCGAGTGCATTCAGCAGCCCAGGTGATACGGTGGCACAGTTGTTAGCAGTGGTTAGCACTGCTGCCTCACAGCGCAAGGGACCCAAGGTTCGATTCTGACCTTGGGTGAATGTCTGTGTGGAGTTTGTACGTTCTCCCCATGTCTGCATGAGTTTCTTCTGGGTGTACCGGTTTCCTCCCACTCTCCAAAGATGTGCGGGTTAGGTGGATTGCCCATGCTAAATTGCCTCCAATGTCAGGAGGCTTAGTAGAGTAAATATGTGAGGTTATGGGGACAAGGCCTGGGTGGGATCGTTGTTGGTGCAGACTCAATGGGCCAAATGATCTCCTTCTGCACTGTAGGGATTCTATGATTCTATGAAATGTGGTCTGTGAGATGTGATGGTTTCAATGGGAATAAACTGGATGATCTAAAACATTCTAACAACATTCTGGTGGCACATCAGGCAACACTTACTTCAGCGAGTTCCAATTTCCTGCGTTTTTGGCTTGGTTTCTGTGGTTGGAGATTGTTATGCTTTGGCGAAATTGTTTTTAGTCTTTCAAAGAACACATGTCAGCTTTGAATGATGACGGTCTCTCAGCCCGCTCGATTTCATTGTTCCAAAATACCAGCTCCATCTTCTTTCTATGACAATTCTGAGCTGTTCCTCATCCTCCAGGAACTATCCCGGATCACCCCTTGGTGCCGGTCATCATTGTCAACCCTGACCCCTGCACTCACTCATCCTCCTGCCTTGGTGTCTCTCTAAGTGGAGTTTGAAAATGTAAAAAGTAAAGTAAAGTTCATTTATTAGTCACAAGTAGGCTTACACTCACACTGCAATGAAGTTACTGTGAAAATCCCCTAGTTGCCACACTCTGGTGCCTGTTCGGTTACACTGAGGGCGAATTTAGCATGGCCAATCCACCTAACCAGCATGTCTTTGGAGTGTGGGAGGAAGCCGGAGCACCCAGAGGAAACCCATGCAGACACGGGGAGAACGTGCAAACTCCGCACAGTGACCCAAGCCGGGAATCGAACTCGGGTCCCTGACCCTGTGAGGCAGCAGTGCTAACCACTGTGCCACTTGTGCATAGCAACAAGACAAAATGATTCCAAATAATTAGGATAGCTGGAAGCCACACCAGCTTTGGGCTTACGTTCCCCACCCTGTGAAGTATCTAATATATCTCTGTACATCCTCCCCGAGATGTCTCTTTACAAAGATTTACACCATGACCTAACTCCTAAAGTTATTTCACACAGCTCTTTCCTCAGATAACAGGGATCAATATCCATTCTCTTTGTTTTGACAAAACTCAAATCTAACCACAAATCCATGTCTTCAGGAATAAGTGTTTGGGACATTATCCTTTTCCAAACCATTTGCTTGGCTCAGCACTCCTGTGGCTGAGTCGGAAGGCTGTGAGCTCAAGCCCATTAAGGGACTTGCATGTGTAATCTAAGGTGACACTTTGGTGAGAGAGTGCTGCATTGTAGGAGTGTTTCAGATGCAATGTTAATCCATTTCTGACTCCAAAGGATCACACAACGCTTTTTCAAACCACAGCTGAGACTTTTCCTGTTGCTCGGGCCAACATTTATCCCTCAGTCGACGCCAGTGAATCAGGTTACCTCATCATCCATCTCCTGGCTGTCGCTGGGACCCTGCTGTGTGCAGGTTAAAGTAACCATAGCGAATGCACGATTATGAAACACTTTGGGACATGTGGAAAGTGCTATATCAATCAAAGTATTTCCTTCAACCTTCTTCCTAGTTGGAGAAAGGAACCCAAAAAACAGTCAAATAGCTTTGCTGCCTCAGAGATATCAGGTGGGATTTTCCAGCTACGCTTGCCCCAATGCCGGAAAATTCCGCCGGAGGTCAGTGGGCCTTTAGATGGTCCAAATGCCACCTGCTACAATTCCCACGGTGGGCGGGACTGGAAAATTCCGCCCATCATGCACAAGTCACGATATTCTTGCCTCTTTTCTTATTCATTCGTGGGACATGGGCATCGCTGACTAACCAGCATTTATTGTCCATCCCTAGTTGCCCTTGGAGGGCAGTTGAGAGTCAACAACATTGCTGTGGCTCTGGAGTCACATGTAGGCCAGACCAGGTAAGGACAGCAGATTTCCTTCCCTAAAGGACATTAGTGAACCAGATGGGTTTTTCCGACAATGGTTTCACGGTCATCAGTAGATTCTTAATTCCAGATATTTTTTATTGAATTCAAATTCTACCATCTGCCGTGGCGGGATTCGAGCCGGGGTCCCCAGAACATTAGCTGAGTTTCTGGATTATTAGTCCAGCGATAATACCACTAGGCCATCGCCTCCCCTAAGAAAGGATATACTCGCCATAGCGGGAGGGAAGCAAAGGTTCTTCAGACTGATTCCGGGGATGGCAGGTTTGTCATGTGAGGAAAGACTGGGTCAACCGGGCCTTTATTCACTGGAATTTAGAAGAATGAGAGGGGATCTCATTGAAATGTATAAAATTCTGACAAGTCTGGACAGACTGGATGCTGGGATGTTGTTTCCTCTGGCTGGGAGTCGAGGACAAGAGGTCACAGTCTCAGGATACGGGGTAGAACATTTAGAACTGAGATACTGAGAAATTATTTGACTCATGGAATGGTGAACCTGTGGGATTCTCTACCACAGAAGGCTGTGGAGGCCAAGTCACTGAATATATTTAAGAACATAGAACATAGAACATTACAGCGCAGAACAGGCCCTTCGGCCCACGATGTTGCACCGACCAGTTAAAAAAAAAAACTGTGACCCTCCAACCTAAACCAATTTCTTTTCGTCCATGAACCTATCTACGGATCTCTTAAACGCCCCCAAACTAGGCGCATTTACAACTGATGCTGGCAGGGCATTCCAATCCCTCACCACCCTCTGGGTAAAGGACCTACCCCTGACATCGGTTCTATAACTACCCCCCCTCAATTTAAAGCCATGCCCCCTCGTGCTGGATTTCTCCATCAGAGGAAAAAGGCTATCACTATCCACCCTATCTAAACCTCTAATCATCTTATATGTTTCAATAAGATCCCCTCTTAGCCGCCGCCTTTCCAGCGAAAACAATCCCAAATCCCTCAGCCTCTCCTCATAGGATCTCCCCTCCATACCAGGCAACATCCTGGTAAACCTCCTCTGCACCCTCTCCAAAGCCTCCACATCCTTCCTGTAATGTGGGGACCAGAACTGCACACAGTACTCCAAGTGCGGCCGCACCAGAGTTGTGTACAGTTGCAACATAACGCTACGACTCCTAAATTCAATCCCCCTACCAATAAACGCCAAGACACCATATGCCTTCTTAACAACCTTATCTACTTGATTCCCAACTTTCAGGGATCTATGCACACATACACCTAGATCCCTCTGCTCCTCCACACTATTCAAAGTCCTCCCGTTAGCCCTATACTCAACACATCTGTTATTCCTACCAAAGTGAATTACCTCACACTTCTCCGCATTAAACTCCATCCGCCACCTCTCGGCCCAACTTTGCAACCTGTCTAAGTCTTCCTGCAAACTACGACACCCTTCCTCACTGTCTACCACACCACCGACTTTGGTGTCATCAGCAAATTTGCTAATCCACCCAACTATACCCTCATCCAGATCATTAATAAATATTACAAACAGCAGTGGCCCCAAAACAGATCCCTGAGGTACACCACTTGTAACCGCACTCCATGATGAATATTTACTATCAACCACCACCCTCTGTTTCCTATCCGCTAGCCAATTCCTGATCCAATTTCCTAGATCACCCCCAATCCCATACATCTGCATTTTCTGCAGAAGCCTACCATGGTGAACCTTATCAAACGCCTTACTAAAATCCATATATACCACGTCCACTGCCTTGCCCCCATCCACCTCCTTGGTCACTTTCTCAAAAAACTCAATAAGGTTAGTAAGGCACGACCTACCTGCCACAAAACCATGCTGACTATCACCTATCAATTCATTACTCTCCAAATAACTATAAATCCTATCCCTTATAATTTTTTCCAACATCTTGCCGACAACAGAAGTGAGACTCACCGGTCTATAATTCCCGGGGAAGTCTCTGTTCCCCTTCTTAAACAATGGGACAACATTCGCTAACCTCCAATCTTCTGGTACTATACCAGAGGCCAACGACGACCTGAAGATCAGAGCCAGAGGCTCTGCAATCACTTCTCTTGCCTCCCAGAGAATCCTTGGATAAATCCCATCCGGACCAGGGGATTTATCTATTTTCAGACCCTCCAGAATATCCTGCACATCCTCCTTATCAACTGTAATACTGTCTATTCTACTCCCTTGCAACCCAGTGTCCTCCTCAGCTATATTCATGTCCCCTTGCGTGAACACCGAAGAGAAATATTGGTTCAATGCTTCACCAATCTCCTCCGGTTCCACACATAACTTCCCTCTGCCATCTATAACTGGCCCTAAACTTGCCCTAACCAACCTTCTGTTCTTGACATACCTATAGAACGCCTTAGGATTCTCTTTAACCCTATCCGCCAAAGTCTTCTCATGTCCCCTTTTAGCCCTTCTAAGCTCGCTCTTCAACTCCCTCTTAGCCAATCTAAAGCTTTCTAGTGCACTACCCGAGTGCTCACGTCTCATCCGAACTTCTAGTGCACTACCCGAGTGCTCACGTCTCATCCGAAGGAAATAGATTTCCAGACTCTAAAAGTGGCAAGGGATATGGGGAGGGTGCAGGAGTGTGGTGTTGAGATAGAGGGTCAGCTATGATGAGCGGCATTGTGACCCAGTGGATAGCACTGCTGCCTCACAGTGCCAGAGACCAGGTTCAATTTCCAGTTTGGGTCACTGTCTGTGTGGAGTTTGCACATTCTCCCCGTGTATGCGCGGGTTTCCTCCGGGTGCTCCAATTTCCTCCCACAGTCCAAAGATTTGGAGGCTAGGTGGATTGGCTATGCTAAATCGCCCTTAGTATCAGGGGGACAAGCTAGGGTAAATGCATGGGGTTATGGGAATAGGACCTGGATGGGATTGGGGTCGGTGCAGACTCGATGGGCTGTATGGCCTCCCCCTTCACTGTAGGGATTCTCTGATTCTATGATCATGTTGAATGGCAGAGCAAGCTCAAAGGGCCGAATGGCCTACTTCTGCTCCTATTTACTATGTTTCTATGCTGAGTTGATGCCAGGATTCTCCAATCCTGTTTGCCACACCAGCGCTGCCAGCGAGAACTGAGAATTTGGCGCTCAGCCAAAACCCCGTTCGCTGCAGAGGGACTGGAGATCCCAGCCGTGGGCAAGGTTGGAAATTCTGGCCATTGTGTTCAAACATAGTTTTGTCAAGCATTTTCTCATGAAAGAATTCCCCATTCAAAATCGCATTGCAATCAATGGTCATTGGATTGGGTGAAACCTGTATATCTGTTGACAGTTTTAGTGGAGGCATGGTGGCGCAGTGGTTAGCACTGCTGCCTCACAGCGCCAGGGACCCGGGTTCAATTCCGGCCTTGGGTCACTGTCTGTGTGGAGTTTGCACATTCTCCCCGTGTCTGTGTGGGTTTCCTCTGGGTGCTCCGGTTTCCTCCCACACTCCAAAGATGTGCAGGTTAGGTGCATTAGAACATAGAACATAGAACATTACAGCGCAGAACAGGCCCTTCGGCCCACGATGTTGCACCGACCAGTTAAAAAAAAAACTGTGACCCTCCAACCTAAACCAATTTCTTTTCGTCCATGAACCTATCTACGGATCTCTTAAACGCCCCCAAACTAGGCGCATTTACAACTGATGCTGGCAGGGCATTCCAATCCCTCACCACCCTCTGGGTAAAGAACCTACCCCTGACATCGGTTCTATAACTACCCCCCCTCAACTTAAAGCCATGCCCCCTCGTGCTGGATTTCTCCATCAGAGGAAAAAGGCTATCACTATCCACCCTATCTAAACCTCTAATCATCTTATATGTTTCAATAAGATCCCCTCTCAGCCGCCGCCTTTCCAGCGAAAACAATCCCAAATCCCTCAGCCTCTCCTCATAGGATCTCCCCTCCATACCAGGCAACATCCTGGTAAACCTCCTCTGCACCCTCTCCAAAGCCTCCACATCCCTCCTGTAATGCGGGGACCAGAACTGCACACAGTACTCCAAGTGCGGCCGCACCAGAGTTGTGTACAGTTGCAACATAACGCTACGACTCCTAAATTCAATCCCCCTACCAATAAACGCCAAGACACTGGCCATGTTAAATTGCCCCTTAGATTCCAAAGGGGTGTAGGTTAGGGGAATTAGCAGTGTAAATTCCTGAGGTTATGGAGATAGGGTCTGAGTAGGATTGTTGTCGGTGCAGGCCTGATGGGTCGAATGGCCTCCTTCTGCACTGTAGAGATTTGTTGATTCTATTGAGATAGGCAAGACATTTGCAGGCGTGAAGGTAGATGTATCTGAAAGAAAAGTTAATAATAAATGAAGCTCAATATAAATAACTACTCGGACATTGGTTCCCTCTCTGACAGTTAATCGGGAGTCTGGAAAAGTTTGGGTGCGATTTTGAGGCAGCATCGCTGTCTGTGGGATCGGCGGCTTAAGATCCGGTGAAACCCGGAAACGCTAGCGAGTTTGCAACGTCTGATTTCCACTTCCCCTCACCGGCAACGTAATCAGGTTGGCGTCCATGATGGATCTGTTGGTAAATCCACCCAGTGAGTGATATTCCTCATTGGAAGCACAGAGAACAGCAACCCTGTCACCTCAACATGTTGGAATGAAAGAAAGAGGGATGGAGGCGGGAACCCGCAAAATATTTAAGAATGAGGTGGAGATGCCGGCGTTGGACTGGGGTGGGGCACAGTAAGAAGTCTCACAACACCAGGTTAAAGTCCAACAGGTTTATTTGTAATCACGAGCTTTCAGAGCGCTGCTCCTTCATCAGGTGAGTGGAGGTTAGTTCACAAACACATACATAGGCTAAGACACGATGGCAAGATAATTACAGATTGGAATGTGAAGAATGGTTGAAGTGCGAGTCTTTACAGGTAATCAAGGTACGAACAGTGTGAGTGGAGAGAGGGATAATCACAGGTTAAAGAGGTGTGAATTGTCTCAAGCCAGGACAGTTAGTAGGATTTTGCAAACCCAGGCAGTATGGTGGGGGTTACAGGTAGTGTGACATGAACCCAAGATCCCAGTTAAGGCCAACCTCATGCGCGCAGATCTTGGCCATCAGTTTCTGCTCGGTAATTCCAATTAAGAAGCCTTTAGATGAGCACTTAAAACATCAACAAGGCTACGGGCCAAGTGCTGCAAAATGGGTTTGGAATACATAGGGGCTGGTGCAAACACGATGAGCTGAAGGGCCTCTATTTGTGCCGTAAAATTCTCCGGCCGTTCCCAGTGGCGGGAATCCCTGGTCCCAGCAACAGCACACCCCCCTGGCTGGGTTTCCTGGTGGGGGAGGTGTAGCTCCAATGGGAATACCCATTGACAGCGGTGGGACCAGAGGATCCCCACCACCAGTGAACCATGCACTGCCTCCCTCCACCGAGAACTACACTGAGGGGAGGCCAGAGAACATCGCCTGATGACTCTAAAGGAAAACTTGCATTTTTATAGCACCTCTCAGGACCTCAGGGCATCCTTATAGGCCTCAACAGCCAACAACCTGCCTTGTTTGAAGCATAATCAGTGTTGTGGTGTAATAATCCTGACAACCTCACCATAGACAGGATCTGATTGCACTGGAAAGGGTACAAAGGAGATATTGCCTGGGGTGGAGCATTTGAACTATATTTGATTTGATTTGATTTATTATTGTCACATGTATTAGCAGACAGTGAAAAGTATTGTTTCTTGTGCGCTATACAGACAAAGCATACTGTTCATAGAGAAGGAAACGAGAGAGTGCAGAATGTAGTGTTACAGTCATAGCTAGCGTGTGGAGAAAGATCAACTTAATGCAAGATAGGTCCATTCAAAAGTCTGATGGAAGAAGCAGGGAAGAAGCTGTTCTTGAGTTGTTTGGTACGTGACCTCAGACTTTTGTATCTTTTTCCTGATGAAAGAAGGTGGAAGAGAGAATGTCCGGGGTGTGTGAGGTCCTTAATTATGCTGGCTGCTTTGCCGAGGCAGTGGGAAGTGTAGACAGAGTCAATGGATGGGAGGCTGATTATTGTGATGGATTGGGCTACATTCACGACCTTTTATACTATAAGGAGAGACTGGATAGACTTAGAATCATAGAATCCTACAGTGCAGAAGGAGGCCATTTGGCCTATCGAGCCTGCACTGATCACTCTCTCACCCAGGCCCTATCCCCATAACCCCACGCATTTACCTAGCTAGTCCCCCAACACTGAGGGACAATTTAGCATGGCCAATCCACCTAACCCGCATATCTTTGGACTGTGGGAGGAAACCGGAGCATCTGGAGGAAACCCACGCAGACACGGGGCGAACGTGCAGACTCTGCACAGACAGTAACCCAAGCCGGGAATTGAACCCGGGTCCCTGGCACTGTGAGGCAGCAGTGCTAACCACTGTGCCACCGTGCTGCCCAGGATTGTTTTCTCTAGAGCGGAGAAGGCTGAGGGGGGACATGATTGAGGTGTACAAGATTATGAGGGGTATGGACAGGGTGAGTAGGAGGCGGCTGTTCCCCTTGGTTGAGGGTCAATCATGAGGGGAAATAGTTTTAGGGTGAGGGGTGGGAGGTTCAGAGGGAATTTGAGGAGAAAAATCACTGAGAGAGTGTTGGGAATCTGGAACGCTCTGCCTGGGGAGGTAGTGGAGGCCAGAAACCTTCCAACCTTTAAAAACTATTTGGATGAGCACTTGAAATATCGTAATATTCAAAGATGTGGGAGAAGTGCTGGAAAATGGGATCAGCATGATTTTGGTGGGAGATATTGTCAGTGCAGACTCGAGGGGCCAAAGGGCCTTTTCTGCACTGTTTGACTATGTGGGCGGAATGTTACCAGCACGTCCGCCAGAGGTTCATACGATCCTGCCCGAGGCCAACGGAGAATGCCATTCTCTGAGTCTCACCTGCCCCCGGAATCGGGGTGGGCCCGGTAAAAGTCTGTCCCATGGGCGGGATTTTCCGGCCGCACTCGCCCCCACACTGAAAAATCCCGCTCAAGGTCAATGGACCTTTGCATTGTCCACCCCTCGCCTTCTATGATCCCCATGGCGGGCGGGATGGGAAAACTCCCCCCTTTGACTCTAGGACCAATTTCCACACAGCAAGCTCCCACTAACAGCAATATAACAGTGACCCGATCATCTGTCTGTTTGTCAGTGCTGTTGGTTCACGGATGAATGTTGGCCAGGACACCAGAGGGGGAAATCCCACTGCCCAGCTTAGAAATAATGCCGCAACATCTTTTTCACTTGGTTTAATATCTCACCTTGAAAAACGGCACTTCCCAACAGTGCAGCACACCCTTGGTACCACAGTGGAGCGACAATGTGTATTGACCACAAACTGTTTTCTCCACAACAACAAGATGTCAAACATCCCACACTCTGGACATGGTGGTGAAGAGGAGGTGAAGTAGCAGCATTGATATTATGGATTATATTCCAGGTTTTGTCACAAACAGGAATTTAATTTCATTGAATCCCTATGCCAAGTCTGTTTTTCTTGGACTTGTTTTCAATTTGAGTAAGTTAATGACCAGGAGGAAGGGGTGATTTGATTTGATTTATTATTGTCACATGTATTAACATACAGTGAAAAGTATTGTTTCTTGTGCGCTATAGAGACAAAACATACCATTCATAGAGAAGGAAAGGAGAGAGTGCAGAATGTAGTGTTACAGTCATAGTTAGGGTGTAGAGAAAGATCAACTTAATGCAAGGTAAGTCCATTCAAAAGTCTGACAGCAGCAGGGAAGAAGCTGCTCTTGAGTCGGTTGGTATGTGACCTCAGACTTTTGTATCTTTTTCCCAATGGAAGAAGGTGGAAGAGAGAATGTCCGGGGTGCGTGGAGTCCTTGCTGGCTGCTTTGTCGAGGCAGCAGGAAATGTAGACAGAGTCAATGGATGGGAGGCTGGTTTGTGCGATGGATTGGGCTACATTCACGACCTTTTGTAGTTCCTTGCAGTCTTGGGCAAAGCAGGAGGCATTCCAAGCTGTGATACAATCAGAAAGAATGCTTTCTATGGTGCATCTGTAAAAGTTAGTGAGAGGGCAGGGGAGGAAGAGAGGGATCGGGGCCCGTCATTATTGCGAGCTGATATGTGGAGGTTGTGACATTCCTACTTAGAAGTCTCCCTCCTCAGGGGACAGTAGTAAAATTGTGACAGGACCTTACATGAGGCCCCACGTTTCCCAAAATATCCCACCTTGAGACGAGAGGGGAAAGAAAGTGAGAGAGGGAGAAACACTGAATGGTCGCCATCCTGTGCTAGGATATTTCTCCAGATTACACACTGATTGTTAAACCGCAGTGACAGGAGTGACGTGATTGATAACTAATCAGGCCACGCTGTGGGGAATCAGTTGCTGGCTGTCAGTTCACAGCCCGACATGACATCCCTTCCGGAAGAAGTTGATTGATGAAGTGCAAAGCAAAATGTTGTGGAAGTCTTCTCTCTCGGAGGGAATGAGAAAAGGTTAACCTTTTTTTTGAAACGGGGTTGATTGGGGGGGGGGGGGGGGGGGGAATCACAAACTAAACATCACTGGTGAACAAATTTGTCCTCTTCGAATATCTGACGACCTCATTTCCCTCCTGTTACTGACTGCTCTGCACACAGATCCTTTGGCACTTATTCATCGCTGAGGCATCACTGCCTTTGGGTAGCAATATAACCAGGAAAGACATTCTGTGAACACAGACCCAGCGTCAAAAACGTTTTGCAAACCATGTTTGCAAGGAGGAAAATTTGCGTAGCGCCACTCAGGGCAGCACTATGGCACAGTGGTTAGCACTGCTGCCTCGCAGCGCCAGGGACCTGGGTTCAATTCCTGGCTTGGGTCACTGTCTGTGCGGAGTTTGCACATTCTCCTCGTGTCTGCGTGGGTTTCCTCCGGGTGCTCTGGCTTCCTCCCACAGTCCGAAAGATGTGCTGGTTAGGTGCATTGGCCATGCTAAATTCTCCCTCAGTGTACCCGAACAGGCGCCGGAGTGTGGCGACGAGGGGATTTTCACAGTAACTTCGTTGCAGTGTTAATGTAAGCCTACTTGTGACTAATAAATAAAAATCAGCGTTGTCTGACATGGTTTTTTACACCCAGCCACCTTTAACTGTGTGTCGCTATGGTATTGGCGGGAAGGACGTTTTAATTCTGTGACTGAGAGTCGGTCAATTAATTCGGGGAATGACTAAATCCTTACGTCTGGCACGTCCCAACTCAACAGGCGACATCACATAACCTGCTGCGGTAGATTTACAACTAACTGCTTTGACTAGTGATTGGTAACTACACTAACTCATGCAGTAAATACTCTCTAAACCATGTTCTCCCCATGCCTGCGTGGGTTTCCTCCTGGTGTGCTGGTTTCTTCCCACACTCTGGAGACGTGCTTGCTTGGTGCATTGGCCGTGCTAAATTCTCCCTCAGTGTCCCCGAATGGGCGCCAGAGTGTGGCGACTGAGGGATTTTCACAGTAACTTCATTGCAGTGTTAATGTAAGCCTACTTGTGACATTAATAAATACACAAACTTCTGGATTCCGCAAAGTCCTTTGCAGCCACTGAAGTATTTTTGCTGCAATGTAGGAAACAGCGCAGTCAACGTGTGCAGAGCAAGCTGCCAGAAGCAACAATATGATAATAAGCCCAGGCTGTTTTGCATCAGCCAGGGTATCGAGTATAATGTTGACCCACAAGATCAAAGGGAAATCCTCCGCTATTGGGATCTTTGACATTTATCTCAGAGTGAGCAAAAAAGACTTCAGTTTCACCCTTCTTCTGAATGAGAATGTTTCCAAAGATGTCGCACCGTCAGTATGATACAGTGCGATACAGTCCTGTATACAGTCCCCTCCCTTTCCCTTACCGCCAATGATGGAGCTGTTTCAATTGCAGCCATTTTTGGGACTTGTCCATTGAATGTAGATACCACTGCAAGGGCAGCGTTCCTAATTGCCCTTGAGAAGGTGGTGTGAGCTGCCTTCTTGAATCGCTGCAGTTAGAAATCATAGAAACTCTACAGTACAGAAAGAGGCCATTCGGCCCATCGAGTCTGCACCGACCACAATCCCACCCAGGCCCTACCCCCATATCCCTACATATTTTACCCACTAATCCCTCTAACCTATGCATCTCAGGACACTAACAGGCAATTTTTAGCATGGCCAATCAACCTAACCCGCACATCTTTGGACTGTGGGAGGAAACCGGAGCACCCGGAGGAAACCCACGCAGACACGAGAAGAATGTGCAAACTCCACACAGACAGTGACCCAAGCCGGGAATCGAACCCAGGTCCCTGGAGCTGTGAAGCAGCAGTGCTAACCACTGTGCTACCGTGCCGCCCACAGTTCATGTAGTGTAGGTACATCCACAGTGCTGTGAGGGAAGGAGTTCCCGGATTTTGACCC
Source organism: Mustelus asterias (assembly GCF_964213995.1). Lineage (NCBI taxonomy): Eukaryota > Metazoa > Chordata > Chondrichthyes > Carcharhiniformes > Triakidae > Mustelus > Mustelus asterias. The sequence goes on along the minus strand of NC_135803.1, from coordinate 149,591,403 downwards.
AGCATGTGGAGATGCCGACGTTGGACTGGGGTAAACACAGTAAGAAGTCTCACAACACCAGGTTAAAGTCCAACAGGTTTATTTGGTAGCAAAAGCCACTAGCTTTCGGAGCGCTGCTCCTTCGTCAGGTAAGTGGGAGTTCTGTTCACAAACAGGGCATATAAAGACACAAACTCAATTTACAATTGTAAATTGCACCAGGGTCCCTGGTAAATTAAACCGGGGTCACTGGTTCCAATTGTAAATTGAGTTTGTGTCTTTATATGCCCTGTTTGTGAACAGAACTCCCACTTATCTGACGAAGGAGCAGCGCTCCGAAAGCTAGTGGCTTTTGCTACCAAATAAACCCATTGGACTTTAGCCAGGTGTTGTGAGACTTCTTACTGTGTTTACCCAGCCACAGTGAAGGAACAGCCGATAAATTTCCAAGTCAGGATGGTGGGTGGCTTGGAGGGGAATGTCCAGATGGTGGTGTTCCCATTTATCTGCTCCCCTTGTCCTTCTAGATGGTCGTCATTGTAGGTTTGAGAGGTTAAGGAGCCTTGATGAGTTCCTGCAGTGAATCCTGTAGATGGTACACACGGCTGCTCCACTGTGCCATTGATAGAGGGAGCGAATGTTTGAGGTAGTGGAGGGGATGACAATCAAGCGGGGCTGCTTTGTCCTGGGTGATGTCAAGCTTCTTGAGTGTTGTTGGAGCTGCACCCATCCAGGCAAGTGGGGAGTATTCCATCACACTCCTGACTTGTGCCTTGTAGATTGTGGACAGGATTTGGGGTGAGGGGGGGAGGGGTGTTGGAGGTGAGTTACTCATCACACAATTCCCAGCCTCTGACCTGCTCTTGTAGCCACTGTGTTTATATGGCTGGTCCAGTTCAGTTTCTGGTCAATGGTGACTCCCAGGATGTTGACAGTTGCCAAGGTGTTGCTCTGATAACAAAAAAGATTATGTTGTAACCTGGAGTACTGCTGAGTCCATGGAAAACTTGATTTTGAAATGTTACAAAGAGAAGATGCAAAAGATAAAGGAATGATATCAAAAAATCTGCTCAGCTGGACAACGCTACACTGCCGTGGCTGAGATTCCAACATTTAACCTAATTTAAGTCAAATCGATTTAACTTAACAAGTTCATTTCAATGCATTTTATTGGCAATAAATCCAGCAAAAGTATGTTCCTGCTCACATCCGAGGAATAATGCGGCTCAAAAAAATAGGATAAGACGTAAGAAGGTTATTCGTGGAAAGGAGATTGTGGACGTTGGGGTGTGCCCTGAACTAATCATTCAATAACATCCACTGCGCAGTCAGCACGAACATAATTGGAATATAAGTGCATGAGTGAATCTGTGCCTTGAATAACTGCTCTCGGATATATCATCACCAGATGTTCAAGGTTGCTGAATATCGTCTCTCAGTCGCTTCAGCGAGATGTACCAAATAATTTACTGTGTAACCAAAAAAAAAGCAATTACCCGTGTTTTTATCTGGGCTGTTTCTCATTTTGAAAGTTGTGACTTGTTTTATTATATTACCCTGTTCTGACATGCCTGCCTTTGACTGAACTCATTAAACTAGGGTCACTGGTTTGGCTGATGTGGAACTGGTGGAGTTGACACAGGAAGCTGTGGACATACTGATAGGGTACAGCTGGGACTCAATGGCTGTCTCTCTTTCACCTCTAATATTGGCGCATTTCGCCCCATTGCGTTTGTGTGGGGGGGGATGTTCCCTTTACCACAAAGACTTGAGCCTGAAACAGAATAGATATCAAAATCTACTCAGCCCACCTCCATCCTACAAGCTTTAATAATCGCCCCAATTCCTGCCGACCACACTGCCCCTGTCTTAATTCATAGACGTGGGGATGCTGGCGTTGGACTGGGGTGGGCACAGTAATAAATATCACAACACCACAGTCGTGCAAAAAAAAGGTTGTGCAATATTGGTCTGAGGAATCGGATGATCTCCTACGGGGCTGCTTGGAGTCAGTGGACTGATCAGTATTTAAAAACTCTGTGACCAGCCTGAACGAGTACGCCACGACAGTAAGTGACTTCATTACTAAGTATGTAGAAGACTGTGTGCCAAAGAAGTAAATCCGCGTGTTCCCCAATCGGAAACCATGGATGAACAGGGATATCCACTGCTTGCTGAAGCCCAGGTCTGAGGCGCTCAAGTCAGGCGACACTGACCTATAAAGAAAGCCAGATACGATCTAAGAAGATCCATTAAAGATGCCAAAAGACAGTATCGGACCAAGCTAGAGTCCCAGGCTAGTCACACCGACCCCCGCCGACTATGACAAGGTCTGCAAGACATAACAGGCTACAAGATGAAGGCATGTAAAACCGCCAGCTCCAACGCACCCTCCCTGATGAGCTCAATGCATTCTATGAACATGCCTGTTTTGAGCAAGAGGTCAGCGAGAGCATGCCCTCTCGCCTGGAAGCCCTGGAAGAACCTGTATCTGGGGTCACCATTGCAGATGTCAGAGCAGCCTTCTCGAAGGTCAACCCATGGAAAGCAACTGGCCCGGATGGGGTACCCGGGCGTGCACTCAGATCCTGCGCGGATCAGCTCGCGAGGGTATTCACAGACATCTTCAACCTCTCTTTACAACAATCTGAGATCCCTATCTGCTTCAAGAAGATGACCATCATCCCGGTACCTAAGAAAAACTAAGCAGCGTGCCTTAATGACTATCAGGCGGTGGCTCTAACATCCAACATTATGAAGTGCTTCGAAAGGTTAGTCATGGCACGAATCAATTTCAGCCTCCCGGACTACCTGGATCCACTACAGTTCACCTACCGCTGCAACAGGTCCGCAGCAGACGCCATCTCCCTGGCCCTGCACTCAACCCTGGAACACCTACATAACAAGGACACCTATGTCAGACTCCTATTTATTGACTACAGCTCAGCCTTCAACACCATTATTCCCACAAAACTCATCTCCAAATTCCGTGGCCCGGGTCTCGGCACCTCCCTCTGCGACTGGATCCTGAACTCCCTAACTCATAGACCACAATCAATAAGGATAAGCAACAACACCTCTTCCATGATCGTCCTCAATACCGGTGCCCCACAAGGCTGTGTTCTCAGCCCCCTACTTATACATCTATGACAGTGTGGCCAAATTACCCTCCAATTCGATTTTCAAGTTTGCTGACGACACCACCGTAGTGGGTCGGATCTCAAACAATAATGAGACAGAGTACAGGAATAAGATAAGGAATCTGGTGAACTGGTGCAGCAACAATAATCTCTCCCTCAATGTCAACAAAATGAAGGAGATCGTCATCGACTTCAGGAAGCGTAAAGGAGAACATGCCCCTGTCTACATCAACGGGGACGAAGTGGAAAGGGTCGAGAGCTTCTTGTTTTTACGTGTCCAGATCACCAACAACCTGTCCTGGTCCCCCCATGCTGACACTATCATTAAGAAAGCCCACGAACGTCTCTACTTTCTCAGAAGACTAAGGAAATTTGGCATGTCAGCTACGACTCTCACCAACTTTTACAGATACACCATAGAAAGCATCCTTTCTGGATGTATCACAGCTTGGTATGGCTCCTGCTCTGCCCAAGACCGCAAGAAACTACAAAAGGTCGTGAATGTAGCCCAATCCATCACGCAAACCAGCCTCCCATCCATTGACTCTGACTACACTTCCCGCTGCCTCGGCAAAGTAGCCAGCATAATTAAGGACCCCACGCACCCCGGATATTCTTTCTTCCACCTTCTTCCGTTGGGAAAAAGATACAAAAGTCTGAGGTCACGTACCAACTGACCCAAGAACAGCTTCTTCCCTGCTGCCGTCAGACTTTTGAATGGACCTACCTCGCACTAAGTTGATCTTTCTCTACACCCTAGCTACGACTGTAACACTACATTCTGCACTCTCGCATTTCCTTCTCTATGGACAGTATGCTTTATCTGTATAGCGCGCAAGAAACAATACTTTTCACTGTATGTTAATACATGTGACAATAATAAATCAAATCAAATCAGGAATTCGGAGCAGAAGGAGGCAAATTCAGCCCTTCGAGCCTGCTCCGCCATTCAATCAGATCATGGCTGATCTCTCCCTGGTCTCAAATCCACCTCCCCACCTGTTCCCCATATCTGCTTATCCCTTTATTATTAGAAATATATCTATCTCCTTGAAACCATTCAATGATTCAGACTCCACTGCGCTATGGGGCAGCGAGTTCCACAAATTCACCACCCTCTGCAAGTAGTTCTTCCTCATCTCAGTTTTAAATCTACCGTCTCTCAGCCTATACCTGAGATCTCTCGTTCGAGATTGTCCCATAGAGGAAACGTTTGGTCTACACTTACTTTATTGAGAGGCTAATTCCTATGTAGTAGGCCTGGCCCAACACAGTGCTCTCTGCTCTCCTCCCTTCCATCCTTATCCTCATCCAATCCTCTTAAACACACAATAGCCCTGAAGAAGAATGATACAGACTGGAAATGTTAGCTCTGTTCTTCCCTCCAGGTGCTGCCAGACCTGCTGAGTTTATGTGGCATTTCTGTTTTCATCTCAAATTGGCAACTTGGTTGAGAAGTTGCAAAGGTTTGACAACTGGTAGCAAGTTGCTCTGCCTCCCAGTGGAGGAGACTCATAGGGTATTGTTGATGCTACTGGGCTAATGATTCAGAGGGTTGGACTCGCTCTGAAAATGCGAGTTCAAATACCACCTGTGGTGAAATTTAAATTTGATTTATTAATAAACCTGGAATGTCTCGTCTCAGTAAAGTTGCCCGTGAAACTACGGGATTGTTATATGAATCATAGAAACATAGAAAAACTACAGCACAAACAGGCCCTTCGGCCCACAAGTTATGCCGAACACGTCCCTACCTTCTAGACCTACCTATAACCCTCCATCCTATTAAGCTCCATGTACTCATCCAGGAGTCTCTTCAAAGACCCTATTGAGTTTGCCTCCACCACCACTGACGGCAGCCAATTCCACTCGCCCACCACCCTCTGTGTGAAAAACTTACGCCTAACATCTCCCCTGTACCTACCCCCCAGCACCTTAAACCTGTGTCCTCTCGTAGCAGACATTTCCAGCCTGGGAAAAAGCCTCTGAGAATCCACCCGATCTATGCCTCTCAACATCTTATACACCTCTATTAGGTCTCCTCTCATCCTTCGTCTCTCCAAGGAGAAAAGACTGAGCTCCCTCAGCCTATCCTCATAAGGCATGCCACTCAATCCAGGCAACATCCTTGTAAATCTCCTCTGCACCCTTTCAATCTGGTTCGCAAAGGAAATCTGCCATCCTTACCCGGTGTGGCCTACACGTGACTCCAGACCAACAGCAATGTGCCTGATTTTTAGCTGCCCTTTGAGATTGGCCACTCAATTGTATCAAACTGCGACACCAAACTGCAGTGGTTCAAGAGGTTGGCTTGCCATCACCTTTGCCGGGCAATTAGGGGCAGCACAGTGGCACAGTGGTTAGCACTGCTGCCTCACAGCGCCAAGGACTCGGGTTCAATCCCTGAGCTTGAGTCACTGTCTGTGCGGCGTCTGCACATTCTCCCCGTGTTTGCATGGGTTTCCTCCGGGTGCTCCGGTTTCCTCCCACAGTCCGAAGGACATGCTAGTTAGGTGCTGAATTCTCCCTCAGTGTACCCGAACAGGTGCCAGAGTGCGGTGACTCGGGAATTTTCACTGTAACTTCATTGCAGTATTAATGTAAGCCTATTTGTGACACTAATAAATAAATAGACTTGCCAGCGATGCTCAAACCTTTGGAATGAATAATAATTATTATTATAGAAAACATGACTAAAGTTAAAGTTTTATTTAATAGTCACAAGTAAGGCTTACATTAACACTGCAATGAAGTTACTGTGAAATTCCCCTAGTTGCCACACTCCGGCGCCTGTTCGGGTCAATGCACTTAACCAGCATGTTTTTCAGAATGTGGGAGGAAACCCACACAGACATGGGGAGAAGGTGCAAACTCCACACATTGTGTCTTTATGTGCCCTGTTTGTGAACAGAACTCCCACTTACCTGACAAAGGGGCAGCGCTCCGAAAGCTAGTGGCTTTTGCTACCAAATAAACCTGTTGGACTTTAACCTGGTGTTGTGAGACTTCTTGCTGTGAAGCAGCAGTGCTAACCATCGTGCTACCGTGACGCCCTACGTGAAGCTATTGTGAAGCTATTGATACAATTCTTTATTACCATAAATTACAACATATAAGTCACTCCAATGTATAGGGCAACCCTTTTTTCAGTGCCAAATTTCATGTTTATAACTGTACTCAGCATACAAGTAACCACCCCTCCCTTTTCTACAAAGAAATGCTATACGGGCTTCAATGCTTCACCTCAGAAATACATGTTTTACTCACCTTCCAAGTAGGGGTGTGGGAGCTAAGAGGTCATGTGGGCCGTGTTGCCAGGAAGATGTGCAAGAGTTTAAGATACACACAGAGCAGACGCCATGTGGTGAACAACGAACAGAGATGGCAAAAAGAATGAAGCACGAAGTTGGTTTCCAGCTAAAAAGTCGCAACATTTGCTAACCCGTCGGGTAACTGTGCTGTCACCAGGGAATTCAGTGTTGGTCAAAATCCCGGTACAAGACTCGAAGAAGGAGGAACCTGCTCCAAAAGAGATGTCCAAGAACAAATGTGCCAAGGAAACCTTTGGCCTGATCTTAAAAGCATGCAATGGAATGGATCCTCGAATACTGTCGGAATGGTTACGTCCCCACCAGGAATGCAATGTGGATGGTCATAAGAACTAGGAGCAGGAGTAGGCCATCTGGCTCCTCAAACCTGCTCCGCCATTCAATAAGATCATGGCTGATCATTTTGTGGACTCAGCTCCACTTGCCCGCCCGCTCACCATAACCCTTAATTCCTTTACTGTTCAAAAATCCATCTACCTTTGCCTTAAAAACATTCAATGAGGTAGCCTCAACTGCTTCACTGGGGAGGGAATTCGACAGATTCACAACCCTTTGTTTGAAGAAGTTCCTCCTCAACTCAGTCCTAAATCTGCTCCCCCTTACTTTGAGGCCACGCCACCTAGTTCTAGTTTCACCCGCCAGTGGAAACAACTTCCCTGCTTCTATCTTATCTATTCCTTTCATAATCTTATATGTTTCTATAAGATCTCCCCTCATTCTTCTGAATTCCAATGAGTATAGTGCCAGTCAACTCAGTCTCACCTCATAAGCCAACCCTCTCAACTCCGGAATCAGCCTCCTCTGCATCCCTTCCAGTGCCAGTATATCTTTTCTCAAGTAAAGAGATCAAAACTGTACACAGTACTCCAGGTGTGGCCTCACCAGCACCTTATACGGCTGTAACATAACCTCGCTGTTTGCACTTAAGTGGCTCAAATCAAACCCTGAGGCCAACAAAGGTTTCAGGCCAACAGTTAGTTGGTGTAGTTGCTTTATCGGACAAAAGTGTCCAGTGTTGTGGCAGGAGATCATTATGGCTCAGAGACTACCAAAAGACATCAATGCATAGGTTTAGTGTAGTGTTGTTGGTGCAGGCTCGATGGGCCAAAGGGCCTCTTCTGTATTGTGTGACTCGGTGGGTGGGATTTTCCAGCCTCGCTCGTCCCAAAACCGTAAAATTCCACCCGAGGTCAACAGACCCTCCCATGCTCCGCCTCTCGCCCACTCCAATTCCTGTGGCAGGTGGGCCAGTAAAATTCCAGCCTATGGCAGAAAATTTAGTGTTTGCATCCTGAAGCCTCTGATGAGCTGAGGACTGCCTCGTGTGCTCCACTCAATCAGGTTTGACGCTGATGTGATTTCCTGTTGGCGTGACCCAAGATCAGAAGGCCTGATGGGATGCCGGCGGGAAGCTGTTTTAATGAGTATTCATGAGATGCATATAGATGCAAAGGGAGTTCACGCCGCCAGCCAGCGCCCCGCCATTAACCCTCCATTGGGAGAATTGCAATGTCATTTTACGCCAGCGGATTTCTGACTTTTTGGCTCCTGTCTGGATGTTTCACTCCCGCCTGTGACCAAACCCATCATGGACAACATTGGAGAATTCCATTCAACGGATTGGGACAGACACAAAATACATCCCACCTCACTGGTGGAATTTTTAATGCCAATTTCAGTGCGATTACAGCACAGAAACTGGCCATTCAGCCCATTTGATCTATGCTAGTGCTTACGTTCTACACAAACATCCTTACTTTATCTATTCCTTTCCCCTTCATGTGTCCACCTTTAGAGATGTCCACACTATTTACCTCAGTCATTCTGTGTGGGAGCAAGCTTCCATATCTTTTTGAAAAATCTGGAATTAAGAATCTACTGATGGCCATGAAACCATTGTCGATTGTCGGAAAAACCCATCTGGTTTACTAATGTCCTTTAGGGAAGGAAATCTGCCTTCCTTACCTGGTCTGGCCTATATGTGACTCCAGAGCCAACAGCAATGTGGTTGACTCTCAACTGCCCTGTGAACAAGGGCAACTAGGGATGGGCAATAAATGCTGTAAGAAGTTTAACAACACCAGGTTAAAGTCCAACAGGTTTATTTGGTAGCAAAAGCCACACAAGCTTTCGGAGCTGCAAGCCCCTTCTTCAGGTGAGTGGGAATTCTGTTCACAAACAGAGCAAAACAGCACGCTGTTTTGTTTCTTAAAGACTTGATTAGTTGTAAGTATTCGCATTCCAACCATTATTCATGTAAATTGAGTTTGTGTCTTTATATGCTCTGTTTGTGAACAGAATTCCCACTCACCTGAAGAAGGGGCTTGCAGCTCCGAAAGCTTGTGTGGCTTTTGCTACCAAATAGACCTGTTGGACTTTAACCTGGTGTTGGTAAACTTCTTACTGTGTTTACCCCAGTCCAACGCCGGCATCTCCACACAATAAATGCTGGCCCAGCCAGCGACGCCCATGACCCACGAATGAATAAAAGAAAACACTTTTTTGGCTGACAAAATTCCTCTTGAATTCTTGATTGGATTTATTGGTGATGAATGAGTTTCATCTTTGTTGAGCTTTCAATCCTCCAATCCCCACGATGGTGATGTCACTGGGTTCCGGCTGGAAACCAGACGTCGAACAAAGGTCTGGTTGGAATTCGAATCCACTGTAAATAGTCTGCAGTTGTTCAGAAAGCAGCACGCAATGACACACCGCTGTCTCCCCCTTCTTTTGAAATAAAAACTCAATGGCCTCAGCAGGTTTAAGGGTATGGATATTACATCCCAGGACACCCTCACCATTGCTTCTCCCATTGCCAACAGTAACATTCCACAGCAAAGGAATTCAGCTGTGTGACTTCTCGGAATCCCACGCCAGATCAGCAATTTGAAGGAGCAGCTATCGAATGTCTTGTCATAATTTGCAGCAAAAGCAGTCGGCCCCATCTTCAGATTTTCGCAGACAGTTAATTCCAGGATAATTCATCCCATACCACCTGCCATTAATCTTCCCTTTAACGTGTTTCATTACCACAGTGAACCAGCAAAACTGGGATCAGTTTGCAGCTTAGCATACAAACGGCACAAGGAATTGTGGATCGTTGGGAAAACCACTTTCTCTCCGGGTTAAATTGACCACAGTTGTTAAAGCCACTGTGACACGGTGGCACGGTGGTTAGCACTGCTGCCTCACAGTGCCAGGGACACGGGTTCAATTCCTGGGCTTGGGTCACTGTCTGTGCGGAGTCTGCATGTTCTCCCCATGTCTGCGTGGGTTTCCTCCGGGTGCTCCAGTTCCCTCCCACAGTCCGAAAGACATGCTCGTTAGACACATTGGCCATGCTAAATTCTCCCTCACTGTACCCGAACAGGCACCGGAGTGTGGCAGATAGGGGATTTTCACAGTAACTTCATTGCAGTGTTAATGTAAGCTTACTTGTGACACTAATAAATAAACATTAACACCAGAGATAGAACACCAATCAAATGCCACTTACACAAGGGCAGGGGGAGATGCATGGGATTTTTTTTTCTTCCCATTCAGCATTTCTGTTTGCATGGGAAGGCAGTGGCGTGGTGGTGTTTCACTGGACTAGTAGTGCAGAGAGCCAGAGCAAGATCTACGGACCCGGGTTCGAAGCCCGCCAGGGCAGATTGTGAAATTTGAAGTCAATAAAAATCTGGAATTAAGAATCTACCGATGGCCATGAAACCATTGTCGATTGTTGGAAAAACCCATCTGGTTCCCTAATGTCCTTTAGGGAAGGAAATCTGCCATCCTTACCTGGTCTGGCCTACACTTGACTCCAGACCCAATGTTGTTGACTCTTATGTTGCCTGAAATGGCTTAGCAAGCCACTTAGTTCAAGGGGCAATAAGGGATGGGCAATAAATGCTGGTGACACTCGACAACAACCCCTCTGTGATGTCCGTCATTCGACCACGCCCACTTTGTCCAATGGAAGAGATCTCTGCAGCTTTTCAGCTCTGAACAAATGGTCAAAATATCTCACCTGATGAAGGAGCAGCGCTCCAAAAGCTCGTGATTCCAAATAAACCTGTTGGACTTTAACCTGGTGTCGTGAGACTTCTTACTGTGCCCACCCCAGTCCAACGCCGGCATCTCCACCTCAGCCAAAATATGGACATTTTCTTTCTGGGTGTCACTTTTTGGAGCATCTCTCCATTTGTCTTATGGTCTGTGTGTGGAATTTTAAGCAAACATCTCAGTATCCACATTCCAAATTTTATTCCACAGATGTTGACTTACTGTCGAGAAAGTTTCACAGGAAAGTGAATAGAATGTAGGATTTTATGAGCTGTTTCCTTATCACAAGCCAGAGTTGTTCAGGTGAAGGATATGTCGATGTTGACAGGGTGCAATGAAGCAAGATAAAAGGAGGCTCCCTTAGGAGATAGTCAATGAAATTGCATCCGAGTGGCCTGTCCCGGTGCTGCGCAACACAGCGTAAAATGGGCAAACGCTTAATAGAATCATAGAATCATGTGTATAAAATGATGAAGGGGATAGATAGAGTGAACGTTCAAAGACTATTTCCTCGGGTGGATGGAGCTATTACAAGGGGGCATAACTATAGGGTTCGTGGTGGGAGATACAGGACGGATATCAGAGGTAGGTTCTTTACGCAGAGAGTGGTTGGGGTGTGGAATGGACTGCCTGCAGTGATAGTGGAGTCAGACACTTTAGAAACATTTAAGCGGTTATTGGATAGGCACATGGAGCACACCAGGATGATAGGGAGTGAGATAGCTTGATCTTGGTTTCAGATAAAGCTCGGCACAACATCGTGGGCCGAAGGGCCTGTTCTGTGCTGTACTGTTCTATGTTCTATGTTCTAGAATCCCTAGGGTGCAGAGGGAGGCCATTCAGCCCATCGAGTCTACACTGACTCTTTGACAGAGCATCTTAACCAGGCCCGATCCCTGTAACCCCACATATTTATGCCTCTAATTCTCCTAACCTACACATTTTGGGACTCTAAGGAGCAATTTAGCATGGCCAATCCACCTAACTCATACACCTTTGGTGTATGAGATGGAACCGGAGTACTCGGAGGAAACCCACGCAGACACGGGGAGAATGTGCAAACTCCACACAGACAGTGACTTGAGGCCAGAATTGAACCTGGGTCCCTGGTGCTATGAGGCAGCAGTGCTAACCACTGTGCCACCGTGCCGACCGAAAGTGCAAAGTGGGAACGAGCCAGCGAATGAAAGAATCACTGCATAAAATCCTGGTCATTGCTGTTGCAGCAATTCGGGAACAACCACTGCTTCCTGGAGTCTGACGTCAAGAGTTGGGAAAAATCAGTAACCAGGTATCTGCCCTTGACTGCTGTCCGGCGGATCCCATTGGGAAGTGTGGATGTCCGAGCATTAATGAAGGGGAGAATTCCAGCTCAGTCAGGACACTCCTTCCCACAACCACTGATGGTCACTGACCGGCTTTGATCACCAGGTGGAGGTATCAAAGGGCTATCGGCATCGGTACCCACTATCGCCACCAGAGGGCAGCACGGTGGCACAGTTTTTAGCACTGCTGCCTCACAGCGCCAGGGACCCGGGTTCGATTCCTGGCTCGGGTCACAGTCTGTGTGGAGTCTGCACGTTCTCCCTGTATCTGCATGGGTTTCCTCCGGGTGCTCGGGTTTCCTCTCCAGTCTGAAAGACGTGCTGGTTAGGTGCATTGGCCATGCTAAATTCTCTCTCAGTGAACCCAAACAGGCGCCGGAGTGTGGCGACTAGAGGTAACTTCATTGCAGTGTGAATGTAAGCCTACTTGTGACACTAATAAATAAACTTTAAACTTAAACTTTAAAGAAGAGAAGGGGAAAAGGAGAGAAATTTGAATTGCAAAGGACAATAAACAGTTACCATAGCAACTCCCACTCCTGTTGGGTGGTCAAACCTCCTGGGTTGCCCTGGAGTTTCCAGGAATTGAAGGACTGCGGTGAACCATAGTTGGTTACCATTATGAGTGCTGAGCCATGGATGGTCAGCACTATGGGTGTTTGTAAATATGTTACTGTAGTTACTGTTGGTGTTAGGGTTGGGCTGTTCTACCTGTTGATATTGTTCTGTGGTACACTCCAGTTGGCTCCGCCTACCAGGGGAAGTATAAAGGTCACTGCACTGCCTGGTGACCCTTTAGTCTGGGATTGTATTGTATATAGTGTGCTCCATTCTTATCAGTAATAAAAGCCTTTATTTCCCGGGTACAATCTAGTCTCCCGAGTGATTTAATCGCGCATCAAGGACTCAAACCAACTTCCATTCCTTGACTCTGTCTACACTTCCCGCTGCCTCGGCAAAGCAGCCAGCATAATCAAGGACCCCACGCACACCGGACATTCTCTCTTCCACCTTCTTCCGTCGGGAAAAAGATACAAAAGTCTGAGGTCACGTACCAACCGACTCAAGAACAGCTTCTTCCCTGCTGCTGTCAGACTTTTGAATGGACCGATTAAGTTGATCTTTCTCTACACCCTAGCTATGACTGTAACACTACATTCTGCACTCTCTCATTTCCTTCTCTACGAACGGTATGCTTTGCCTGTATAGCGCGCAAGAAACAATACTTTTCACTGTATTCCAATACATGTGACAATAATAAATCAAATCAAATCAAGTCAAAAAGGACATTGGTATGGAGAAAAATCATTGGGATAATAAAAAATGATTTAATTTTCATTGAACATTTTTCTTTGCCAGATATAAAATATTGAAAATAGGGGCAGAGAAAGGTCGTTTGGTTAACAGTCTGACATCATCCCATTGGGTAATGAGTCTTTTTGCTTTCCAATTGATGTAGGAAGGTGGTACATCACAAGAATGGATGTGTTGCTGACTAATGGCTGGAGGGTGAGGGAATGTCGTGTGGTGAATTCTCCAGAATACATTTAATTATTGATGGCAACCCTACAATCATGGGGAAGCCCAAAGCCCCACAGACTGGGGGCGGGGAAAAAATTACACCGAATTTTCCAACTTGCATAGGCTCCTTTAATTATGGCTCGGGATAATGTCAGACTGATTCCTTGAAACTCAGCCTTGAGACAGGATTTACGAAAATTGCCTGCTCAAACCCAGATAGATGTTTTGCCAGTTTAAAGCTACTGCTCTTGTGACTTTGTGGAAAATAAAACACCCACGTGAGATTTGTTTACACTGAGTGGAATCTGCCTGTTCTTGAATAATCACAGTCGAGACAGCACCACAGGAGCTGCTCGCGTATCTTAGAGAAGTGACTCCAGCAATATCACTGGTGCAAAGACCTTGTACATGACTCACAAAAAGCTAATTTGCAGGTGCAGCAAGCAATTCGGAAGGCAAATGGTATGTTAGCCTTTATTGCAAAGGGTTGCAGGAATTCTTTTTTTTGTGTCTTCATGCACAAATTATTCTTCCCTTTGGGGAATAGTGAGGGAAGGATTCAATGGGCCGAATGGCCTAATTTCTGCTCCTATGTCTTATGAAGTTATGAGCTGATAATCAGCCTGTTGAACTGTGTAGTGAACACTCCTTCCATGGACAACAAGTCCTGGTATTGGATTCAAACCCAGAGCTTCTGGTCCAGTGATAGGGGTGCTACTCTACCAATTGGGGTGGCACGGTGGCACAGTGGTTAGCACTGCTGCCTCACAGCTCCAGGGACCCAGGTTCGATTCCCAGCTTGGGATCACTGTCTGTGCGGAATCTGCACGTTCTCCCTGTGTCTGCGTGGGTTTCCTCCGGGTGCTCCGGTTTCCTCCCACAGTCCAAAAGACATGCTGGTTAGGTGCATCAGCCATGCTAAATTCCATCTCAGTGTTCCCGAACAGGCGCCGGAGTGTGGCGACTAGGGGATTTTCACAGTAACTTCACTGCAGTGTTAATGTAAGACTACCTGCGACACTACTGAATAAACTTTAAATAATGGCCTAGTGGTATTATCGCTAGACAATTAATCCAGAAACTCAGCTAATATTCTTGGGACCCAGGTTCAAATCCTGCCATGGGTAAAGTTTAATTCAATTTTTAAAAATTTGGAATTAAGAATCTACTGATGACCATGAAACCATTGTCAATTGTTGGAAAAACCCATCCGGTTCACTAATGTCCTTAAGGGAAGGAAATCTGCTGTCCTTACCTGGTCTGGCCTACAAGTGGCTCCACAGCCACAGCAATGTGGTTGACTTTCAACTGCCCCCTGAACAAGGGCAACTAGGGATGGGCAATAAATGCTGGTCAGCCAGCGATGCCCATGTCCCATGAATGAATGAATACCTGACAAGACCTAAGTCACTGGTTGTAGTATAAGAGTGAGGAAGTCTTGCTGACTCTATACAGGGCTATGTACAGCTTTGGCTTCCTGGCCTAAGGAAGGATCTGCTTGTCTTAGAAGGGATACGGCGAAAGTTTGATTACAGGTAGAAAAGGGCTGTCCCATGAGGAGAGATGGGGTAAAAAGGGGCTTGAATTCTCTGGAGCTTCGAAAATGGGTGTCGATCTCATTGTAACATTCAAAGTGTAAGTAATTGGAGCTCAACACTTCAGATCTAAACCACCCAACTTTAGAACAGTCAGAATCTTTTTTGCAGAGTTGAAATGTCTAATACTAGGGGGCACGCTCTTAAAGTGAGAGGTGGGAAGTTTAAAGGAGATGTGAGGGGCAAGTATCTTACACAGAGAGTGGTAGGTGTCTGGAATGCGCTGCCAGGGATGGTGGTGCAGGCAGATACAATAAGAGTGTTTAAGGAGCTTTTAGATAAGCACATAAATATGCAAGGAATCAGGGGAAATGGTGCAAGGGCAGGCAGAAGGGATTAGTTTACTTTGGCGTCAAATTCGGCACAACATTGTGGGCCGAAGTGCCTGTTCCATGTGCAGTACTGTTCAAAGTACAAAGGGTCATGAATGTAGCCCAGTCCATCACGCAAACCAGCCTCCCATCCATTGACACTGTCTACACGTCCCGCTGCCTCAGAAAAGTAGCCAGCATAACTAAAGACCCCACGCACCCCGGACATTCCCTCTTCCACCTTCTTCCGTCAGGAAAAAGATACAAAAGTCTGAGGTCACGTACCAACCGACTCAAGAACAGCTTCTTGCCTGCTGCCATCAGACTTTTGAATGGACCTACCTTGCATTAAGTTGATCTTTCTCTATACCCTAGCTATGACTGTAACACTACACTCTCCTTTTCTTTTCTATGAACGGTATGCTTTGTCTGTATAGCGTGCAAGAAACAATACCTTTCACTGTAAAACAAAACATGTGACAATAATAAATCAAATCAAAACTCTATGTTGAATGTTCTAACCGAGCAGCAAGATTTTGATCAATATGTGCAATCTGACAGGCACGCTTTTGCAACCATGCTTTCTGTTTAAGGTCTGGTAGGTTGTTCAGTTTCACAGACTGGAAGTTAATGCGTTGCTCTCTCTCTGCGCAATGCTGTATCTGCACAGATGGGGGAGGATATGCTTTAGCAGATGGGAGCTATACTACTGATAATCTGCGAGCTCTGCTCACCGTCATGGACAGAAGGCAGCGAGCGTGATGAGACATGTTTCACATCATTTAAATGCTGCATGACCTAGTGGCACAGTACTCAAAAATTGAAAGCCACCTCATTCCCAGGGAGAGTCAGGCTCGGGTTATTGGCACAGTACTGGACATAAGGCAATAAATCACGTGATAGAACCTCCAGGATTCTGTCAGAACAAATTGACAACAGCGAGACAAACATTTTTCAGATGCTCCCTTGCAATGCATCATAGAACCCCTACAGTGCAGAAGGAGGCCATTTGACCCATCGAGACTGCACAGACCAATCCCACCCAGGCCCTATCCCCATAAACTCCCTTGCTAATCCCCCTGACAATAATGAGAAATTTAGCATGGCCAATCCACCTAACACGTACATTTTTGGACTGTGGGAGGAAACCAGAGCACCCGGAGGAAACCCACGCAGACACGGGGAGAACGTGCAGACTCCACCAGTGACCCAAGGCCGGAATCAAACCCGGATCCCTGGCGCTGTGAGGCAGCAGTGCTAACCACTGTGCCACCGTGCCGCCCCTTTATTTGTCTCCAAAGGAAAAGGTTTTTTGATGCTTATTTTACAGCTTTGAGAAAGTTGAGGTGAAGTCTCCACTTGTTCTCAGGAATCACAGGTTCCCGAAGGAGGCCATTTGGCCCATCCTGCCTGTGCCAGCTCTTTAAAAGAGCTGCCCAATTAGTTGCACTCCTCTCACTCTTTGCACTGAGTCAGCGGAAAGCAAAGAGAAGTATTAGTTCGCATTTGAGGCAGGAACACAGGGATCATTGTCAAGTATTCCATGCTACACGCCTGGGGTTTATTAGAGTGGTGCAGGGGTTAAGTGGCTTTAGACAGGCATTCATTCCAGTGACCCCATATCTCTCTTCTAGCAGATATCCTTCACCGTGACGATAAGAAAAGGGCCGTGCCCTCATTTGTCAGTTAGGTATCAGTTACAGCATCTGCCAAAATATTCCAGCCATAATTCGACAAGATGACACCGAAGGATTTTCTTACTGAAATGGATTGCGAGGACACTGTCTACTTCCATTTTCAGTACAATGAACAGACCCTTTTGTATCCGTCACTTCATAGAAATCATAGAAACCCTACAGCACAGAAAGAGGCCATTCG
The DNA here is from genome assembly GCF_964213995.1 of Mustelus asterias. NCBI lineage: Eukaryota > Metazoa > Chordata > Chondrichthyes > Carcharhiniformes > Triakidae > Mustelus > Mustelus asterias. The sequence continues at coordinate 149,574,278 of NC_135803.1, read as the reverse complement.
GCCCATCGAGTCTGCACCGACCACAATCCCACCCAGGCCCTACCCCCATATCCCTACATATTTTACCCACTAATCCCTCTAATCTATGTATCCCAGGACACTAAGGGGCAATTTTAGCATGGCCAATCAACCTCACCCGCACATATTTGGACTGTGGGAGGAAACTGGAGCACCCGGAGGAAACCCACGCAGAGAATGTGCAAACTCCACACAGACAGTGACCCAAGCCGGGAATCGAACCCAGGTCCCTGGAGCTATGAAGCAGCAGTGCTAACCACTGTGCTACCGTGCCGCTCCACTTGTGGAGTATAAGTGGTGGCATTGACCTGTTTGGGCCAAATGGCCTGTTGCAATGCTTTAGAGGCAATGTAACTGCAAGCCGCGATTGGTCGGGCCTGCTCATGGCAGGAACTGCTGCAGCGGGGAAAGAAAACTTGGAGAGCCAGCCAAAAATTGATTTATGTTCAGGAGCACCCAGCTGCAGACAGATCCAGAAAATCCCAGCTGCGGGTGGTCTGGAAAATCCCAGCTGTGGGCAGATCCAGAAAATCCCATCTGTTGGCAAGTCCGGAAAATGCCAGCTGCGGCCAAGTCTGGAAAATCTAAGCTGCGGATGGTCTGGAAAATCCCAACTGTGGGCAAGTCTGGAAAATCCCATCTGTCGGCAAGTCCGGAAAGTCCCAGCTAGAACAAAGAACAAAGATGTGCGGGTTAGGTTGATTGGCCATGCTAAAAATTGTCCTTAGTGTCCTGAGATGCGTAGGTTAGACGGATTAGTGGGTAAATCTGTAGGGATGTGGGGGTAGGGCCTGGGTGGGATTGTGGTCGGTGCAGACTCAATGGGCCGAATGGCCTCTTTCTGTACTGTAGGGTTTCTATGATTTCTATGATGAACAAAGTACAAAGAAAATTACAGCACAGGAACAGGACCTTTGGCCTTCCGATCCTGCACCGACCATGCTGCCCGACTGAACTAAAACCCCCTACCCTTCCGGGAACCATATCCCTCTATTCCCATCCTATTCATGTATTTGTCAAGATGCCCCTAAAAGTCACTATCGTATCTGCTTTCATTACCTCCCCCGGCAGCGCGTTCCAGGTACCCACCATCCTCTGTGTAAAAAATTTGCCTCGTATATCTCATAAGAACATAAGAAATAGGAGCAGGAGTAGGCCATCTAGCCCCTCAAGCCTGCTCCGCCATTCAATAAGATCTTGGCCGACTTGATAATGGGTTCAGTTCCACTTACCCGCCCGCTCCCCATCACTCTTAATTCCCTTAATGGTTAAAAATCTATCTATCTGTGACTTAAAAACATTTAACGAGGTAGCCTCTACTGCTTCATTGGGCAGAGAATTCCAAAGATTCACTACCCTCTGGGAGAAGAAGTTCCTCCTCAACTCTGTCCTCAATTGACTCCCCCGTATTTTGAGGCTATGCCCCCTAGTTCTTGTTTCTATTGTAAGTGGAAATAACCTCGCTGCTTCTACCCTGTCTAGCCCCTTCATTATCTTATATGTCTCTATAAGATCTCCCCTCAACCTTCTAAACTCCAATGAGTACAGGCCCAGTCTACTCAATCACTCCTCATAAGATAACCCCCTCATCTCCGGAATCAACCTGGTGAACCTTCTCTGTGCCCCCTCCAAAGCTAATATATCCTTTCTTAAATAAGGGGACCAAAATTGTACACAGTACTCTCGGTGCGGCCTCACCAGTACCCTGTACAGTTGCAGCATGACCTCCCTGCTTTTATACTCCATCCCTCTCGCGATAAAGGCCAACATTCCAGTTGCCTTCTTGATTACCTGCTGATTATCTCCTTTAAACCTTGCCCCTCGCACCTTAAACCTGTGCCCCCTGATAATTGACTCTTCCACCCTGGGAAAAAGCTTCTGACTATCCACTCTGTCCATGTCTCTCATAATCTTGTAGACTTCTATCAGCTGTGGACAAATCCGGGCAATCCCAGTTTATGTAACTCTCACATAACAGTGTTGTATTGATTTCTGCTTGTGTTGTGATGATGGAGACAAAAAAACATAGAATTTACACAAAAATATTGGACTTTAAAAACACCCGAGTTTTATTAGCCCTTAAAATGGCTGAGAATGTACAGCTAGCCAGATTAAAGTCCAACAGGTTTATTTGGTAGCACAAGCCACTAGCTTTCGAAGCGCTGCCTCTTCATCAGATGAGGGGCATCATGCAGGGCACTAACCTGATGAAGGGGCAGCGCTCCGAAAGCGAGTGGCTTGTGCTACTAAATAAACCTGTTGGACTTTAACCTGGTGTTGTGAGACTTCTTACTGTGTTCACCCCAGTCCAACGCCGGCATCGCCACATCACAGCTAGCCATTGACAGGAATGGCTGCTGTGGTTTTTTCTAAGGGACAATGGAACTACTCCCTGCTTTTCCAGATAAGGTACTTCTAAAAGAATCCAAAAACTGACTACAATGTCCAGTAAAGACAAAGGAACATAATGGCTTTTTAATCTAAAGGGCCCTGCATGATTGTCTCCCTTGACTGCCTGGTGGGTTCTTCCAGTGGAATACACAAAGAAAGGGGTTACAAGCCTGCTTGATGCATCCTGTGTCTGCCCTGACGGTGTGTGTGACAGTGTGTGTGTGTGTGTGTGTGTGTGAGTGTGTGTGTGTGTGTATGAGTGTGTGAGTGTGAGTGTGTGTGCGTGTGTGAGTGTGTGTGTGTGTGAGTGTGTGTGCGTGTGTGTGAGTGTGTGTGTGAGTGTGTACATGTGTGTGTGTGTGTGAGTGTGTGTGTGTGTACGTGTGTGTGTGTGTGAGTGTGTGTGTGAGTGTGTGTGAGTGTGTGTGGTGGGAGTTTTCCACAGTAACTGGAGCAGGAGCCCTGCAAAAATAACCATCTTTTCCAGGAACATCTCAAAACTCTCTCTCTCTGACTGTGGAAGTCAATCATTCAGCAGAAGGATCGCAGCTGGAAAAATAACTGAAATCCCTCAACTGAACACCTGGGTCGACAAATTAACTATTCGCCTGCAGAAGTCAATTATACTGGAATCAAATTGAGGCTTATAGCATGGAAACAGGCCCTTTGACCCAACTTGTCCATGCCATGCTTTTTTTAAAACCCCTAAGCTAGTCCCAATTGCCCGCATTTGGCCCATATCCCTCTAAACCCATCTTACCCATGTAACTGTCTAAATGCTTTTTAAAAGACAAAATTGTACCCGCCTCTACTACTACCTCTGGCAGCTTGTTCCAGACACTCACCACACTCTGTGTGAAAAAATTGCCCCTCTGGACACTTTTGTATCTCTCCCCTCTCACCTTAAACCTATGCCCTCTAGTTTTAGACTCCCCTACCTTTGAGAAAAGATATTGACTATCTAGCTGATCTATGCCCCTCATTATTTTATAGACCTCTAAAGCTCACCCCTCAGCCTCCTACATTCCAGAGATAAAAGTCCCAGTTTATCCAGCCTCTCCTTATAACTCAATTCATCAAGTCCCGGTAGCATCCTAGTAAATCTTTTCTGAACTCTTTCGAGTTTAATAACATCCTTTCTATAATAGGGTGACCAGAATTGCACACAATATTCCAAGTGTGGCCTTACCAATGTCTTGTACAGCTTCAACAAGACGTCCCAACTCCTGTATTCAATGTTCTGACCAATGAAACCAAGCATGCTGTATGCCTCCTTCACCACTCTGTCCACCTGTGACTCCACTTTCAAGGAGCTAGGAACATGTACCTTTGGATCTCTTTGTTCTGTAACTCTCCCCAACGCCCTACCATTAACTGAGTAAGTTCTGCCCTGGTTCAATCTACCAAAATGCATCACTTCGCATTTATCTAAATTAAACTCCATCTGCCATTCGTCAGCCCACTGGCCCAATTGATCAAGATCCCGTTGCAATCTGAGATAATCTTCTTCTCTGTCACCTCACAATTCATGGACTGTTCTGTATAACTTTCTCTTTATATTTACTTACGATTGGATTCAATTCTTACTCCTAATCCATATGAGTGCAGATGTATATGTTTACCATTTCCCTTTACTTTCTTAGCAGTTATTAAACTTACTCTATCTTAACTCATGAAAATCTGGTGAAATTAGTTACTTAAAGTAACCATGGTGAATGCGGTGTTATGGGATGCCCCACCCCACTACACGGCTGGAATTTTACTGCCCCGCCCACCATGGGAATCGGAGGGGGCGAGGGGCAGACCATGGAAAGGTCCGTTGACCTCAGGTGGGGTTTTATGGTTTCGGGATGAGCAAGGCTATAAAATCCCACAGATCAAGTCTGGAAAAGGTATCCAAGGCAAAGGGACCTTTTGAGATCAAACCTTTTTTGGTACCATTAGAGGGTGTGTTGAATAAAGACATGGAGGCAGTCACCTTCCCTCAACCAGGTTTACAATAATTTGGGGGTATCCCAGCCAGAGGGTGCCAAATCGAGAGGTCTGGTCATTTGAGGAACCTCACCTGGGACTGGTGGTAACAGTTGTCCTTGCATACTGTTTACCTTCAGAGGTGGGTGATGGGGGGTGGAGAAGCAATAGATTCAACACTGGGGAGGCAGTAGCATAGTGATATTGTCACGGGGCGAGTAATGCATAGACCCAGGGCAATGCTCTGGGGACCCGGGTTCAAATCCCACCAAGGCAAATGGTGGAATTTGAATTCAATAAAAATCTGGAATTCAATGTCTAATAATGACCATGAAACCATTGTCAATTGTTGTAAAAACCCATCTGGTTCACTGATGTCCCTTAGGGAAGGATATCTGCCATCCTTACCCAGTCTGGCCTAAAAAGTAAAGTTTATTTATGAGTCACAAGTAGGCTTACATTAACACTGTAATGAAGTTACCGTGAAAATCCCCTAGTTGCCACACTCCGGCGCCTGTTCAGGTACACTGTGGGAGAATTTAGCACGGCCAATGCACCTAACCTGCATATCTTTGGACTATGGGAGGAAACCGGAGCACCCGGAGGAAACCCACGCAGACACGGGGAGAACATGCAGACTCCGCACAGATAGTGACCGAGGCTGGAAATGAACCTGGGTCCCTGGTGCTGTGAGGCAGCATTGCTAACCACTGTGCCACCGTGTCACCCCATGTCTACATGTGCCTACACATGCCTACAGGTGACTCCAGAGCCTCAGCAATATGGTTGACTCTTAAAGAGGCCCTCTGCATTGGCCTAGCAAACCATTCCGATCAAGGGAAATTAGGGATAGGCAGCAAATGCCCAGATATCAAGAAATAATTAACATTAAAAAAAACACAGGAACCATGGAAAACCATAATTGAAGGATGGTCTGATTCGAGTCAATGTGTCCACGAATTGAATGTATTCAAGAGGCGGCTGGATACAGCACTTGGGGCGAATGGGATCAAAGGTTATGGGGAGAAAGCAGGTTTAGGCTATTGAGTTGGATGATCAGCCATGATCGTGATGAATGGCGGAGCAGGTTGAAGGGCCGAATGGCCTCCTCCTGCTCCTATCTTCGATGTCTATGTTTCTATGAACACCTGAGACCATTTTGGTCATACTGGGATGAGCTAGGCATCTCTCAAGGAATCATTTCTAAAGGCAGGCAGCAATTTTTGCAACCTGATATTCCTCAACGACTTCATCACTCACACATCGCCATGGATCGGATGAGAAGAATCACCAGAGAGTCTGTTGGCCGCGTTTGAGCACTGAAGTCATTGTCAAGAAGTGTGAGGCATGTCAAGAACAAACAGCAAGTCAGTACAAAGAAGCATTCATTCCACACAAAGTTCCTGCCCATCCTTGGTGCAAAATCACACGCCACCTCTTTCATACGAATGGCACTGACTTCATCATCATCATTCATTACCAAGTACCCCATAATTCGACAATTGCACACTGAATGAAGCACAACTGGCGTACGCACTCTAATTTCCAATTTATCTGCTGTGCCTAGAGAGATTACTGTGGATAATAACCTGCTGTTTATTGGTAAGCCATTTCAGGACATGAGTGAGAAGTGGAATATTAATCACACTACTTCTCCTCATTACCCTGGATCTAACAGCCGAGCTGAACTAACGATTCACATGGTGAAATCCTTAATCTCAAATGTAGACTGACCAAGCAAATTCCACACGTTGCAATATTGAGTGACGCTTTTAATCGCAAACATTCTATCTCTGTCAGAGCTCATGACTGGCAGACCAGTGCGTGTCTGTTTGCCTACTCTCACTCGTTATACTCTCTCAGAATCTAGAATCTGAACGGACCAATATCTAGACACACATGGTGTTAACCACCGTGCCATCTTGGGAGTGGAAGGAAGGAGATAAATCCCACGCTAGGGAAAGGATGACACGAGTTTTAAAAGTCTGTCAGAGGATGAGGAAACAGAACAGAGATAACAAGTGCTGCCAGCTAGAGAGGCTGCTGGAAAACGAATAGGAAGAGTAGGGGAGGCGATGGCCTCGTGGCATTATCGCTAGATCGTTAATCCAAAAACTCAGCTAATATCCTGGGGATCCGGGTTCGAATCCCACCGCGGCAGATGGTGGAATTTGAATTCAATAAATAAATCTGGAATTAAGAATCTACTGATGACCACGAAACCATTGTCGGAAAAGCCCATCTGGTTCACTAATGTCCTTGAGGGAAGGAAATCTGCCGCCCTTACCCGGTCTGGCCTACATGTGACTCCAGAGCCACAGCAATGTGGCTGATTCTCAACGGCCCTTGGGCAAGAAGGGATGGGCAATAAATGCTGGCCATGTCCCATGAATGAATTAAATAAAATAGTTTTGGTTTGGATGCAGTAAGGGGGCAAGTAGGGAGGAGAAAGTGTGAAAGGATAGAAGGGAGGAAAGATCAGAGCAGCAATGGTCGACATGGACACCCATCTTTGCATGTTATCCTTGTCAAGACTGTAACCCTGGGAATAACCCCAGAGGGAGAGGGAGCAACACATAGTAAATATTTCACTTTTCAACCAAACCTCACATTTTAACTGTGGGCTCTGAAGCAGGAAACGCACTAAATACCAAGCAATCAGAGTAAATAGCATGGCTCGACTTCCATTCGGTCTTAATTACAGGATGTGTTCATCCCTTGAAGCAAGTTCCATTAGCTAATTGGAAATGTATTACAAATAAACGCTGGTGACTGAATAATCACTCAGCTACAAGGTGGCTCCACAATTTCCCAGGCCCCAAATAAAACTCAAGCAATTTCAACACTTTGTCTATTTAAGTGAGTCGCTCCTTACCCGGTCGCTCAGAAACTCAATCAACACCGGACGGGATCCATGGTATACACACGCAATTAGCCGCTTGCTCTACCCAGAACTCGAACAGTGGGGCCGGCTGTTCCAACATCGAGGAGAGCGTGATCAAAGGCAATTTACAAATGTCGTGATGACGAATGCATTTGTCAACCCAGCCCCAGGAAATTCACAGTGCCCGGGACAGAGTGCGCCGGCGGAGGGAAGAAGTGGGGGAGGTGGAGAAGGAGATGGGAGGGAGCTTTGCCCCAACACAGTTCTGGAAGGACCTCCAACACAGAGCTGTGGGCAAAGCAGAACCCTCTAGGAAAGCAAGTTAGTCTGTCTGATGCAAAATGGTTCGTTTAATGGTGGCACGGTGGTTAGCACTGCTGCCTCACAGCACCAGGGACCCGAGTTCAATTCCGGCCTCGGGTCACTGTCTGTGTGGAGTCTGCACATTCACCCCGTGTCTGCATGGGTTTCCTCCGGGTGCTCCGGTTTCCTCCCACAGTCCAAAGATGTACAGGTTAGGTTGATTGGCCGTGATTAATTGCCCCTAGTGCCAGGGAGACTAGCTAGGGTAAATATGTGGGGTTATGGGAATAGGGTGTGGGTGGGATTGTGGTCGGTGCAGACTGGATGGGCTGAATCGCCTCCTTCTGCACTGTCGGGATTCTATGATTCTACGAAGTTTCATGTATCCTCCTAAACACAGAAGACTGAAGGGCCACCTGGGGAAGGTGTTTAAAATATTAAATGGATTTCATATAGAACATAGATCATAGAATCCCGACAGTGCAGAAGAGGCTATTTGGCCCATCGAGTCTGCACTGACTCTCTGACAGAATATCTTACCCAGGCCCTCTCCCCCACCCTATCCCCATAACCCCATGTGTAGGTTAAGTGGATGAACCATGGTAGATGCACAGGCTAATGGGGATAGGGTGGGGAGGGGGGGGGATATGGGGGAGGGAGGGGAGTGTGCCTGGGTAAGATGCTGTTCAGAGAGTAGGCGCAGACCTGATGGGCCGAACGGCCTCTTTCTGCACTGCTGGGAGTGTATGATTCAGACATCTGCCCGTCCACCGCCCCTTTTGACCCTGCCACAGACGCTGACGGTAACCTTGAGAGTATGGCCAGGACTTTTCCACCTCCGAGATTGCCAAATGCCAATGGTGGAGAGGAGGGACCTCAGGACCCCGGGGCATGCAGTCACCGGGATCAGGCTATAATTAGTTGTCATTTTGATAGATTGCTTCCCCTTGTGCTAATTGTGGAGATACATCACTGAAGGCAAACAGAAGGTGTAAGGAAAATATTTATTCTCCTTCTTGCACTGGCAGGATCCGAGACCCCAGCCGACCTTTCACGGTGAGCAGTGTTCCTTCCCAGAGTGCCGTTTGGAGATATTGCTTCGAATTACCAGACTCGGACTTTGGGTGAGAGCAAAACACTCTTGGCTTCTCTGCCGTCACTCTTCTCAAACACAACTTGCTGCGCAGAGGAAAGTTTTTGTCATATACAGAAAATATTCAAGGGAAACTCTGTCCCCCGTACCAAGCTGTATAAATATATGACACGGCTTCAAGTCAATGTGTTTAATTTTTCCAGAGGTCGTCTGCCCAGCATCTGGAGAAATAAAATGTTATTAACACTTTGAATAATAAAGAAGTCTTTTTGCGGGAGTCTTTGCTTGATCACTTTTAAAGGGGCAGTCACCTCTTTTTAAACCTATGCCAAGTGTGAATTAAAGATGACAGTTGTTCCTACCCAAAGGAATCATAGAATACTTACATAAGACCATAAGACATAGGAGCAGAATTAGGCCACTCGGCCCATCGAGTCTGCTCCGCCATTCAATCATGGCTGATATTTTTCTCATCCCCATTCTCCTGCCTTTTCCCCATAATCCCTGATCCCCTTCCAGTGCAGAAGGAGGCCATTCGGCCCATCGAGCTGACACCAACTACAGTCCCACCCAGGCACTATCCCCATAACCCTATGTATTTACCCTGCTAATCCCCCTGACACGAAGGGGCAATTTGACAAGACCATTTAACCCAACCTGCACATCTTTGGACTGTGGGAGGAAACCAGAGCACCCGGAGGAAACCCACGCAGATACGGGGACAATGTGCAAACTCCACACAGACAGTGACCCAAGGCCGGAATTGAACCCGGGTCCCTGGCACTGCGAGGCAGCAGCGCTAACCACTGTGCCACCATGCAGCCCCGGTCTCGGTTCATTCAGAGCTTGACTTTTATCGCACTTCGTACTTTCCAATGTGATAACAGCAGATGAGCTAGATTAGCGAGGGGGATGATGGTGGTTGTATTGTCACTAAAGCAGTAATCTGGGATGCGGGTTCATTTCAGCTGGTGCGATTCTAATTCAAATATTAAAATCTGGAATTGAAAGCTAATCAGTAATGGTGATCATGAAATTATCGCTCGAGTGTCATAAAAACCTACCTGGTTTACTAATGTCCCTTTAAGGAAGGAAATCTGCCATCCTTTACCGGGCGGCCTCACAGCAGTGGGGACCCGGATTTGATTCCAGCCTTGGGTCACTGTCTGTGTGGAGTCTGCACCTTCTCCCCGTGTCTGCACTTCAAACCCTGGCTGGGAGACCATCTGGGGAAGAGCCAGATCTTGATAGGAGATCATCTCACATCTCTGAGTCAGTAACCCTCCTTTCCTGTGACCCCCAGCCCCATGGAGGAATTTTAAAAATCTGCCACCCTGTGATAGGAAAAATTGTCTCATATTTTCCCTGCTACTAACCTAGGTCTAATTTTAAGATTCCATCATTTTCTTGATTACCTCAAAAGTGGAAATAATTCCGCCACATCTGCCGAATCTTTTTAGCGTTCTGCACCAACTGAGCGACGCTTTGTTTTACGAATGGTTTGCAGCTTGGAAATTCCATTATGAAAACCCACTGACTCAGTGTGTGTGTGTGTGTGTGTGTGTGTGTGAGAGAGTGTACGTGTGCGAGAGTGTGAGTATGTGTGTATATGTGTGTGTGTGTGTGAGTGTATGTGTGTGAGAGTGTGCGTATGTGTGTGTGCCTGAGTGTGTCTGAGTGTGTGTGAGAGTGTGTGTGTGTGAGTGTGTGTGTGTGAGTGAGTGAGTGTGTGTGAGTGAGCGTGTGTGTGAGTGTGTGAGTCTGTGTGTGAGTGAGTGTGTGTGTGTGAGTGAGTGTGTATGGGTGTGTGGGTGTGTGAGTGTGTGCGTGTGTGTGTGAGTGTGTGTGTGAGTGTGTGGGTGAGTGTGTGTGTGTGTGTGAGTGTATGTGTGAGTGTGTGTGAGAGTGTGTGTGAGTGTGAGTGTGTGGGTGGGTGAGTGTGTGTGTGTGTGTGTGTGAGTGTATGTGTGAGTGTGTGTGAGAGTGTGTGTGAGTGAGTGTGTGTGTGGGTGTGTGAGTGTGTGCGTGTGTGTGTGAGTGTGTGTGTGAGTGTGTGTGTGTGTGAGTGTGTGTGTGAGTGTGTGGGTGAGTGTGTGTGTGTGTGTGTGTGAGTGTATGTGTGAGTGTGTGTGAGAGTGTGTGTGAGTGAGTGTGTGTGTGGGTGTGTGAGTGTGTGCGTGTGTGTGTGAGTGTGTGTGTGAGTGTGTGGGTGAGTGTGTGTGTGTGAGTGTATGTGTGAGTGTGTGTGAGAGTGTGTGGGTGAGTGTGTGTGAGTGTGTGTGAGTGTGCGTGTGAGAGTGTGTGGGTGTGTGTGTGAGAGTGTGTGGGTGAGTGTGTGTGTGTGGGTGTGTGAGTGTGTGTGTGTGTGTGAGTGTGTGAGTGTGTGTGGGTGAGTGTGTGTGGGTGTGTGTGTGTGTGTGTGTGCGTGTGAGTGTATGTGTGAGTGTGTGTGTGTGTGTGAGTGTGTGTGTGAGTGTATGTGTGAGTGTGTGTGGGTGAGTGTGTGTGTGTGTGGGTGAGTGTGTGTGGGTGTGTGTGAGTGTATGTGTGAGTGTGTGTGTGTGTGTGTGAGTGTGTGTGTGGGTGTGTGAGTGTGTGTGTGAGTGTGTGTGTGTGTGTGTGTGTGTGTGTGTGTGTGGGTGTGTGAGTGTGTGTGTGTGTGTGTGTGTGTGAGTGTATGTGTGAGTGTGTGTGTGTGTGTGTGTGTGAGTGTGTGTGTGTGAGTGTCTGTTACGGCAGTTTTGCCCAGGTTGTGAACTCAGTTCCAAAGCCCTGCTGCTCTGACCGTGCGCCCACCTCCCATAAACCATGTCAACAGTTATTCCGTCAGAACACAAGGCTAAGTGAACTGTCCCTGCCCTGCCCCCATGCCCCCGCCACTTGCTCTGACTGACTCGTGCTGTCGAGGCCAAGAATCAAGCGGTGGATTGAAGTGTTGAGGCCATCTGAGGTGAGTTTTGTTTTTCCCTGGTGCTCATCGGCTCCAGCAAACTCAGTAAGGGGGTGATGGATGACTTGGCCATTTTGTGGCACTGTGGTTGCTGCAGTGTAGGCATGACACTGTCTGCTCCCTCACCATCCTAACAGGGAGTGATGCTTGTCTTTTGATTAAACAGGCCCTGATATTTGCATCAATCTTTTGTTTTATTCATTCATGGGACATGGGTGTCACAGGTGGCCAGCATTTATTGCCCATCCCTAGTTGCCCTTGAGAAGGTGGTGGTGAGCTGCCTTCTTGAATCGCTGCAGTCCATGTGCTGTGGGTTGACCCACAATGCCGTTCGGGAGGGAATTCCAGGATTTTGACCCAGCGACTGTGAAGGAACGGCGATATATTTCCAAGTCAGGATGGTGAGTGGCTTGGAGGGGAACTTGCAGGTGATGGTGTTCCCATGTATCTGCTGCCCTTGTCCTTCTAGATGGAAGTGGCCATGGGTTTGGAAGGTGCTGTCTCAGGATCTGTGGTGAATCGCTGCAGTGCATCTTGTAGATAGTACACACTGCTGCTACTGAGCGTCGGTGGTGGAGGGAGTGGATGTTTGTAGATGTGATGCCAATCAAGCAGGCTGCTTGGTCCTGGATGGTGTGGAGCTTCTTGAGTGTTGTTGGAGTTGCACCATCCAGGCAAGTGGGGAGTATTCCATCACACTCCTGACTTGTACCTTGTAGATGGTGGACAGGCCCTGGGAGTCAGGAGGTGAGTTACTCGCCGCAGTATCCCGAGCCTCTGACCCGCTTTGGTAGCCACCGTGTTTATGTGGTGAGTCTATTACATTGGAGAATGTTTGACTTGGGAAACATGCACTTTAAAGAAAAAACATACACGTATGCATAGAGGGGCGGAAAACCCCATCCAGCCCACCCAATCATCCCTCACGCATACCAGAGTACTCTCTCCAACAACTCCCATAACCCCACGCCCCAGCACCCAACCATCTGGAGCAGACCAAGAAGGAGATCAAAAAAAGCCTTGGACATAAATGTTCAGGAAGATCGCCAATGTCAGTAAGATTAGGGAGACGTGTGGGAAAGGTTTTTCACACAGAGGGTGGTGGGTGCCTGGAAGGCGCTGCCAGTGGAGATGGTAGAAGCAGGCACCATTAACACTGTTCAAGGCCTATCTTGTTAGATACATAAATGGGAGGTGAACAGAGGGATAAAAATCCATGAATCGAAAAAAAAAGTTTATTTATTAGTGTCACAAGTAGGCTTACATTAACGCCGCAATGAAGTAACTGTGAAAATCCCCTAGTCGCCACACTCCGCCGTCTGTTCGGGTACACTGAGGGAGAATTTAGCATGGTCAATCCACCTAACCTGCACATCTTTCGGACTGTGGGAGGAAACCGGAGCACCCGGAGGAAACCCACGCAGACACGGGGAGAACGCGCAGACTCCACACAGACAGTGACCCAAGCCGGGAATCGAACCGAGGTCCCTGACGCTGTGAGGCAGCAGTGCTAACCACTGTGCCACCATGCCGCTACCGTGACACAGGTTTGTTGGGCTGAAGAGCCTGTTCCTGTGCTGCATTGTTCTTTATTCAGCATAGTACCACAGTGGGGGCGGCACGGGGGCACAGTGGTTAGCACTGCTGCCTCACAGCGCCAGGGACCCAGGTTCGACTCCCGGCTTGGGTCACTGTCTGTGTGGAGTCTGCACGTTCTCCCTGTGTCTGCCTGGGTTTCCTCCGGGTGCTCCGGTTTCCTCCCACAGTCCGAAAGATGTGCAGGTTAGGTGGATTGACCATGGTAAATTGTCCCTTAGTGTCAGGGGGATTAGCAGGGTAAATGTGTGGAGTTATGGAAATAGGGCCTGGGTGGGATTGTTGTCAGTGCAGGTTTGATGGGCCGAATGGCCTCCTTCTGCACTGTCGGGATTCTATGATTCTATGATTCTTTTTCACAGTGGACATGATTGACCCATCCTGAATTGTCCTAGGGGAAGATAGAGAAACGATTTCTTGAACTATAATTTGGTAGAATTGAGTGGTTTGGCTAGGCCACTTCAGTGGGCAGCGAAGAGTCAATAATAAATAAAACAAAAGGATATTTTTGTCACAGATGGAATGCAATGAAGCTTCACCAGACTTCTTCCTGGGATGGCAGGAGTGTGTAATGAAGAGAGATTGGCCAGACTGGGCCTGTATTCTCTACAGTTTCATAGAACGAGAGGTGATCTCACTGAAACCTACAAAATACTTAAAGGAATACACAAGGTAGGTGTAGGTAAGATGTTTCCCTTGGTTGGGAACTCTAGAACCAGGGGGGGCATAATTTCAAAATAAGGGAGATGCCACTTAGGACGGAGGTGAGGAGAAATGTCTTCACACAGAGGGTTGTGAATCTTTGGAATTCTCGACTCCGGAGGGCTATGGAAGCTCAATCATTGAGTTTGTTTAAGATGGAGATCGATAGATGTCTGATTAACAATAACGTAAAGAGATATGGGGATAGCGTGGGGGAAAAGGCATCAAAGCCATGACCGTATTGAATGGCAGAGCAGGCTCGATGGGCTGAATGGCCTACTCCAGTTCCTATGTTCCTAATAATATTGCTTTGGGTTTGGAGCCACATGTGGGCCAGACCAAGGAAGGACAGCAGATTTCCTTCACTGAAGGACACTGATGAACCACTTTTTTTTCTCTCCAACAATCCAATAACTTTCATGTTTTTGCCGACACCTGCTTTTCAAAATGGGTTTCAAGTTTCCAAAAGCCATGGCGGGATTTTAACTCACCTTCACTCAAGTACTTGTTGCCGCTGTCCCTCGATTTGAGGATCAAAGTTCTTGGATCTTCATTTAAGTGAAGAGAATTAGGGCGACACGGTAGCACAGTGGTTAGAACTGCTGCTTCACAGCGCCAGGAACCCGGGTTCGATTCCCAGCTTGGGTCACTGTCTGTGTGGAGTTTGCACGTTCTCCCCGTGTCTGTGTGGGTTTCCTCCGGATGCTCCAGTTTCCTCCCACAGTCCGAAAGATGTGCTGGTTAAGTGCATTGGCCGTGCTAAATTCTCCCTCAGTGTACCCAAACAAGCGTCGGAGTGTGGCGACTAGGGGATTTTCACAGTAACTTCATTGCAGTGTTAATGTAAGCCTACTTGTGACATTGATAAATAAACTTTAACCCCTGCCAGTGAGACTGGGGAATGTGACACTCAGCCAAATTCACAAGAATTCACTGCAGCGGGTCTGGAGAATCCCAGCCACGGGGGAAGGTGAAGGATTCTGTCCCAAAGGCCATGTTGGATGTTCCTCGGAATGTTGTTTCCCTCATGTTCAAAGCAGGGAAAATGGTGACATGTGTTCTCCTGTATCACCTACTTCCTGTCACTGAGGAAACCCTCACAGGGACACAATGTGGCTTTAGCACAAAACTTGGACAATGAAGACACGGTATAGAATCATAGAACCCCTACAGTGCAGAAGGAGGCCATTCGACCCATCGAGTTTGCACTGACCACAATCCCACCCAAGCCCTATCGTCTTGCATTGATCCTAGCTAATCCTTCTGACTTTAGGGTCAATTTAGCATGGCCAATCCACCTGACCCGCACATCTTTGGACTGTGGGAGGAAACTAGAGAACCCGAAGGAAACCCACGCAGACACGGGGAGAACGTGCAGACTCCACACAGGCTGTGACCCAAGCCAGGAATTGAACCTGGGTCCGCGGCGCTGTGAGGCAACAGTGCTAACCATTGTGCCACCATGCCGCCCAAAGAGGAGAGAGTATGAGAGAGAGAGAGAGTGTGAGAGAGAATGTGAGACAGCATGTGTGAGAGCGAGTGTGTGAGAGAGAGAGAATGATAGAGCGAGAGTGTGAGAGAGTGAGAGAGAGAGTGTGAGAGAAAGAGTAAGACAGTGTGAGGAAGAGAGTGAGAGCGAGAGTGTGAGAGAGCGAGAGTGTGTGAGAGTGAGAGAATGCGAGAGTGAGAGAGTGTGAGAGAGAATGTGAGAGAGTGAGAGAATGAGAGTGTGAGAGAGAGAGTGAGAGAGAGTGTGAGCGAGAGAGAACGTGAGAGAGAGAGAGTGTGAGAGAGCAAGAGTGTGAGAGAGTGAGAGTGCGAGAGTGTGAAAGAGAGAGAGAAAGAGAATATGAGCGAGAGAGTGAGAGAGAGTGTGTGAGAGAGAGAGATAGAGAGTAAGGGAGATAAACAGAGAGAGAGAGAGAGAAAATAGAAAAAGGGAAGCCCTGTGATAGGTGGAAGACAGAAGAGGTTAAATAATAAAAGGGCTGATGGTGCAAAAGGGGTGGTTTTGGAGCAAGTAAAGAGGAGGTGTGAATGGCAGAATGATGAACTATTTCATGCAGGGCTAACAATCCTTGAATCCCTCCCAAAGAGCTTTGGCCCCCCTCACAAAACCCACCCGTCTCTCTGACCGTCCCTTAGTCACCCAGAGATTGAACACAGCTCAGCCAATCAAAGTCGACTTACCAGCTAATCAGCACTCTCTCCTCATGTGGTATAAAATGTGATGATTGTTTGAAATTTGGCATTCTTGCATTTGTCCTGATGAGTACAAGGTGAAAAGCTTCAGTGGTATCAGCAATATTTTCAGCAAGATTCAAGCTCTGAACCAAGTGACTGTCAGTGAATTGGGTGGTTCCTGCAGGAACATTAAAACTATTTATTTCCTTTCCAAATATTCCTTGGTTTTCCTTGGTACAGTAGAATCACCTCAGCTGTCTGGAGGAGCTGATTTGATTTGATTTGATTTATTATTGTCACATGTATGAACATACAGTGAAAAATATTGTTTCTTGTGCGCTATCCAGACAAAGCATACCGTTCATAGAGAAGGAAATGAGAGAGTGCAGAATGTAGTGTTACAGTCATAGCTAGGATGTAGAGAAAGATCAACTTAATGCGAGGTAGGTCCATTCAACAGTCTGACAGCAGCAGGGAAGAAGCTGCTCTTGAGTCGGTTGGTACGTGACCTCAGACTTTTGTATCTTTTTCCCGACGGAAGAGGGTGGAAGAGAGAATGTCCGGGGTGCATGGGCTCCTTAATTATGCTGGCTGCTTTTCTGAGGCAGCGGGAAGTGTAGACAGAGTCAATGGATGGGAGGCTGGTTTGCGTGATGGACTGGGCTACATTCATGACCTTTTGTAGTTTTTTGCGGTCTTGGGCAGAGCAGGAGCCATACCAAGCTGTGATACATCCAGAAAGAATGCTTTCTATGGTGCATCTGTAAAGGTTGGTGAGTTGCTGACATGCCGAATCCGCTATCCATTTATTTAGGCCCTTTGAAGTATTATTTCTTTCCTTTTCAATTAGTTGTCGAGATACTTTTTAACAGCTGATTGCGGATTGCAGTTTTGTCCCCAGTTTCTGGTTCAACATTCCATATCTTGTCAAAGGATATTCTCCCACCTTCATCCTCATTTACCTGATCTAAGTCCCTCATGTTCTGAGCAGCTCATCACATCTCCTTTAACCACCTTTCCACGAATGTTTGACATGGTCACACAATGCCGAGATCTCACTCAACGTGGGCCAGTGAATTCCGAACATAGCACACTGCTGCCCTCTACTGGAGATCTCTTGATAAACAGAAATGAGAGGGAGCTTTTCACCTGATGTTTCACCATGTCTGGCACAGGAATCTTCCCTTGGTTGGCAGCAGCGATCTGATTAACGCACTGTGGCGCAGATATCTCTCCCAACCTCCAGCCATCGTGATAAAAAGAACTATAAAAAGATGCCAGCGCCTTAGATCCCAGATGTACGTCTGGGATTTCACAGGAGGGACATCAGCGCCATGTTAGCAGAGGGAGGGAAGGGCAGGATGAGTTTCGATAGGAACTGCTAATGCACTGACTGCACCATTGTTCAGAGTCCTGCGAGAGTTGATAACTCTGAAGGTTACGGTGAGGAGATGGAACACACAAGCTCACATTCACAATGCGCTAGAATATGCACAATAGAACCATAGAATCCCGTCAGTGCAGAAAGAGATCATGTGGCCCATTGAGTCTGCAGTGACTATCCAAAAGAGCATCCTACCCAGGTCCTATCCCCACCTATTTACCCTGTTAATCCCCTAATCTATACATCTTGGAACTCTAAGGGGCAATTTCCCATGGCTAATCCCCCTAATTTATGATGTGGAGTTGCTGGCGTTGGACTGGGGTGGGCACAGTAAGTAGTCTCACAACACCAGGTTAAAGTCCAACAGGTTTATTTGGTAGCACTGGGATTTCACAGGAGGGACATCAGCAACATGTTAGCAGATGGACTACCAAATAAACCTGTTGGACTTTAACCTAGTGTTGCGAGACTACTTACAGTGCCGCCCCCGAACCTACACATCTTTGGACACGAAGGGGTAATATAGCATGGCCAATGCACCTAACCTGCACATTTTGGGACACTAAGGGTGGCACGGTGGCACAGCGGTTAGCATTGCTGCCTCACAGCGCCAGGGACCCTTGAGTCACTGTCTGTGTGGAGTCTGCACGTTCTCCCCGTGTCTGTGTGGGTTTCCTCCGGGTGCTCCGGTTTCCTCCCACTGTCTGAAAGACGTGCTGGTTAGGTGCATTGGCCATGCTAAATTCTCCCTCAGTGTACCCGAACAGGCTCCAAAGTCTAGCAACTAGGGGATTTTCACAGTAACTTCATTGCAGTGTTAATGTAAACCTACTTGTGACACTAATAAATAAACTGTAAACTAAGGGGCAATTTCTCATGGCTAATCCCCGAACCTACACATCTTGGGACACAAGGGGGCAATTTAGCACGGCCAATCCACCTAACCGACACATCTTGTAATTTTCTATGGTTCTATCATGGATGAGAGGGGTGTGGAGGGATATGGTCCAAGTGCAGGTCAGTGGGACTAGGCATAAAATGGTTCGGCACAGACAAGAAGGGCCAAAAGGCCTGTTTCTGAGCTGTAATTTTCTATGGTTTCTATGGTTCTATCTTTGGACTTTGGGAGGAAACCAGGGCACCGGGAGGAAACCCACGCAGACACGGGGAGAACGTGCAGATTCCACACAGTCATCCAAGGCTGGAATCAAACCTGGGTCCTTGGCGCTGTGAGGCAGCAGTGCTAACCACTGTGCCACCCCACTGTGATGCCCCCACCCACTGCCACTCAACAACACCACTTTATGTTCTCTCCAAGATTTGTTGAGTGGTTAAAAGATTGCTGTTGTTATCACAAGTTCCAGAGTTGACAATGAGGGTGATAGATGGCAGTTACTTTCATTTACCCAACACGGAGCTGCAACAATGGCAAGTAGTTCATTTGCCTCTCCGTAGAGTGTGCAGGGCTTTGTAAAGTTGGTGAAGACATTGGAAAGGAGGTGTGTAGGTAGCAACCACACAGCCTGGCTAGAGAATTGGACTCTTAATCCCAGGGTAGTGAACCTGTGGATTCTCCGACACAGGAGGCTGTGGAGGCCAAGTTCCTGAATGTATTCAGGAAAAGAAACAGCTTTTCTTTAGATTTCACAGGCATCAAGGGGAATGGGGAGAAAGCGAGAATACGCCATTGAGATAGAGGATTAGCCAGGATCATAATGAATGACGGAGCAGGCTCGTAGGCCTGAATGGCCTACTCCTGCTCCTATTTTCTTTGTGAACCGCTGATGCCAGCGAGCTGGGTTTTATTGATTTTACCAGTTGATTAAAAGATTATAGAGGTTTACAGCATGGAAACAGGCCCGTGGGTCGAAGGGCCTGTTTCCATGTCTTTCTATTTTCCAGTCTTGGGGCGAGAGCAACCAGAAAATCCCATTCCGGCCACGCTCGCCCCAAGATTGGAAAATCTTGCCTGAGATTAACGGACCTTTGCATGGTCCACCCCCCGGCCAGCTACAATTCCCACGGCGGGAGGGACAGGAAAATTCCGCTCTATTAATGGAATGTCTGAGGTGAGAATGAGATCCCTGTTTGGTATTACCAGTTCCAGCATCAATCTGGATTGGATCCGAGATTTGTTCCTGATTTTTAAATAGCTTTCCTACTTCTCCATCTCTTTTTAAATGTAATTCCACTTCTTTCTCCCAATGAGGTCAGGTTTAGTTTTCCATTTTATCTATAAAGAATTGAGCCGCCATTGCTGACTGACTGCATCTGCACATGTGCAGGAAGAAGCTCCCCCTAGTGTTGCATTGTCAGTAACTGCAGCCCAAAATCATCTGAAACTGGTTGATTACCGTTAGTTATTGTCCCACTATCTTTTCCCAAAGGTAGGGGAGTCTAAAACTAGAGGGCATAGGTTTAAGGTGAGAGGGGAGAGATACAAAAGCGTCCAGAGGGGAAATTTTTTCACACAGGGTAGTGAGTGCCTGGAACAAGCTGCCAGAGGCAGTAGTAGAGGCGGGTACAATTTTGTCTTTTAAAAAGCATTTAGACAGTTACATGGGTACGATGGGTATAGAGGGATGTGGGCCAAATGCGGGCAATTAGGATTAGCTTAGAGGTTTATTAAAAAAAGGGCGGCATGGACAAGTTGGGCCGAAGGGCCTGTTTCCATGATGTATGACTCTATGACTATGATGTGGAGATGCCGGTGTTGGACTGGGGTAAGCACAGTAAGAAGTCTCACAACACCAGGTTAAAGTCCAACAGGTTTATTTGGCAGCACTAGCTTTCGGAGTCTCAGGCTCCTTCATCAGGTGAGTGGGATTTCAGTTCACAAACAGGGCATATAAAGACACAAACTCAATTTACAAGATAATGGTTGGAATGTGAGTCTTTACAGGTAATCAAGTCTTAAAGGTACAGACAATGTGAGTGGAGAGAGGGTTAAGCACAGGTTAAAGAGATGTGTATTGTGTCCTGGATGAAGACAAGCCACATCTCTTTAACCTGTGCTTAGTCATCTCTCCACTCACATTGTCTGTACCTTTAACACTTGATTACCTGTAAAGACTCGCATTCCAACTATTATCCTGTAAATTGAGTTTGTGTCTTTATATGCCCTGTTTGTGAACACAACTCCCACTCACCTGATGAAGGAGCCTGAGACTCCGAAAGCTTGTGCTGCCAAATAAACCTGTTGGACTTTAACCTGGTGTTGTGAGACTTCTTACTCTATGACTAGCCAGAAGCAATTTCCCTTCCCCTATTTACTTTACTAAAAACTTGTCATTTTGAAAGTCTCTGTTAAATCTGCTCTTAATTTTCTCCAGGAGAACAGTGCTCACTTTTCCAATCTTTTTGATCTGATTTATTATTGTCACATGTTCAAGTTAAAGTTTATTTATTAGTCACAAGTAAGGCTTACATTAACTCTGCAATGGAGTTACTGTGAAATTCCCCCAGTCGCCACATTCCAGCGCCTGTTCGGGTCAATGCATCTAACCAGCACGTCTTTCAGACTGTGGGAGGAAACCAGAGCACCCGGAGGAAACCCACGGGGAGAAGGTGCACATGTAGGAGCAGAAGGCGGCCATTCAGCCCATCGAGGCTGCTGCATCATTCAATGACATCATGACTGATCTGCTGAGATAATCCTCAACTCCACTTTCCCCCCTTATCCCCATAACCCTTGGTTCCCTGACTGATAAGACCACAAGATGTAATATATTTTATTTATTTAATTATAGGTGGCACAAGTAGGCTTCCATTAACACTGCGATGAAGTTACTGTGAAAATCCCCCAGTGGCCACACTCCGGCGCCTGTTCGGGTACACAGGGAGAATTTAGCATGGCCAATGCACCTTAACCAGTGCATTGTTCGGACTGTGGGAGCACAAATAGGCCATTCAGCCTCCCCAAAGTCCACCACTTCACTCTGTGCATTGAACTCCAGTCTCCTGGTCATTCTGAAGCCTATAAATACCCTCATTGTGGTCTACTAGTTCGCCAGTATTTGCAAACTTGTAAAACAGCTCCCGACACCCAAATCCAGGGTCATTTATAATACTTACAAAGAATAATGAATGCAGCTTCCTGACTGAAAAAGCCTCCATCCATCAGCACCTTTCCCTTCAGTTACTGAACTAGTTTTGTATCCATACTGACATTTTCCCCTGTGTGGTGTAGAATGTGTAAAGTATGGGAGAGTTCATATTTCACAGGCCTTTTTTCCATGATGTTCCATTTCGAACACTGTTCCCTTTTGGGGGCAGTTGATTGATTGATTTATAATTGTCACATGTATTGGGGTACAGTGAAAAATATTGTTTCTTGCGCGCTATACAGACAAAGCATACCATTCATAGAGTACATAGGGGAGAAGGAAACGAGACCGTGCAGAATGTAGTGTTACAGACATAGCTAGGGTGTAGAGAAAGATCAACTTAATATATGGTAGGTCCATTCAAAAGTCTGACGGCAGCAGGGAAGAAGCTGTTCTTGATTCGGTTGGTACGTGATCTCAGACTTTTGTATCTTTCCCCATGGAAGAAGGTGGAAGAGAGAATGTCCGGGGTGCGTGGGACCCTTGAATATATTGGCTGCTTTTCCGAGGCAGCAGGAAGTGTAGACAGTGTCAATGGGTGGGGGGCTGGTTTGCGTGATGGATTGGGCTTCATTCACAACCCTTTCCAGTTTCTTGCAGTCTTGGACGGTGCAGGAGCCATACCAAGCTGTGATAGAACCGGAAAGGATGCTTTCTCAGGTGCAACTGTAAAGATTGTTGAGAGTCGTAGTGGGCATGCTGAATTTCCTTAGACTTCTGAGAAAGGTGTTGGTGGGCTTTCTTAACTATAGTGTCAGTGTGGAGGGACCAGGACAGGTTGTTGGTGTTTGCGTTTGACCTCTCTCTGAAGGGATAAAGAAAAAACTTGTTGTCTGTCTGTACCACGGGGCCATTGGCATCCAGCCGTGCTGAGAACCATGAGGTTGGGGGTATGTACCTGCCTTATGCCCTTTCCCGACTCCCATTCTGCTACCTGGCACCATGGGCAAACAGCTGATGGTGTGATCGTGGAGCCCTTGCTTCCCGATCCCATCACCATCCCCTCACTCTGATCCGCCTCCTGCTGAGTTCCTGCTTTCAGACATGATGCGCTATCAATAAGGCGAAAGACTACCTGTGTGCCAATACAAGTGTAGGCTTTTATTCACAACAGAATCAGGAGCAGATCCCAACAAGTAACCGACCTGGACTGAACAAGGGGGAGGAGACAGCCACCTTTATACTAGGTGCCGAGGGGAGGAACCAAACTGGAAGGGGGTGTGTCCAGGTATGACAAACACACACAACGGTGGTCCATGTAGGACAAAGGCACAACTGAGGTCCACCACAAGACACCCAGCCTGCTAAGCCCTGGGGGCCGAGGCAAGGGGGAGATAGCGATGAAGAAGCCCCCACCTCTTGCCCTGGCACTCTCAGTCACCAGCTCAGACACCGACACTGCACGTACCTTCCAGCTTAGTACAGAATTGGGACCCACTGAGTCACTGGGACACAAATGGCTTCGGGCCAGGAGAGGGGAAAAGATGATTTGTTTGCCAGCTCACCTCAGGATAAGGTTTCGGGTGAATATGGCTGCAGTGATTGCAGCTGAGGGAGCTGATGAGGGAGGCATTCAGGAAAATGCTGGAAAATCTCAGCAGGTCTGACAGCGTCTGTGGAAAGAGAATAGAGCCAACGTTTCGAGTCTGAATGGTCAGATAGGATTTGACTCTTATCTTCATTTAGTTCATAAGATATAGGAGCAGAATTAGGCCATTCGGCCCATCGAGTCCGCTCCGCCATTCGATCATGGCTGATATGCTCCTCATCCCCATTTTCCTGCCTTCTCCCCATAACCCTTCAACCCATTCCCAATTAAAAATGTCTAACTCCTCCTTAAATTTACTCACTGTCCCAGCATCCACCGCACTTTGGGGTAGTGAATTCCACAGATTCACAACCCTTTGGGAGAAATAGTTTCTCCTCAACTCTGTTTTAAATTTGCTGCCCCTTATCCTAAGACTATGACCTCTCGTCCTAGAATGCCCCACAAGAGGAAGCATTTCTCCATTTTTAAAGCTGGGACTGAGTAAACAAATGTCAATGTGGCTGGTGCCTTAGAAGACCACACAACTGGTTTCCAAAATACTCGTATCACTGTGATTCATAGAATCATAGAATCCCTACAGTGCAGAAGGAGGCTATTCGGCCCATTGAGTCTGCACCGATCACAACCCAGGCCCTATCCCCGTAACCCCATGCATTTACCCGAGCTAGTCCCCCTGACACTAAGGGGCAATTTAGCATGGCCAATCCACCTAACCCGCACATCTTTGGACTGTGGGAGGAAACCAGAGCACCTGGAGGAAACCCACACAGACACGAGGAGAATGTGCAAATTCCACACAGACAGCGACCCAAGCCTGGAATCGAACCCGGGTCCCTGTGAGGCAGCAACGCTAACCACCGTGCCACCCCCAACTCACGTCTCTGAATCCTTAATCCCCGTGTCAATGCAGATTATAAACAAGTCAATTTCAGGTTCTGGATTGAGTGATATGAAAAAAACTTTATTAACAGAAATTTTAGACATTAATACGAAATAATTAAAAACCACATCGCTGTCTGGAGAGTATTGAAAAGGCAGGTGCATTCTTTAAACCACCATATATTGAAACCCAGGGAATATGTTTCCGAGCCTGACAATTTAACATAATCTTTGGTTTAAGACAGTGAGCTTTGACAAGATACGGAAAGGTATTAGTGAGCACTTTAGTACCATCCATTAATTTCACCATTGTATATTAGTCGATGCTACGTGTGAGTGTTAGATCTGTGGTGAGATGGAAAAACTGCAAGCTGATCTTGATGCAATGAAAGAGGGAACGGCCCTATGTTTGGCCAATGTGACATCGCTTAGATAAATCACACGCACCCCAACCAGAGCTCCTCCAAAATTCCGCATGTAACTCGCACCAAGCCCCGACAAGGGCGCAGGGCTGGTGAAAGAACAATAAGAGGTCTTGGTGTTACAGTACACACTTCACTTGAGATTCTCGAGCCATGGGGTGATGGTGAAAGCAAGCATGGCGTAGGGTTGTATCACAAAGATGTTTCAGTGGAAACCAAACGACACCATTCGACCAGCTTTGGTTAGACCTCAAGTAGAACACTTGTCCAGCTTTGGTCACCTCAGGTGGTTAGTGATGTAGAGGCTTTGGAACAGGTTCAAAATAAGGGCCATGAAGCACTTTACCCACCCAGGTAGGCTTACTAGTAGTAGCTAGGCATTTTTACTTTTAGGACACAGTGGTTAGCACTGCTGCCTCACAGCGCCAGGGACCCGGGTTCGATTTGCGGCTTGGCTCACTGTCTGTGTGGAGTCTGCACGTTCTCCCCGTGTCTGCGTGGGTTTCCTCCCACAATCCAAAGATGTGCAGGTTAGGTGGATAGGCCAGGCTAAATTCTTCCTCAGTGTACCCGAACAGGCGCCGGAGTGTGGCGACTGGGGGATTTTCACAGTGCCTTCACTGCAGTGTGAATGTAAGCCTACTTGTGACTAATAAATAAACTTTAACTTTATAGAGATTGAGGGGAGTTTAAGGGGCTTATTTATTTAAAGTTTATTTATTAGTATCACAAGTAGGCTTACATTAACACTGCAATGAAGTTATTGTGAAAATCCCCTAGTCACCACACCCCAGCATCTATTTGGATACAGTGAGGGAGAATTTAGCACAGCCAATGCACCTAACCAGCATGTCTTTCTGACTGTGGGAGGAAACAGGGAGAACGCGCAGACTCCACACAGACAGTGACCCAAGCAGGGAATTGAACCTGAGTCTCTTGCGTTGTGAGGCAGCCGTGCTAACCACTGTGTCGCTAACTTTAGGTAAGCACATGAATACGCAAGGAACAGAGGGATATGGACCAAGGACAGGCAGAAGGGATTAGTTTAATTTGGCGTCATGTTCGGCACACATTGTGGGCCAAAGGGCCTGTTCCTGTGCTGCACTGTTCTTTGTTCTATAAATCCAATCAAATGTTTAAAATAACGAGGGGACGTGAACGTGTACATATCGACAGATCATTGTAATTAGATGGAGCAGGCAGGAGCAGGGATCGAATGTCTGAATTACACGTGGGCAGAAACTAGGTTTAGACGTCAGGATATTCTGACTTTCCCAGAGGGCGGTGGACATCTGGAGCAAGTTACTGGCCTGCGCGCTGAGCGCTGCTCCACTGCCGACTTCCAGAAGAGAGCTGGAACTGTTCCTGCCAGACGTCACAGCAACCCAATGTCGCTGGAATACTTGGTAACATAAATCATGGGCAGTATCCTGGCGTAGTCTGGATTGCATGAAGGTCGAGGGGGAGGGGGGGGGGGGCGGGGGGGGGGAGGATGCAATGTTTCAAATATTCATCTCCACTCCAAATTGGACTTGAATCTTTTTTTTAACCTGCTTTTTCCACTTCAGAATATTCTAGAGGATCACAAGGCGGTTGGTGGGTGGGTTTTTTTTTGTGAATTATATTGCAGAAGACATCAGGACTTTGTGGGGCTCAAGGACCTAATGGTCTTTACCAGTCCATCGTCTTTATCTGATTGCACATTGCATCTGGGAGGGTTGGGATAGCTCAGTCGTTTAGAATGCTGTCCTGTCCATATTGAGATCAAGCCCAGGCAGAGGGATATGATTAGTCAGTGAGACAGGCGCTATAATACTATTGCTTCAAGTGCGAGACACAAGCTTTAAAACATAGGCCGGGCAGAATGATAGATGTCCAAGAACATAGTCTTCCAACACTCAGGTTCAAATACAATCTAGACAGAAGAGGTAGCTCTTTCCAATGGGGTACAATAACGCAATGGGGAAGAGAAATGTTGAATCTGGTTGTCTAAGATTCCAGTCCTAAGTGAATATTCGAATCTGGGACAACACTCTCTAATTCCTTCCAAATATCTGATCCGTCCGGTCACTTCGTTTGAATTGTTTGATCCTAAGCTTTGCTTCAAACTCCACATTCTGCCCATCACCGAGATTCCTTATTTCCACCTCCATATCATCATTAACTTGTGTTCCCAGCTCACACCTCCACCTCCGCACTCTCCCATGGAAATCCTCATCCATTCTTCTGCTGTTGTCAGATTGTCTTCTCCTGCAACCCTCGTCACGGGCTTCCTGCGTTCAAATCTACTCCAACTCCACCCTGTCCAAAGGCTCTGCCACCTTCATCCTGTCTCTCAACAAGTCCTCCTGTCCTCCCATCCCCATCCAGTGCTCTGGTTCCGATCATTCTCTGACCTCCTCAACTCCTGTATCCCATCCAATGTTCCTTGGTCCTCTGATTCCAGCACCTAGTTCATCCCCATTCCCAGTGCTCCGTACTGATGGAACAGCGGTCTCGGCCTCCATGACTCCCCAACCTCAACAGCCAGCTAATCCTCCACCTGCCCCTATAGACTTACTGAAACCTCTTTATTTCCCTTCATTTTCAGTGCTAAATACTCAGGTCTTGACCAATTCCAACCCTGGCAGGGTTAGAAGCTGACGTTACTTGTTGGAATGTAGGTTCTGATTATTGAGCTCCAAGGTAAAGATTTCCTTTCAAATCCAAAACCCGTTAATAAGAGCAGCCACGATTTAACATCAAATAGTGCAGTAAACATGGTTCTCCCGCACTTTTAATACATTTTAAAATCCCTTTCAGTATGCTCCCTACATCTGTTATCATTCAACTGCAATATAACCAGAAGCAATTTCTATCACTCATTTTGTGAGAATTATATACTCTAGATAAACCAATTTCTTAGCCAAATACATTCTGGATCCAAACATGAAATTCATATCACCAGATAATTCGTGATGAGTGACGCCATTTGTCACATCTTAGTTCATCCATCCAGATAGATCCGAAAGATCTTTTGAAGTTTATTTATTAAGGTCACAAGCAGGCTTACATTAACGCTGCAATGAGGCAGCACGGTGGCACAGTGGTTAGCACTGCTATCTCACAGCGCCAGGGACCCGGGTTCAATTCCCTGCTGGGGTCACTGTCATGCGGAGTCTGCACATTGTTTGCGTGGGTTTCCCCCGGATGCTCCGGTTTCCTCCCACAGTCCAAAAAACGTGCTGGTTAGGGTGCATTGGCCATGCTAAATTCTCCCTCAATGTACCCGAACAGGCGCCGGAGTGTGACGACTAGGGGAGTTTCACAGTAACATCATGGCAGTGTTTATGCAAACCTACTTGTGACTAATAATTTAACTTTATGACGTTAATGTAAAAATCCCCCAGTCGCCACACTCCGGTGCCTGTTCAGGTACATTGAGGAAGAATTTAGCATGGCCAATGCACCTAACCAGCACGTCTTTCAGACTGTGGGAGGAAACCGGAACATCCGGAGAAAACCCACGCAGACACGGGGAGAACGTGCAGACTCCACACAGACAGTGACCCAAGCCAGGAATCGAACTCAGGTCCCTGGCACAGTGCTAACCTTGCTGCCCATTAACCTCCACAACAGCACCTAGCTGGTTTTATGCTGCACTCCTGGTTCTACTCTTGAGACTTAACTTAAAGTAGTGCACAGAGAGAGTTGGACATAGTCACATATGTACAGAGAATCATAGAATCCCTACAGTACAGAAGGAGGCCATTCAGCCCATCGAGTCTGCACCGACAACAATCCCACCCAGGCCCTATTCCCGTAACCCCACATATTTACCCTGCTAATCCCCCTGACACGAGGGTTAATTTACCATGGCCAATCAACCTAACCCACATATCTTTGTGAAGGAGAGAGGGTGTGAGAGAAAAGAGAGAGTGAGAGAAAGAGAAATAACGTAGGGAGAAAAGAGAGGGAGAAAGATAGATAGAGTGAAAACACACAAAGATATCTACTGGACCAAACTACTTTCCTCTTCCCCATTTACTTCCAAGATGGGAAAGCCAAACCTCTTTGCATTCCACTGTCCGAGAGAGTGAGACAGAAACAGAAAGAGATAGACATGGCGAAAGATTGACAGAGGTGACATATGAGAGAGAGAGAGAGAGATTCAGTCACAGAGACACAAAGGTCAGATCTCTATCGCCTCACCTGCTTCAGAATCGGTGTGGGCGAGGGTCCGACAACGGGAATCTCTGTTGACCTCAGGTGGGAATTTCCAGTCACACCCAAGCGAGGCCGTATAATCCCGCCCAGTGAGAGATTGAAATAAAGAGGGTGAGAAGACTTCTGTTAAATACCCTCGTTCCGAGGTTCACAGTGACCTATTCCTGCTCCCAGTTTGTGTGTTCAAAAGCCAAAACCTCTGCTTGCTTTGATTATCAACCTGACCAGCTCCTCACTACTCACCAGAAGAGAAAGCACTGGAAAATCTCAGCAGGTCTGGCAGCATCTGTAAGGAGAGAAAAGAGCTGACGTTTCGAGTCCAGATGACCCTTTGTCAAAGCCTTGCTATTCACCTTGTGAAGTTACCGGTCGCCATGACTACAAGAGTCTTGGCAACATCCCCCATCACCCCCCACCTCACATCAGCTTACTGAGAATTTTGTACCTGACCCTTGACTCACCCACCAACCTCTCTCCCTTGCTGTAGGGTTTCGTTTCCCATTCCCATTCCCTTCCCGGCAATTTGCTTCAATCCCTTTGAGTCAGCAAGTAGGCACCAAGGAACTGGCTGCTCTGAGCATGGATTTCAGCTACTCTCCTCAGTGAAATGTCTCCTGTTTCAGTTCATTATCAATATCAACGCGGAAACTCTAACCCTGCCCAGGTTCGTCCCATATTTAGCCGTGCGCATATAACTTGCCTTAAACCTACGCTTTCGTGATCAAAACAATTTATTGGAAACATGAAATGATAGAGTGACAGTTTAGTACCTCAATGCGTAACATAAATTGTATATCAGAAATAATACATTACTCATCACGTCCCCTTGACATTCAATATATAACCCCCATTAGAAAGACCACAAGGTGTTGGTTGCAACTTTTCTCAGCGGGAGCTGAAATTTTGGACTCAGCGCAGCGATATAAGTAACCTTTGACCTTGTTCATGATGGCGAACATGTCATCTGTCCTGCATTCTGTGCTGGTTACCTGTCTGATTAGACCACCCTCTTTGCCTCTCTGATGAGACATAAGTTGACTCAAAAAGGGGTTGAAAGCTGGAGGGAAAAAACGCTGTTTGATGATGATGTCTTTGATAAACACCCCTCTCAACGTTTTCCCCTCGCCTCTGCTGAGTTTGTCTTTCCAAGAAAAGTCAGAGTCCATTCTCCTGTTAATCCCCAAGGACAGGCTCAAGTACTTCTCAAAGCACTTTCTCTGAAGTTCCTTTGTAGTGTGTGCGTGGTATGTCCCCGGCTGTCTCTGTGCCGTACATCCATCGGGAGAGGAATGACGTGAGACCCGGCTGTCTGTAATGTCCAGAGCGTGGAGCGGTGAAAAGTGAGTGATTGCGCAAACTCCGCCATTGTACAACGCAGCGCTAGCTTTAACAATGAAAGGCAGCAAATGTAGCAGCAAGTCCCATAGGCACCAACACCTTACTAAAGAGTCAAACCAAAAGAAAAGAGAAAGTTTTACTACAGCGTCACTTTCTTCCAGGACTCTCTGCATCTTCAATTAACCCTTTCCAGCCCATTCATATCCAAAGCTAAACAATCTCGTGGGTTGTCCTAGCTGCCCTCTGGAGTGCAACTCAACCGGGTCAACTCTGAGGCAGCGATGCCAGGCACACCTTGGCAAGGTGCCAGTTTGTCCAAAGGCACAGAACGAGGAGTATTTGGGGGCTTCCGTTACATAGAAAATAGGTGCAGGAGTAGACCATTTGGCCCGTCGAGCCTGCACTATGTGGATGTTACAATGGATGTTTTGCCAATTTTCCCGCCACCTTGCGCTTTGAAACGGTGGCGGCATTTGGATTACGTGAGCCACAAAGGGTTAAAAACTTTTGGCCAGCTGGCAAGGCCTTATCCCCACAATGCCAGTCTCCAGCCTCTCTGGGTAATGTTCTTGAGAGTTGGAAAGAGGGGGAAGACTCTCCCAAGGCACGAGACACATCTATCATGAAGCCCCAAGACCTAAGAGATTGCTGGCAATCCTAATCAGCCCTAGTACTTATTATTGCTATCCGTAGCCTTAAATATGAGAAGTAATTCCTAACACACTAGAACATAAAGTGATGGATGTTAGTGTCATAGTGGTTTCAATAGTGAGAGAAGTGTCCTTTCACTCAGAGGTTCATGTAAACGTTGTGCAGAGAAGGTTGGTGCGAGAGGCACCCACTGGGCATCACTTCAGTCCTCGCCATCACTCCCAGGATTGTTCCATCAATTGTTTTCCTTTCCTCAAAAATCACTGCACAACAGCGCTGCGGGGAGCCCGCTCAGCGCGCAGCAGGTTGTTGGTCCGACGGTTCCGCCCCTTTCTCACCTCCTGCAGGTGCTTCCACTTGGTCTGCAGGTGACGAGCCGAGGCCCGCTTGTGTTTGGGCTGCTTGCTCCGCCGTCGCCACACCTGCTCGCAGATCTCATCCACCGTCTTCAGGCTGGGGTGGTCGACCAGCTGCAGGAAGTCCCGGTACCAGACCTTCTGGTTGGGGAAAGCCAGGGAGGAGCTGCGGCCCGCCCCCGGGTCCTTGCGGAGGAGTTCGTCGGCCTGCTCCAGCCGGATCACCTCCAGCGAGATGTGCATGAGGGTCTGGGTGAAGTCGAGCTCCATGGAATGGCAGTAGTAGGTGCCGGCATTCTTGCGTTGGATGCTCCTTAGCAACAAGCCTCGGTCAGTCTTTATGATGTGGTCATCTAACCGAACCTGCAAGCAATGAAAGAGCCAATGTGAATCCAAAATATTTTCTCCAAACAAACTCAAACAAAAGAAGATTCTATCTCAAATTTGTTGTCAATCATCTTGAGTTTTTAATGTAACTAAGTTCACTTTTTTGCGACAGTAAGAACCAGTGTCCCAGAAGACAAAAAACAAAGAAAATTACAGCACAGGAACAGGCCCTTTGGCTCTCCAAGCCTGCACCAACCATGCTGCCCAACTGTACTAAAACCCTCTACCCTTCAGGGGACCATATCCTTCCATTCCCATCCTATTCATATGTTTGTCCAGACCCTCCTTAAATGTCACTATCGTATCTGCTTCCACTACCTCCCCGGCAGTGAGTTCCACCCTCTGTGTAAAAATCTTGCCTCCTTTAAACCTTAAACCTATGCCCCCTGGTAATTGACTCTTCCATCCTGGGAAACAAAGTTAAAAGCTTTCTTAGATAAATGCGACCAAAGTGCTGAAAAGGTTTGTGAGATATCTGTTTGCACCGATAAGAGCAAGCCACCTCAGCCTGAGATTCCATGGACCTACCTTGCATTAAGTTGATCTTTCTCTACACCCTAGCTATGACTGCAACACTACATTCTGCACTCTCTCCTTTCCTTCTCTATGAACGGTATGCGTTGTCTGTATAGCGCGCAAGAAACAATACTTTTCACTGTATGCAAATACATGTGACAATAATAAATCAAATCGAAGTCCAGTGAAGGATCTGGGGACATTTTACGACGTTAAGGGCACTATATCAACACACTCGGGCCTGGAGGCGGGAGGAATCCGGTGGGGTTAGCAATGTTTGGGGGTGAGGCATGGTTCCCGTGCTGGGCTCGGCCTGGGAGTTTAAAACAGTTACGCTGAAGGAAGAAGTTGTTTAGTTTCAGTAACTATTGCTGTAAATCTGGCAGAATCATTCAAAGTTTCGTGATTTAAGTCACTTTGTCAGATGGTTCCCAGCCCAGTGCAATTGTCCAGGGGAAGTTTTTTTTAAAGTTTTAAAGCTTATTTACTGGTGTCACAAGTAGGATTACATTAACTTACGTTAGGTCTGAGGTCACGTACCAACCGATTCAAGAACAGCTTCTTCCCTGCTGCTGTCAGACTTTTGAATGGACCTACCTCGCATTAAGTTGATCTTTCACTACACCCTAGCTATGACTGTAACACTACATTCTGCACTCTCTCCTTTCCTTCTCTATGAACAGTATGCTCTGTATCGCACGCAAGAAACAATACTTTTCACTGTATACTAATACATGTGACAATAATAAATCAAATCAAAGAGAAACAAGCACAGCAAAGAGCGATACAGCGGAGAGAGCGGAATTCCGATTGGTGTGCCGGAGTGCTGGATTGGCTTTTGCTCATGAACGAGGAGGATGTTCCCCCTTCGCTGATCCCAAATACAAGCCTGGGAATTGTGCGTACCTCATCCCTTGGACCTCCTGAGCGCTTCTGGAATGTCCAGGTGACCTGTGCTTGCAGGGATTTTGGGATGCACTCCAGAAAGGTACTGCTGCCTTCCACCCCATACAGCTTCTTCTCTGTTACCCTGTGCTGGTGGCGATCTGTCCAAAACAAAACCAAATGTCCGGGGTTAAAGCACCAACACGATGGAACCTCAGCACTTCCAGTTTTTATTTCAGATTTCCAGCACCTGCAGTATTTTGCCTTCATCACAACAGAATCTAACTGGGGCGGCACGGTGGTTAGCGCTGCTGTCTCACAGCGCCAGGGACCTGGGTTCAATTCCGGCCTTGGGCGACTATTATATGTGGAAAGTTTGCACATTCTCCCCGTGTCTGCGTGGGTTTCCTCCGGATGCTCCAGTTTCCTCCCACACTCCAAAGATGGGTGGGTTAGGTTGATTGGCGATATCAAATTGCCCCTCCTTCTGCACTGTAGAGATTCCATGGTAAATATGTGGGGTTATGGGGATGGGGCCTGAGTGGGATTGTTGTCAGTGCAGGCTCAATGGGCTGAATGGCCTCCTCCTGCACTGTAGGGATTCTATGATTCTATAACGCACCCTATCAAGAAAGTGCTGGGAACAATGACAGGTTTACACTCCACACGATCTCAGTCACTACTAAAGTCCCATAAACACCAATATTGGGCAGGGTGTACAACTGACATTGTATCCAATGCCAGGTTTCCCTGCCTGGCCAGCCTGGTTGAAATTGCCTGCTTAAGGCAGGACATTTGGGTCAAGGTAACTGGGCCGTCCGTCACACTCCATCTCAGCCTGAGTCCTTGCAGGAAAAGTCGATTGAAGAGGAAGTTAAACAGTTCCAAACAACCAAATAGTTATTCATTTGGACGTTGGCCGTAGCGGGCTTCACCTTCAGCTCTGATGGGCTGAATGGCCTCCTCCTCTGTCACAATGGCACTATGATTGTGTCAGTCACCCCAAAGAAACAGTTTACCACACATAGACGTGTCTCAGTAATGCTAATTGAGGGACAAATATTGGCCATGGAGAAATCCCAACCAATGATGCTGTTGAACCCCCTCCCAGGTGGAACAGAAGGATGAACATTTATATAACTGTACCTCCCGAACACAGAGTGTTTGGATCTCCATTCCTCACATCCTGACGCCGAAATCGCCTGTGAAGACACACAAATATTAGAAAGACTGTCTCGTACCAATGCCTCAGAGCTCCTCACATAATTCATGTCTTTCTGAAGAGCAACGATTGTTGAGTCGGAAAATGGGGTGGCCAGTTTCCACGCAGCAAGATCCCACGAACAACAACTGAACAGGTGTCCCAATTAACATGGATTTGGCAGTCAAGGGAGAAAACCATAAGACCATAAGATATAGGAGCAGAATTAGACCATTCAGCCCATCGAGTCTGCTCCGCCATTCAATCATGGCTTTTATGATTCTCATCCCCATTCTCCTGCCTTCTCCCTGTAACCCTTGATCCCCTTACTGATCAAGAACCTATCTATCTCTGTCTTAAAGACACTCAATGACTTGGTCTCCACAGCCCTCTGTAGGAATGAGTTCCACATTTTCACCACCCTCTGGCTGAAGAAATTCCTCCTCATCTCAGTTTTAAAGGAGTGTCCCTTCACTCTGAGGTCGTGCCCTGGAGTTCTAGTCTCTCCCACGAATGAAAACATCTTCTCCATGTCCACTCTATCTAGGCCTCTGAGCATTCTGTTTCAATTAGATCCCCCCTCACCCTGCTAAGCTCCATCGAATAGAGACTGCTCAACCGCTCCACATATGACGAAGACTTCATTCCTGGGAACATTCTTGTGAACCTCCTCTGGACCCCCTCCAGGGCCAGAATTGGGAACTCCAGTCACGTTAGCAGGAGGACTCCCTACCCTTCCTCCAAAAGCACTGTGGGATCTAAGAGGTCCACTTCCACCACCCAGGAAAGATGCACTGGACCATAGTTCATTGTCTCACAGAATGGATGAACGTTCCAACAATGGAGTATTCCATCCGTACTACGCCTAGATTGTACCCTTGAAACTCAAAATGGCACCAACACACAAACTTGTAACAGAGAAAAACTGGCACATTGTAGCAACTTGAATGATCCAAATAGTCACGATGAATTCACTGAATTGGAATGATAGATGTAGACATTCATTCCGTGTAACCTCTTGGGGCTATTTGTTCCCTCAGTGCTGCTGAACGCAATACGCCATCAAATTACATATTCCTCAATGTTGGGTCATTGGTCACGCAAGCTGCAGTCTACCAATGAAATCTGGGCTGGACTTAACAAGGGTCATAGGGTTGTGAACTCGTTTAGAAGAGTATGGAGTAGCCACAGCATCTTGATTACGATGAGGATTAATCTTCAGAAAGCCCTCACGTGGCCGATGGCAATGTGTGACTGGGAAAGCTAGATTGTCAAGCACTAAGAGGGTGGTTGTGATGTGTTAATGTTCACTGAGGGACTCCGAGTCGCTGTGGCCACATGTAGTTTTTACATGCATGTTGTAGACTGGAGCTATGAATGGAGGCTCCAACTTTCTTCCACGCAACCAACCAGGAATCTCCCCTGCTCTTACCACTTGCCAGTGTTTTGGAAGGACTTCCAGGACGATACTCAACCTGTTTGACCAGGTTATGGATGCACCTTCCTTGGTCATCAGGTCTGGAGGTGAGGCTCGAACTTGGAGCTTCTGGCTCAGAAGTAGGGCCACTACCCACTGCGTCACAGGAGCTCCCAGGCGTCACATAAAATAGAATTTTTATAGAATCCCTACAGTGCAGAAAGAGGCCATTCGGCCCATCGAGCCTGGACCGACAACAACCCCACCCAGGCCCTCTCCCCTTAACCCCGTGTATTTACCCTGAAAATCTCCCTAACACTAAGGGACAATGTAGCATGGCCAATCAACCTATGTTGGATGCTGTCATGGGGCTGCTGCACGATCTTTCTGGATGAACAGACTAGGATGGGGGGGAAATGACATCTCTCATCAGTGCCTTGTTTGATGATACTGTGCCCATCATGTTTCTTGAGAGGGGTATGTTTAAAATTCAGCTCTGGTTTACATGGTGCTGATTTGTCTGCAAACCAGGCAGCTCCATGCTGAAAATGCAGGAAAATAATTGGTTTTAGATAATTGGGCATTTGTTTTAATATGAGTTAATGCATTTTTGTTTACTTTGTTTTTTTCCCCTGAGGTTTCAGAGAAGGGTTTTGATTATATTGATTGACAGAGGCAGAGTCATGTGACTGGGCGGAGCTGAGTTTGCAGGGAAAACCCACAGCTCTTTTTGAGTTGTAAACAGTCAAGTTTCTGCCTGTTGCTGAAAGAAGCAAGAGGTGTCTCTGTCTCCCTCTCTCTGGAGGCTGCTGTTTGGGTGTCAGAAGACAAGTGCCTCTTTGTATTTCTCTCTCTCCAGAGGTGTTCAAAGACTCTATGATTGTTAACAAGTAACAATATATAAACCTGTGTTTGTAACTGATATTGAAGGGGAGTTTAAGTCGAGAAGAGGAATATTGATTAAATTGGAACTAATAGAGATAGGTTAGCAGTTAAGAATTGTATCTTGTCATGTTTGTTTAAGTATTTCATTCGGTAAAAGCTAAGCTAATTCATTCGTCATAGTTAAACTATATCATTAAATAAAGATTGTTTTGATAAAAGCTTCATAGTGGGTCACGAGAACCACACCTGGAGTGAAACACTTTATGCTCACTTACTCTTTACTTGATAAAGGATATACTGGCACTGGAGGGAGTGCAGTGGAGATTCACTCGGTTGATTCAGGAGTTGAGAGGTTTGGCTTATGAGGAGAGACTGAGTAGACTGGGGCTATACTCATTGGAATTCAGAAGAATGAGGGGAAATCTTATAGAAACATATAAGATTATGAAGGGAATAGATAAGATAGAAACAGGGAGGTTGTTTCCACTGGCAGGTGAAACTAGAACTAGGGGGCATGGCCTCAAAATAAGGGGGAGCAGATTTAGGACTGAGTTGAGGAGGAATTTCTTCACACAAAGGGTTGTGAATCTGTGGAAGTCCCTGCCCAGCGAAACAGTTGAGGCTACCTCATTGAATGTTTTTAAGGCAAGGATAGATAGATTTTTGAACAGTACAGGAATTAAGGGTTATGGTGAGTGGGCGGGTAAGTGGAGCTGAGTCCACGAAAAGATCAGCCATGATCTTATTGAATGGCGGAACAGGCTCGAGGGGCCAGATGGCCTACTCCTGATCCTAGTTCTCATGTTCTCACACTCAATAGAAAAACTGTTGGGGTCTATTTGGGCTTCATAACATACTTTGGGGTTTCTGCTCTGGTTGCGATAAGGTAATGACCCATAAAGACCACAGATTCCCCCCTTTCCCCATTTACCTTTTGGTGTTTGCCAGATATCTGGTACAGGAGTTTCCGTCCCAGGCACAGTAGGGATCTCGGGCCAGGCAACACTCAGCACATGCCTTCCCGTAGATACTACAGTGCTGTAACGGCAGCTGGGAGATTGCTGTATCGGAGCCAATGTACAGCTGTTGCTGTTGGAAAACAAAAACAAAAGGCAGACATCTGTAACGATTCGCAATGGGAACGATTTACCAAACATTACAAATGAGCCAGATAAATTCAGAAAGTTTTTCTGAGCGGATACCAGTGGAAATGAAAATCGGATTTGCCCCGCAATGATTTCACAGTCAGTGTAGCATCATCTACTATCGAGTCTCTCGTTCCCGGCTCGGGTCACTGTCTGTGTGGAGTTTGCACGTTCTCCCCGTGTCTGCGTGGGTTTCCTCCCACAGTCTGAAAGACGTGCTGTTTAGGCGCGTTGGCCATGCTAAATTCTCCCCCTGTGTACCCAAACAGGGAGAATGTGCGGGGACAATGTGCAGACTCCACACAGACAGTCACCCAAGGCCGGAATTGAGTTTAAGTTTATTTATTAGTGTCACAAGCAGGCACAACAGCGTGAATTCAATTCCCGTACCGGCTAAAGTTTTCATGAAGGTTCCACCTTCTCAACCTTGCCCCTCGCCTGAGGTATAGTGATCCTCAGGTTAAATCACCACCAGTCCACCTATGCTGAAGTTTAAAGTTTATTTATTAGTGTCGCATATAAGCTTACATTCACACTGCTATGAAGTTACTGTGAAAATCCCCTAGTCGCCACACTCCAGTGCCTGTTCGGGTACACTGAGGGAGAATTTAGCATGGTCAATGCTCCTAACCAGCACGTCTTTCAGACTGTGGGAGGAAACCTGAGCACCCGGAGGAAACCCACGCAGACACGGGGAAAACGTGCAGACTCCGCCCAGACAGTGACCCAAGCTGGGAATTGAACCCAGGTCCCTGGCGCTGTGAGGCAGCAGTGCTAACCACTGTGCAACCATGGAATCATGGAATCAAATGGGCAGTTAAAACTATACTCTGACATTCTTAACACCTCCCTGTGGCTTAGAGCCTCTCAAAGTCTGTCCGCCAGCATCGTGGCTACCTTTGCCACTGTCGGCAAGTGTGAATCTCTTGCAGGTCTTTCTCTGGATGAACTCTGACCCCTTGTTCAATTGGGCCATTTGGTTGGTGTGACCTTTGCCAGTAAGTGTCAGCAGGTTGCACCATCTGTACTCCCCTCAAACCCCGACAACACACACACCTTATTATCAGAGGTCAATGGGTGGCAGTTAGAAGTGGGAAAACCCCATCTAATCTTTCTCCTGTCCAAGACAGAGTGTTGAAGCTAATTACTGGGCCCCAACTGTTTAATTCATCAAACTGCACCGAATCTGTGAGTGGCCTAAACCTGCCTGTACATTTACCCAGGGGCAAGCTCAACTTGCAGCTAAAACCAGAACTTACTGTTCTGTCAAACTCTGGAATCTCCATGTTGAAATTTCTCAATGCATTTTAAACTGTTTCACATCTTCACATATTGTGAGCTACAGTAACCATCCAGTGAACATCACGAAGATTTAATTCTTATCCTTTTTTATTCTTTCAGGTTGGCAAAACAACTGAGGGCAGCTAAGAGTCAACCACACTGTTGTAGGCCTGGAATCGCACATAGGCCAGACTGGGTAAGGACTGGTTTCCTTCCCTAAAGAACATTACAGAACCAGATGAGGTCCTTACAGTGCAGAAAGAGGCCATTCAGCCCATCGAGCCTGTACTGGCCACAATCCCACCCAGGCCCTATTCCCGTAACCCTCATTTAACCTGCTAATCCCCCTGATATCAGGGTCAATTTAGCATGGCCAATCAACCTAACCCACACATCTGTGGACTGTGGGAGGAAACTGGAGCACCTGGTCTACACCAACAACAATACCACCAGGTCTTATCCCCCTGATAGCGCATATTTACCCTGCTAATTTCTCTGACACTAAGGGGAAATTTAGCACGGCTAATCAACCTAAATTGCACATCTTTGGACTGTGGGAGGAAACCAGAGCACCCGGAGGAAACCCACACAGACACGGGGAGAACGTGCAGACTCCCACACAGACAATGACCCAAGGATGGAATTGAACCTGGGTCCCTGGTGCTGTGAGGCAGCAGTGCTAACCACTGTGCCACCGTACCATGATAACTCATTACTTTTATATTCTATTCCTTTGATGACAGATGTCAAAATTCCATTTGCCTTCCTTATTACCTGCAAACTAGTTTTCTGTGATTCATGCATGAGGACACCCAGATCCCTCTGCACCTTCAGTGCCACCGGGTCAAAATCCTGGAACTCCCTCCCTAATAGTACTGTGGATGTACCTACACGACATGGACTGCAGTGATTCAAGAAGACAGCTCGCCACCATCTTCTCAACGGCAATTAGAGATGGGCAATGAACGTGGGGATAGCCAGTGACGCCCGCATCCCGTAAATGATTTTTTTTTAAATCACCTTACGGCTCTTGCCAATTGACCTCTGTGAGAAACTGTTAATAACGACTGTAGACTGTCCAGAATCTGTAAATAAAGGTTCCATTAGGTGCTGTACTTACTCTTTTTGAAGAGAGCTGCATGTTGGTTATAGACGAAGAATCCTGAAACAGAAGAGATCAGTTTAGTCAGCAAGTGATCAACAACAAAATGGAAGCATGTTCCTCAATAAAAACCATGCACATAAGCCTTTGGTTTCAGGATTCTGGAACATTTCGAGTCTACACCGATCACAATCCCACCCAGGCTCTATCCCTACGACCCTACTTATTTACCCGACAAACCCCCTGACTCTAAGGGGCAATTTAGCATGGCCAATCCACCTAACTTGCACATCTTTGGACTGTGGGAGGAAACCCACGCAGACACGGGGAGAATCTTACCTTGAAGACTTGGAGTTCTTCGAGAAGAAGCTCTTCCATGTTCTGCCAATTTCCCTTTGGTACCGAGATCACTTTCAAAACCGTCCCGACATCTGAAGGAATCCAAATGGAAAGAAAAATGGGAGGACTGCAGCAACTTAAGTGCAAGACAGGAGAAGATTGTTTAGAGGCACCTTCTAGCTGGTAAATTAGGAAAACAAACCTTACCTGTCCCAATAAACATGACATCGTAGCGCCCATCACCTGCCTCCACTCGGTCCACCACTATCTGAGTGAAGCTGTAGTCAACATTGGTTTTCACCAGGACTGGCCGATGGTTAATGGGGTTGATGGGATTGTACATCAGAGGGTGGTTACGGGCGAACAACACAACATCATCAGGAAACTCCTTGGTCGACTGAAAGCCCCCAAAGGTTTTGCTTGGGCACTGGAGAGAAAGCAAGAGTGAACTGTCAAGACTTGGTGCATTTCAATCTTCAGGAAGGCTGGCATAATAGTACCAGAGAAATCATCCTTTGAGTGATAACTACCGCTAGCTAACAAAGCCAGTGCTCCATTGCAATATGATATGGATTACTTACCACTTGAAGTTTAAAGTTTATTTATTAGTGTCATAAGTAGGCTTACATTAACACTGCAATGAAGTTACTGTGAAAATCCCCTAGTCGCCACACACCGGTGCCTTTCGGGTACACTGAGGGAGAATTTAACATGGCCGATCCACCTAACCAGCACGTCTTTCGAACTGTGGGAGGAAATCGGAGAATCCAGAGGAAACCCACGCAGACATGGGGAGAACGTGCAGACTCCGTACACACAGTGACCCAAGCCGGGAATTGAACTCGGGGTCCCTGGCGCTGTGAAATTAGTAAGGCCAGACTTGGAATACTGTGTACAGTTCTGGTCACCCTATTATAGAAAGGATGTTATTAAACTTGAAAGAGTGCAGAACAGATTTACTAGGATGCTACTGGGACTTGATGGTTTTAATTATGAGGAGAGGCTGGGACTTTTTTCCCTGAAGTGTAGGAGGCTTAGGGGTGATCTTATAGAGATCTATAAAATAATGAGGGGCATAGATAAAGTCACCATTTTTTCCCAAAGGTAGGGGACTCTAAAGCTAGGGGGCATAGTTTTAATGTGAGAGGGGAGAGATACAAGAGGGTCCAAAGTGGCAATTTTTTTCACTGAGAGGGTGGAGAGTGTCTGGAACAAGCTGCCAGAGGCAGTAATAGAGGCGGGTACAATTTTGTCTTTTAAAAAGCATTTAGACAGTTACATGGATAAGATGGGTATAGAGGGATATGGGCCAAACGCGGGCAATTGGAACTAGTTGAGTGGTTAAAACCGGGCAGCATGGACAAGTTGGGCCGAAGGGCCTGTTTCCATGCTGTAAACCTGTATGACTGCTGGTACGAATGTGCAAATGGACACATTGGATGAGTAGCAGAGAGCCGGGCATGGCAGGTTGAGTGTGGATGAGAGGTTCTTGCGTTCCTCAGCTGGCCTTTGACAAATTAGCACCATGAATCTGGCCTTTGTGTCAGTTAAAAGGGGCAGAAGGCTAACAGCCGAGTGTTACTGCTCCATCAGAACATGAGCCCCCAGTGGGCGCGCCATCAACAAGATGCTCATATCTCTTCCCACAGCTGCCCCTTCCAAAGAAAAAAATAGCCAATCATCAGAAAAGAGGTGTTAGAAGGAGCAAGAAGAGCAACGTACCAAGAGGTGGCAGAATCAAGGCAAAGTTAGCAGCTGAACTGACCTATCATAGAATCATAGAAACCCTACAGTGTACAAAGAGGCCATTCGGCCCATCGAGTCTACACCGACCACAATCCCATATACCCCCATATCTACCCGCTAATCCCTCTAACCTACCCATCTCAAGACACTAAGGGGCAATTTTAGCACGGCCAATCAACCTAACCCGCACATCTTTGGACTGTGGGAGGAAACCAGAGCACCCGGAGGAAACCCACGCAGACACGAGGAGAATGTGCAAGCTCCACACAGACAGTGACCCAAGCCGGGAATCGAACCCAGGTCCCTGGAGCTATGAAGCAGCAGTGCTAACCACTGTGCTACCTATGACCTGCACAAGAAACGTAGGCAAGCTGAGGGTAGGCGACAGCCTGTAGGCCATTCTCAGAAGGAAAACCACTGTGAGAGAAGCAACTGCATTGAAATGTCGCTGTTACAGTTGATTGGATCTTACCATTCCAGGTCGAGGGTACGGCACTTTCCCCTGGTACGGTACCCACTGATAGTTTGGCCCCTCCTTGTGTGCAAAGGGTCCCAGGAAGGCTCTCCGGATGTCATTCATGTTGTAGACACAAACAGCCGAGCCTCTGAAGACATTGCTGCAATAAATGGCACCGGGTGTAAAACAGTTAGCAACGAGTGGGGCACAAGTGCGGAGTTCAAAGTGTAGAAAGGGGCATGTTGCATTTAAAAATATTGTGTATTCTGTCGCATTGCCTTTCTTAAAGGGCTTCAGCCGGGGTGGAGGGAGGGGGTGGCGCAACTAACTTTTCTTCCTGGGAAAGGCAGAACAATTCTCCTCAAGCCACCCTCCCCCCCATCAACCCCGCCTCCCCCCCCCGCCGAGTCTTCCACTGGATTCCTGGCTGCTTCAAGATGGGACAGGGAAGAGGTGCAGAGGTCAGTTACACTCCCAGTCTGTGCAGAGAAAACTGCTGGTTAGTTCAGTAGCATAAGTCAGGTCTCTGCATTTACACACAGAGCTGCCACCCCGTGTATTGTCGGGCCTGTATCTTTAACTTTAGCTTTCTAAAGATGTACTTTATTCTTATGATGGGCGAAGGTATATCACGTGACAGTCCAGATTTTAGCATTACACTGAGTGCAATGTGGAGCAGTTTCTTCCAGTACAGGTGCCTCAGTGCTCTGACCATCACTGGTTATATTTACAATGCATTTACATGTCACTTCCCGCTGCCTCGGAAAAGCAGCCAGCATAATCAAGAACCCAGACATACTCCCTTCCACCTTCTTCCTTCGGGAAAAAGATACAAAAGTCTGATATCACGTACCATCTGACTCAAGAACAGCTTCTTCCCTGCTGCCGTCAGACTTTTGAATGGACCTACCTCATACTAAGTTGAAACAAAAACAGAAACATGCTGGAAAATCTCAGCAGGTCTGACAGCATCTGTGGAGAGGGAATAGAGCCAACGTTTCGAGTCGAGATGACCCTTCATCAGAGCTCTAGACTCGAAACGTTGGCTCTATTCACTCTCCACAGATGCTGTCAGACCTGCTGAGATTTTCCAGCATTTTTCTGTTTTTGTTTCAGATTCCAGCATCCGCAGTATTTTGCATTTATTTTATATTAAGTTAATCTTTCTTTACACCCAGGCTATGACTGGAACATTATATTCTGCACCCTCTCCTTTCCTTCTCCCCGATGTACGACACACGACAGCGCAGAGTCGCTAAGCAGAAACTGATAGCCAAGTTCCGCACACATGAGGACGGCCTAAACCGGGATCTTGGGTTTATGTCACACTATCTGTAACCCCCACAGCTTGCCCCCTGGACTTGCAGAATCTCACTGGCTGTCCTGTCTGGAGACAATACACATCTCTTTAACCTGTGCTTAATGCTCCCTCCACTCACATTGTCTGTATCTTTAAGACTTGATTAGCTGTAAAGATTCACCTTCTAATCAGTATTCTGTAAATTGATTTTGTGTCTCTGTGCCCTGTTTGGGAGCAGATACCCACTCCATCTGACGAAGGAGCAGCGCTCCGAAAGCTAATGGCATTTGCTACCAAATAAACCTGTTAGACTTTAACCTGTTGTTAAAACTCTTACTGTGTTTACCCCAGTCCAACACCAGCATCTCCACATCCTGGAGAGTAATCCAGAGGTCTGGACAAGTAACTCGGAGACAAGGGGCTGGATTTTACTGCCTCAGATTGAGCAGCACCCCCCCTCCATCACCCACTTACACAAAATGCAGCGTGATGATTGGGTCGGCAATGCATCGTCACCCTGCCAGTTGATGATCATAGAATCCCTACAGTGCAGAAGGAGGCCTTTCAGCCCATCGAGTCTGCGTCGACCACAGGCCCTATTCCCACAAGCCTTCATATTTACCCTGCTGATCCCCCTGACGCTGGGGTCAATTTTGCATGGCCAACCTACCTAACCAGCACGTCTTTCAGACGGTGGGAGGAAACCGGAGCACCCGGAGGAAACCCACGCAGACATGGGGAGAACGTGCAGACTCCACACAGACAGTGACCCGAGGCCAGAATTGAACACGGGTCCCTGGTGCTGGGAGGCAGCGGTGCTAACCACTGTGCCACCGTGCCACTCTGATGATACAGGTGAGCACGTGGGCCAAGATCGAAAGCCTGCTCTCCATTTTGGAAAAACACTGGACAAGCTACCGAGTTTGTTAAAGTCCCGGTTGAGTGTAATTTTCCGTTGCCCGCTCCATTTCTCAGTCCTCGTACGG
Organism: Mustelus asterias; assembly: GCF_964213995.1. Classification (NCBI taxonomy): domain Eukaryota; kingdom Metazoa; phylum Chordata; class Chondrichthyes; order Carcharhiniformes; family Triakidae; genus Mustelus; species Mustelus asterias. Next base: position 149,529,648 of record NC_135803.1, on the reverse strand, counting down.
AACGTTGGGAGTGAGTTACACTGGGTAGGAGGAGGTGGCACACAGGTGGATGAAACGGCATCCAAATAGTACCGTGGCTGCGGGCAGCAGCAGAATCTGCCGCCGAATGTGGCAGCGGTTGGCTGGTGGTCTGATGACTGTTTATAGGTTGGCATAAAAAATAAGGAGAGTGAGTGGGCCTCACCCCGCTTCCACCTGCCATCCTACCTAGACACCTGATTGGGTATGGACCGCTCCAACCCTCCCCCATTCCCAACACTAATTGGCTGACCTTCCTGCCGAGGCGCCCCTAATTGGCCAATGCCTGATTTGCCATGGGGAAGGAAATATCCGGGGCGGAATTTTCCCGTCCCGCTCGCCACGGGAATCGTAGTGGGCGGGACACGGACCGTGCAAAGGTTCGTTGACCTCGGGCTGGATTTTCCAGCCTTGGGGCAAGTGCGGCCGGAAACTCCCGCCCCCTGCCTTTACATAGAGCAGGAGGAGGCCATTCGGCCCTTCGAGCCTGCTTCGCCATTCATCACGATCATGGCTGATCGTCCAACTCAATAGCCTAATCCTGCTTTCTCCCCATAACCTTTGATCCCATTCACCCCAAGTGCTATATCCAGCCGCCTCTTGAATACATTCAATATTTTGGCATCAACTACTTCCTGTGGTAATGAATTCCACAGGCTCACCACCGGGCGGCACGGTAGCGCAGTGGTTAGCACTGCTGCTTCACAGCTCCAGGGACCTGGGTTCGATTCCCGGCTTGGGTCACTGTCTGTGTGGGGTTTGCACATTCTCCTCGTGTCTGCGTGGGTTTCCTCCGGGTGCTCCGGTTTCCTCCCACAGTCCAAAGATGTGCGGGTTAGGTTGATTGGCCATGCTAAAAATTGCCCTTAGTGTCCTGAGATGCATAGGTTGGAGGGATTAGTGGGTAGATATGGGGGTAGGGCCTGGGTGGGATTGTGGTCGGTGCAGACTCGATGGGCCGAATGGCCTCTTTCTGTACTGTAGGGTTTCTATGATTTCTATGATCTATGATTTCTTTGGGTGAAGAAATGTCTCCTCATCTCCGTCCTAAATGGTCTACCCCGAATCCTCAGACTGTGACCCCTGGTTCTGGACTCCCCCCACCATCGGGAACATCCTCCCTGCATCTACCCTGTCTCGTCCTGTTAGAAGTTTATAAGTCTCTCTGAGATCACCCCTCATTTGTCTGAACTCCAGTGAAAACAACCCCAACCTAGTCATAGCCAACCCCAGCCTACTCATACATCAGTCCCGCCATCCCCGGAATCAGCCTGGTAAACCTTCGCTGCACTCCCTCGAGAGCAAGAACATCCTTCCTCAGAAAAGGAGACCAAAACTGCACACAATACTCTAGGTGTGGCCTCACCCAGAACTTACCCGGTCTGATCCATATTGACCTCAGAGCCACAGCAATGTGGTTCACTCTGAACTGCCCTCTGAAATAGGCTAACAAGCTACTCAGTTGTACCCAAGAAGACATCACATGACTGCCTTGTCAGGGACAATTAAGGATGGGCACTAAATATAGACCTTGCCGGTGGTGACCACGTTCCATAAATTTAGGAAATACAGGCCTCTTTGAAACAGCAAAAGCCAGCAAGGGCCCAATGGGCAAAATGGTTCTTTCTGTGCCGTTCTCTATAAAGAAGTCTCTGGGTTACAGACCCTGGCAGTGAGAAGGACAGGATTATTTAAACTGGGAACACTCTCATTTACCAGACTCAGCTGCCAATTGGGCCTGGGCTTACGTGTCACGTAATGCAGTGCGCAACCGGCGAGTCACTGAAAATGACTTGTCCAATCCCACACCGAGCTTCCGCCTTGCCCGTTCTGTTGGCGCTGATCTCAGGCACGACTAAATCTACATCCAGCGCTCTCACCTGGAAGTACTGAAGACCGTGTAGACGAGAGGGTTCCTGCGATCTCTTGTCTGAAGGAAGAAGACGTCCCCTGGTGAAGAATAAAGCACACACACAGAGCTTTACTCACAGCCATCACTTCACAAGATTTTGCCATCTGCTGTGCATTCACGCCACAGCCATCATGAATGAGGTGGCCTAGAAGTAATTTAGGTCTTCATGACAGCTCCATTCATTAGCATCAACATTCTTCGATAACTCCTAATCATCATGCAGTAATCTTAGTTCAACAATTCCAGTCACTGGGGCAAGAGAGTTTCCTCTGGGTGGAAACCCCATTCCCGTTGACTCTCCGAAGGCCACTGCCACTTCACGCCCAACTAAGCTCTGATTGGCAGCGGGCGGGACTTCAGTCCCCCCTTGGTGGGACATCACGCTTCTCCAACCCATCCAGGCACAGCACTGCGATGGCCAGAAGAGGTACTGCAGCTCTCTGCCTGGAACGAAGTCCCAGGACCCTGCTTAGGTCCCAGGGGCAGGAGGGTACAGGGGTGTCCGGGAAAGAAGGGGGGAGTGGGACCTTATTGCATCAAGGGGGTAGGCCAGTGGTGGGGAGAGAGGACAGAGAGGTCCTTGAGGGGAGAGTGTCTTCAGATTAAGGCGCCGATCGGAAAAACCCATCTGGTTCGCTAATGTCCTTTAGGGAAGGAAATCTGCTGACCTTACCTGGTCTGGCCTACATGTGACTCCAGAGCCACAGCAATGTGGTTGACTCTCAACTGCCCTCTGAAATGGCCTAGCAAGACACTCAGTTCAAGGGCAATTAGGGATGGGCAATAAATGCTGGCCCAGCCAGTGCTGCCCATGTCCCATTAATGAATTAAAAACAAAACATCCATTTCTCCTGTAATTTAAATTTCTGTGATCTTTGAAAATTTGGCTTTCTTGCATTTGACCTGATGAGGGCAAGTCGAAAACCTTTGACATCATGCCTCTCGGGTGGCACGGTGACACAGTGGTTAGCACTCCTGCCTCACAGCGCCAGGGACCTAGGTTCGATTCCCAGCTTGGGTCACTGTCTGTGTGGAGTTTGCACGTTCTCCCCCGTGTCTGCGTGGGTTTCCTCCGGGTGCTCCGGTTTCCTCCCACAGTCTGAAAGATGTGCGGGTTAGATGGATTGGCCATGCTAAATTACCCCTTAGTGTCAGGGGGACTAGCTAGAGTAAATGCATAGGGTTATGGGGTTAGGGCCTGGGTGGGATTGTGGTCGGTACAGACTCAATGGGCTGAATAGCCTCCTTCTGCACTGTAGGATTTTATAATTCTATATTTATATCTTGTTATATGTTTGTGGGAGCATGTTGCGGGTAAATTGGTGGAGCATCATGTTTTTATGTCTTAGACACACTGCTGCTGTGGTATCGGGGTGATGGCGGGAAAGGTTATTTACATCAAAAGAACAGCACTACTCACTGATCTCATCAAAATGAGTGTCAATCCCTTCACTTCCCGGGACAGAGCAGACTAACCGAGCCTTCAGAAATGTTGTCCACTTGTTCACCAGGCTTCTCAAACCCCCGTGATCATTCTGAAAGAAATGAAAGGGTTTTCAGATTGTTAACGGCAAGCTAAGTATGTGTTTCCACCACCATCTCTCCCTCCTGTGAACCCACACAGGTATCTAAACTCCACACAAAGAATAGTCCTTATTGTTAGGGACTGTCAACAGCAGCAGTGGGGGCTTCCCTCAATGGGAAAAAGGCCCATGTGTAATATCCAGTGGGAGTCTCACGCAGGCAGTGATTGCAGAGTCAACAGCAACAAGTTGCATTTGTAACTTTCAACATTGTGAAATGTCCCACGGAGGGTTTGCCAAAACAAAGAGATTTACAAAGATGTTGCCAGGACTCAAGGGACTGAGTTATAGGGAGAGATTGGACAGGCTAGGACTTTTTCTTTGGAGCTTAGGAGTCTGAGGGGTGATCTTATAGAGGTGTATGAGATCATGAGAGGCACGGATAGGGTGAATGCACTCAAGTCCTTTTCCCAGGGTTGGGGAATCGAGAACGAGAGGGCATAGGTTTAAGTTAAGAGGAGAAAGAATTAATGGGAACCTGAGGAGCAACGTTTTTGCACAGAGGGTGGGACGTGTGTGGAATGAGCTACGGAGGAAGTGGTGGAGGCTGGGACATTGACAACATTTAAGAAGAATTTGGACAGATACATGGATGGAAAAGGTTTAGAGGGATAGGGGCCAAATGCAGGCAAATGGGGTTAGCTTAGATGGGCTTTCTGGTCGGCATGGACCAGTTTGGGCCGAAGGACCTGTCTCCATTCTATAAAATGACAGAATACTAAATAAGGAGTTATTGGGTCAAGCCTTAAAAGTTTTGTCAGTAGAAATAGGGCAGAAACTTCCAGCCCTTCTCGCTGGCGGAATCTTCTGGTCCCATCGACAGCTAAACCCCACCGCGGTTTCCCCCAACGGCAAGATGGGAACATTAGTGCGTAATACCCACAGAGCTTCATGCCAGCGATAGCCAGCAGGTCAAGGACAGCTGGCTGGAGGAAAGAGTTTTGTTTCGGGGGAAGGAGGGTGGGCAAGGAACAAAAAACAGCATTTGATTGTTCCTGAGGGTTAAACTGCTTCTTAAAGTAAGCCGTTTCCTTGGCATATTCAGTATCTGATGCTGAATGTACCAAACCATCTGTAAACAGATATGAATCTCCTCTGCACATTCACCATACCTCTTACCCTTCAAGCACTCTCTTGCAATGATTCTGTACCCAGCCCAGAGATGAATGGATGATTAGAATTTTCCATTCCTTACTGAGTGCTCTAATAATAACCAGTGCTACTTCTCCTCTGTAATATTCAACAACTCCCCTTTGTAAGCCAGGAGATATTTGCATTTATATAGCGCCTTTTTCATTATCATTGGCAGTCTCAAAGTGTCTTACAGACAATGAAATTCCTTTGAAGTGTAGTCACTGTTGTGATGCAGGAAAGGCCAATTTGTGCACAGCAAGATCCCACAAACAGCACTGTGATAATGCAACCCCCAAACCTCCCACTAGACAACCTTCAGACCTCAGGGATGTTTGGTAAGGGTTTGAAGGGCTATGGCCAATGGGCAGGTAAATGGAGTTGAGGCTGAGTTGAGATCAGCCATGATAACGGTGGCACAGTGGTTAGCACTGCTGCCTCACAACACCAGGGACCGGGGTTCGATCCCCAGCTTGGGTCACTGTCTGTGCGGAGTTTGCACATTCTCCCCATGCCTGCGTGGGTTTCCTTCGGGTGCTCCGGTTTCCTCCCACAGAAAGACGTGCTGGTTAGGTGCATCGGCCATGCTAAATTCTCCCTCAGTGTACCCGAACAGGCGCTGGAGTGTGGCGACGAGGGGGTTTTCACAGTAACTTCATTGCAGTGTTAATGTCAGCCTACTTGTGACACTAATAAATAAACAAATGACGGAGCGGACTCGATGGGCCACATGGCCTAATTCTGTTCCTATATCTTATGAACTTATGAACTTCTAAACAAATGGAGAAGCAGGCTCGTGGGGCTGAATTGCCTACTCCGGTTCCTAGTTCTTATGATTTAAACTGGGTGTAAAAGATCCCGTGACGGTATTTTGAGATGAGTAGGGGAATCCTCCCTGATGACCCAGCCAGCATTTATATCTCTCAATCTCTCTAAATGTAGCATCTGGGTTTCCTGGGAGTTGCTCATCATGGCTCATGCCTATACACAATGAGGCAAGGACACAGGCCTCAAGAGCGATGATGTTAGCATTATTCTACACCAAACCTGCCTTCTAAACTAACTGGTATGGCTCCTGTTCTGCCCAAGACCGCAAGAAACTACAAAGGGTCGTGAATGTAGCCCAGTCCATCACGCAAACCAGCCTCCCATCCATTGATTCTGTCTACACTTCCCGCTGCCTCAGCAAAGCAGCCAGCATAATTAAGGACCCCACGCACCCCGGACATTCTCTCTTCCACCTCCTTCCATCGGGAAAAAGATACAAAAGTCTGTGATCACGTACCAACCGACTCAAGAACAGCTTCTTCCCTGCTGCCGTCAGACTTTTGAATGGACCTACCTTATATTAAATTGATCTTTCTCTACACCCTAGCTATGACTGTAGCACTACATTCTGCACTCTCTCCTTTGCTTCTCTATGAACGGTATGCTTTGTCTGCATAGTGCGCAAGAAACAATACTTTTCACTGTATATTATTACGTGACAATAATAAATCAAATCAAATCATTTATTGCCCCAAAGCTCTTGATCGCGAAGCCGCCATACGCCCAGGTCAAGGCTGAGGGCTCTCTCACCAACCCCCCCCCCCCCCCCCCATCTCCTATAAATGGGGCTTGCCGGGTAGAGGTCACATGGCCCATCTCCATCGTTCAGCATTGTTCACCCACCCGACACAATTGGCCCACTCGAGAGAAGGTGGATTTGCCAAGATTCTGCCCTTCAACGGCCATCTCTCGGAAGAAGAAGTAGATCTTGTCATCGTCCGGGTTGTCACTCTCGGGGATCCAGAAGGAACCAACGAATTTGGGGTCTGCACAGAGAAACAAGATTCAGAGCTGGTAACAAGTGTCTATAAGGAAGGTGGAATGGCTGGTGGTGATGAATCTCTGGTCTGCGATCATCCCATAACCCCATGTATTTACCCTGCTATTTTCCCTTGACACTAAGGGGCAATTTACCATGGCCAATCCACCTAACCCGCACATCTTTGGAGTGTGGGAGGAAACCGGAGCACCCGGAGGAAACCCACGCAGACACGGGGAGATTGTGCAAACTCCACGCAGACAGTGACCCGAGCTGGGAATCGAACCTGGGTCCCCGGTGCTGTGAGGCAGTGGTGCCGACCACTGTGCCACCGTGCCACTTTTATTTAAATGAGGTTCCCAAGCTTTCTGGGCGGGAACCTCGTTACGTCAGTGGAAGGGGGGAGGGGGAGGGAGGAGAGAGGACGGCAGGGACAATGTCCCCACGATATTCCGCCAGCGAGATCCTCGCTATTTGAGTCTCGCGGGATTCCGTGCCCACTTTGGCAGCGAACACAGGCGCGGAATTCAGGCCGGGGTCTTCGCACAGAATACTGATTGGTTAGGATAAAAGGTGGTGGCAGAAAATAGAAACATTCTTCCAATTCCAAAGGAATCCATTTGGAACCATGATGCAAAATGGTAAATTTAAATTGCACACGGATATTCTGTTTAAAATTGTCCGAAAAACAAACTGTCAAACTGGTGTTGTACCAAAAGCCACCAGATGGTGGCGTAAAGCAGCAATGAATGGGGACCCAAGAGGCAGTCCTGGTTTTACACTCTGCTCTCTCTTCCTCTCAGGTTATTCACTCTTTCTCACTCCTGTTACGTTCTCAAATCCCGCCCTACCGCTTACTCTGGAGAGACAGCTTTGTCAGAACGGCCCAGCCAAGGTAGTATGGCTTTAAGAAATCGTTGATTATTTTGGGGAGGGCTGCACGGTGGCACAGTGGTCGGCGCTGCTGCCTCACAGCGCCAGGGACCTGGGTTCGATTCCCAGCTTGGGTCACTGTCTGTGTGGAGTTTGCACGTTCTCCCCATGTCTGCGTGGGTTTCCTCCGGAAGCGCCCCGGTTTCCCCCCACAGTCCAAAGATGTGCAGGTTAAGTTGAAGTAAGGTTTATTTATTGGATACAAGTAAGGCTTACATTAACACTGCAATGAAGTTACTGTGAAATTCCCCTAGTCACCACACTCTGGTGCCTGTTCGGGTCAATGCACCTATCCAGCACGTCTTTCGGACTGTGGGAAGAAACCAGAGCACCCGGAGGAAACCCACGGAGACACGGGGAGAAGGTGCAGTCTCCACACAGACAGTGCATTGGCCATGCTAAATTGTCCTGGGATGCATGGATTCGCAGGGTAAATATGTGGGGTGACGGGGATAGGGTCTGGGTGGGGATCATGGTCGGTGCAGACTCAATGGGCCGAATGTCCTCCTTCTGCACTGTAGGGATTCTGTGATTTTAATTGTCTTTAATGAGAAACGTGTGCTAACCTGGAGGGAGAAAAGGGGACAAAAATCGAGGAAGAAGCTAAGAAGTGAAAGGATTTACGATGCAAATTAGTCCCTGTTCAATTTAAAATAAACTCCCAATGCTGAGTATCTCCAGCATTTTGCTTTTGTCCTGATTGCCGGTTGCATCATCACTGCAATCTTTCATGGGATATGAGTGTTGCCCACCCCTAGTTGCCCTTGAACTGTGTAGCATGCTCAGCCATTTCCGAGGGCAGTTGAGAGTCAACCACATTGCTGTGGCTCTGGAGTCACGTGTAAGCCAGACCGGATAAAGACAGCAGATTTCCTTCCCTAAAGGGCATTAGTGAACAAGATCAGTTTTTCCGACAATCGTCAATGATTTTATGGTCATCATACTGAATTCTAATTTCACCATCTGGCGTGGGATTTGAATCTGGTTCCCAGAGCATTTCCCTGGGTCTCTGGATCATTAGGCCAGTGACAACACCACTACGCCACCACCCCACATGTTTAAACCTCCAGTCCAGCGAACCCTGGGCCTATTTCATTGGCTGTTCATGTTCAGCAGAGTAAGAAGTCTCACAACACCAGGTTAAAGTCCAACAGGTTTATTTGGTAGCAAATACCATAAGCTTTCGGAGCAGAGCTCCTTCGTCAGATGGAGTGGATATCTGACGAAGGAGCTCTGCTCCGAAAGCTTATGGTATTTGCTACCAAATAAACCTGTTGGACTTTAACCTGGTGTTGTGAGACTTCTTACCGTGCTTACCCCAGTCCAACGCCGGCACCTCCACATCATGTTCAGCAGCGCAGAGGCTGTGGGAGGCAGGTCAATGCCGATCGGGGACTGGACAGACTGGATGCTGTTTCTTCTGACTGGGGGTCTAGAACAAGGGGTCACAGTCTCAGGATACGGGGTAGGCCATTAGGAATGAGGTGAAGAAAAACGTCTTCATTCAGAGGCTGGTGAACCTGTGGAATTCTCTACCACAGAAGGCAGTGGAGGCCAAGTCTCTGAATGTATTTAAGAAGGAAATATATACGTTGGAATTTTACCGCCTTGCCCGTCCCAGGCCAACGGAGAATGTCGTTCTGCGAGTCTTGGGGCGGGCGGGCCTGTAAAACTCCCACCATAGACTCTAAAGACATCAAGGAGTATGGGAAGAGTATAACGTTGAGATGGAGGATCCGCCATGATCATATTGAATGGTAGAGCAGGCTCAAAGGGCTGAATGGCCTACTCCTGCTGCTAAAGGTTAAGTCACCTTGTCCCAGATGACCACAGACTGCTCTCCCACTCAAAGGTGGCGATTTAACCTGAGGGTAACTACACCTCGGGCAAGGGGCAAGATTGGGAAGGTGGGTCTTCATGAATAACCTCAGCTGGTACAGGAATTGAACCCACGCTGTTGGCATCACTCTGCATCACGAACCAGCTATCCAGCCAACTGAGCTAAACCGATTCCTGCACGTTTCTGCATTGAGCACAGGACACGTATCCAGCCCGTGCCCATCCTCCGCCCTCGGTCAGTTGGAATGGGGAAGTGAATGCCTGTGGGTGTGGCCCCTCCCCCGAAGCGAGCGTCTCGGTTTGCGGAGAGCGGGGGTGGGGGGGTGGTTTCTCACCGCTTAGCCAGCGCGAGTCGTGCTGCTCGGTCCTGATGGAGTGACGCCGCCCCAGGCTGCGGAAGATGGTGAAATCCCGGCCCATCAAGTCGGTGGCAACACCGGAGTATAGCTCCTCACCTATAATCACACAGGAAGAAATGTTTTACTGGGAGCAATTCTTGTATCGAATCACCTGCTGCCGCTCTGAGCAGAATGGCAATGTATACACCTCAATTAGTCATGCTGTACTGCAGGTGAGTGATTCCCTAAATTCAAGTTCCCTCCAAGGAACCACCCATCTGCCCTCTCCCCGCTCGACCCCCCTCCCCCCCACCCCCCACCCCCCCGCCACTCAGCCCAGTGTCCATGCTATTTATCAGACACTGAGTGCCTTTGATCGAGGGATTTCCCCGCCAAGTGTAACATGCACCCCACACTCCAAACGCCAACAAGCCTGTCTGGAGCTTGGTTCATAGAATCATAGAACCCTACAGTGCAGAAAGAGGCCATTCGGCCCATTGAGTTTGCACCGACCACAATCCCACCAGGCCCTACCCCTGTAATCCCACACATTTACCCTGCTAATCCCCCTGACACTAGGGTCAATTTAGCATGACCAATCCACCTAATCTGCACACCTTTGGACACTAAGGGGCAATTTAGCATGGCCAATCAACTTAACCTGCACATAGAGTCATAGAGTTTTACAGCATGGAAACAGGCCCTTCGGCCCAACTTGTCCATGCCACCCTTTTTTTTTTAAACCCCGAAGCTAGTTCCAATTGCCCGCATTTGGCCCATACCCATCTATACCCATCTTACTCGTGTAACTGTCTAAATGCTTTTTAAAAGACAAAATTGTACCCGCCTCTACTACTACCTCTGGCAGCTTGTTCCAGACACTCACCACCCTCTGTGTGAACAAATTGCCCCTCTGGACCCTTTTGTATCTCTTCCCTCTCACCTTAAACCTATGTCCTCTAGTTTTAGACTCCCCTATCTTTGGGAAAAGATATTGACTATCCAGCTGACCTATGCCCCTCATTTATAGACCTCTATAAGATCATCCCTCAGCCTTCGTAGGAAGATTGGGAGCTCCAATAAAAAAGTCCTAGTCTATCCAGCCTCTCCTTATAACTCAAACCATCAAGTCCCAGTAGCATCCTAGTAAATCCTTTTCTGCACTCTTTCTAATTTAATAATATCCTTTCTATAATAGGGTGACCAGAACTGTACACATCTTTGGACTGCGAGAGGAAACCGGAGCACCCGGAGGAAACCCATGCAGACACGGGGAGAATGTGCAAACTCCACACAGACAGTGACCCGCAGCCAAAATTGAACCTGGGTCCCTGGCCAAGCCTAGGTCCCTGGTGCTGTGAGGCAGCAGTGTTAACCACTGTGCCATCGTGCCGCCTATGGGTTAATACCAGCCGCGGGATGAAGAGGCCCTTAACTGATCAGTAATTGACCACTTCATGTCTGAATTGATGGTGGGCAGGAAGGTTGACCATAGGTGGCACGTTTTAGGTTCCATTCCACCTTAAAAAGTACCCTTCCCACCTCCAATCCCGCCACCTCCAGCATCAGAAGATTGCACCCATTATCTCCTCTGGAATGGCCAGAATACATAATACAATCGCATCGCATGCTTTAAGGAAAATCTGCACTGTTCGTTAGCTTTACTAGCTGGCCTCACATTCCTAAAGAAGGAACCCTCCTGGAAACCCTTAATCCCGGAATTCTCAAAAAATCATCTATCCCCCACATTAATAAATGTCCAGAACCATCAGTTTCTACATATCCCTCCCAGATCCATGACCCAGGGCTCATGTCCCCAGATCCAACGAGTCGGCCCCTCATTTCTGAGTCCTCCATATTCACACTTTCACACCCAAAAGGAGCCCTGGTTACCCCGAGGACCCCACCCTTGCCACAATATCTTACCAATCAGAATGGAGGTGGACAGATGTTTGGCATCGTAAGGGCTTCTGCCCTTGCCATCTTCAATCTGGTTAAAATCGATCCTGAACTGGTGTTCCTGCAACGAGACAGATGACAGGATGTTAACCACAGCACAGCTAGGGTAATGGAAACCATAAAATCTCTCAGCACCATGGAGCCTTTCGGCCCATCAAACCTATGCTGGACCTTTGAAAAAAGCTGCCAAATCTAATCATATGCGGTGTCTGGGTTTCTTCACGCCTCGTGGTCTTCCACTCTCCTCTTCCGCCCATTTTAAGTTTCAGTGAGCAACATGATGAGGGAAAAGGTGGTCTCCCTCTTGCTCTCCTCATAACTTCTTAATGGAAACATCCTGAAGGATTTGCCCTCCGCCTGTAGGCAGCCGTTAGCCCTCAGGTTTCCAGCTCTCCCAAAACCACCAATGAAAATCTGTTGGTTCCGCCCATCTTTCGTGACCCCGAGATGGGCCTGGGGCAACTCGCTAAAGGGCCAACCTCGATCTGGCCCTGAGTCCCAGTTTTCCTCAGAACCCTCCAATTTCCACCTCTTCAACTCCATGTCCATTATCAGGGGAAGGTACGGTCGACAATCACTGACTGAATTTGAACTAAACAGTGTCTTGCGGCTGCGTTTGGGTCCACTTGGATCCGTCGAGACTCCTTGTGGGAATTTGCTGGGATGATTTTACAACTGAATCTGCCCGACAGCCAAGATGAGGAGGAATCTTGAGGCCAAAGACATCAAGATCAACAGCAAAGCAGCTGCCAAGAGCGGCACACACACACACACACATCTGCTCACAGGAATGCTCTCTTCGCTTTGTGCTCACAACATGTGTTTAATATATAGCTACATTGACATTAATTCTGAGAAACATAGAGAGAAACCACACAATGCACACGCACATACCACACTGCCACACACATATCACGTACCCACAAACACATACCGTATAATCCCCACACACACACACCATATAACCCACACACATATACCACATACCCACACACGTATACCATATACCCACACACATATACCATATACCCACACACATATACCACATACCCACACACATATACCACATACCCACACACATATACCATATACCCACACACATATACCATATACCCGCACACATATACCATATACCCACACACATATACCATATAATCCACACACATGTACCATATACCCACACACATATACCATATGCCCACACACATATACCATATAATCCACACACATGTACCATATACCCGCACACGTATACCATATACCCACACACATATACCATATGCCCACATACATATACCATATGCCCACGCACATATACCATATGCCCACACACATATACCATATGCCCACACACATATACCATATGCCCACACACATATACCATATGCCCACACACATATACCATATGCCCACACACATATACCATATGCCCACACACATATACCATATGCCCACACACATATACCACATAATCCACACACATATACCATATACCCACACACATATACCATATACCCACATGCATATACCATATACCCACATGCACATACCACATAACCCAAACACACACATACCCATACACACGTGGCCACATACACATACTCACACGTATCAGGCATGCTTGTGAGCATACACAGAATTTTGTACGATCTTTGAAGCGTCACTTTCCACAGATCACCTTAGTTGATGGTGCCAAGTCCTAGACAATACAAGCCTACAGTGAACTCCTGTTACCATTATTGAGCATGGCCCCAATTCCGAGAAAATGACCAAAAGAGTTACTCCGTCTCTTCTTTCCGTTTCCACGGTAACGTTTCTTTGTCCCTCTGAAGGCTGGGCCCAGAGGAGTCATTCACACCATAGATTTCAAGAAATGAGAGGCACTGAGACAGAGGCAGGAAAGTACACCTCGCCCGACCAATGAAAACAAACAGCAGAGGACAGAACTCACATCCCATTTGCTCCCGACCTCCACGTAGGCACAGACGGGGTGAAAGGCTCCCGTGCCACAGCTGTACAGGTGAGTTCTGTTGAAAGAATGCAACACCTTGATGAAGTTGGCACATTCTGCCTGCAATAGAAAGAGGAAAACAGCCGTCAGGAGGTTGCTAAGGTATTGCAAACTCCAATCACAATGCACAGAGCCGTAAGGACAGTCATTAACATCATTGACAGGCCAAAGAGCCTCTGCGCCATTCAATAACATCATAGCTGAACTTTTACATCAATTCCAATTTCCTGCCTTACCCCGCATTCCTTGATGCATCACCACTCAGTATGGCTCCTGCTCCGACCGCAAGAAACTACGAAGGGTTGTGAACGTAGCCCAGTCCATCACGCAAACCAGCCTCCCACCCACTGACACCACCTACACTTCCTGCTGCGATTAGGCTCACAAGCAACTTCTGATATTCGGAGATTGTGTGTTACAGTTCACTCGGGGAGTCCGGGTTGCTGTGGCTACACACATGTTTACACACATGTTGAAGCCCCGGGGCTATGGGTAGTGATGGGAGAGGCTCCAACATTCTTTCCATCACGCGGCTGACCAGGAATCTCTCCCACTCCTGCCGCCAGTGTGTGTTGAAGGGTTTGCAGTGGAGACTCAACCTATTCGATTGTATCACCGACGCAACTTCCTCGACCATTAAGTCCCAGGGGTGGGATTTGATCCCAGAACCTCCGTCTGAGAGACAGCGACGCTACCCGCTGCCCCCTCCCATCTATTGATTCCATCTACACTTCCTGCTGCCTCGGAAAAGCAGCCAGCATAATCAAGCACCCCACGCACCCCGGACATTCTCTCTTCCATCTTCTTCCATCAGGAAAAAGATACAAAAGTCTGAGGTCACGTACCAACCAACTCAAGAACAGCTTCTTCCCTGCTGCCGTCAGACCTTTGAATGGTGCTATTACATATTAAGATGATCTTTCTCTTCACCCTATCTGTAACTGCAACACTATATTCCTCACCCTCTCCTTTCCTTCTCCCCTGTGTACTCTATGAATGGTATGTTTTGTCTGCATAGCGCGCAAGAAACTTTTCACTGCATCCCAATACATGCGGCAATAATAAATCAGTTGATTTATTGATCCAATCAACTGATCCAGAGATGTGCGGGTTAGGTGGATTGGCCACGCTCAATTGACCCGATTGTCAGGGGGATTAGCAGGGTAAATTTGTGGAGTTACAGGAATAGACTCGATGCAGACTCGATGGGCTGAATGGCCTCCTTCTGCACTGTAGAGATTCAATGATGATTCTATGAATTCAATTCAATTGACAGTGCCAAAAAAACTATCAATCTTATTCCACAGAGTAATGCAGCGCAGAAGGAGGCCATTCGGCCCATCGTGCCTGCAGCAGCCCTTTGAATGAGCTTATCCTATTAGTCTCACTCACCCTGCTCTGTCCCCATAGGCTGCTATCTTCAAGGATACACCAAATCCACTTTTGAAAGTTACCATCGAGTCCGCTTCCACCATTCCTTCAAGCAGCGACCACACCCCCAGTCACAACAACTCTCCCGTGTAACCCAAACTCTTCTCACCTCCCCTGCTGGTCCTTTGGCCGAATATCTTAAATCAGTAACCACTGGTTACCGACCCTCCGGCCAGTGAAAACAGGTTTAAAAAAATAAACAGCGAGAGTTTCCATTCGGTTTCTGCAATATTTGATGAAGATAAGATTGCCTCACGATTCTGTTATATCAAACAACTTAAACAGATGAACAAGAGTTCAGTCAGAAGCAGCCCATTCCCCAGAATGTCTCTCACGCAACTGAGGCCTGAACCTGCTTCTCGACAGAATATGTCTGCCAAGGGACAGGTATTTGGTGCTATTCGAATCTAAGAGCTTATAATCTTTGCCACATTAAAGTTTATTTATTAATCACAAGTAGGCTTACATTAACACTGCAATGAAGTTACTGTGAAAATCCCCTCGTCGCCACACTCCGGCGCCTGTTCGGGTACACTGAGGGACAATTTAGCACGGCCAATCCACCTAACCCGCACATCTTTGGACTGTGGGAGGAAACCGGAGCACCCAGAGGAAACCCACGCAGACACGGGGAGAATGTGCAAACTCCACCCAGACAGTGACCCAAGCCTGGTGCTGTGAGGCAGCAGTGCTAACCACTGTGCCACCGTGCCACCCCATTAGAGGGGAGAGACAGTGTCAGGACTACTGATGTTGTACTTTCTATCATCTATGCTTTGATTCCAATTTCCAATTCTCTTCCCGCACCTAGCAGCGAACTATGCCAGATCTTCGGCCATTTCCATAGCCAGTTATTCCCGGAAGAGGTCGCTAATCCACATCAAGCATGGAACAGGCGCTACTCCACATCAAACATGGCTGACCAAGAGTCTTTCCCACTCTTACCATCAGTCATTGGCGTGCTTGGAAGGATGTTGCAGGTTGATACACTCAACCCGTTTGACCATGTTATGAACGCACCTCCCTCGGCCATCAGGTCCTGGAGTGGGACTCGAACCCAGAGCTTCCTTTCGAGAGCTCCTCCATGCTTTGAAGGAGATGTGGGTATTTGCATCTAGAAGGCGCAAGCACGGTTTGTGTCAGAACATTCTCTGCTTGCCACATACAGGAGTGCAAAAGCTCACCAGTAGTTTGCCGATGGAAACCCATTCACCAACATAAACATCCAATCCTCCTCCGCCATTGGTTCAGCATTGATGCAGAGTACACCATCCCCACCAGCCAATCAAAATCTTCTCTAAAACCAGCAACCTCGAACCACAAAAGGACAAGGGCAGAGGTGCATGGGAAAACCACCACCCCCGAGTTCCCCTCCAGGTTAAACCAGCCTCCCATCCATTGACTCTGTCTACACTTCCCGCTGCCTCGGAAAAGCAGCCAGTATAATCAAAGACCCCACGCACCCCAGACATACTTTTTCATAGAATCCATACAGTGCAGAAGGAGGCCATTCGGCCCCTCGAGTCTGCACCGACCACAATCCCACCCAGGCTCTATACCTGTAACCCCACATATTTACCCTGCTAATCCCCTGAGTCCAGAGCCAATTTATCATGGCCAATCCACCTAACCCGCACAGCTTTGGAGCATGGGAGGAAACCAGAGCACCCGGAGGAAACCCACGCAGACACGGGGAGAACATACAAACTCCACACAGACAGTGACCCAAGGTCGGAATTGAACCCGGGTCCCTGGCACTGTGAGTCAGCAGTGCTAACCACTGTGTCACCGTGCCACCCAGTCTCTTCCACCTTCTTCCGTTGGGAAAAGGATACAAAAGTCTGAGGTCACATACCAACCGACTCAAGAACAGCTTCTTCCCTTCCCTTTCCTTCTCTATGAACAGTATGCTTTGTCTGTATAGCACGCAAGAAACAATACTTTTCACTGTATACTAATACACGTGACAATAATAAATCAAATCTAATCAAATCACGGTCACATGCCATCCCCACTTTTGTCACCCGCCAGTCCTTCATCATGGCTGGGTTAAACTCTTGGAACTCCCTTCCTAACAGCTCCGTGGGTGTACCTACACCACACAGACTGCAGCAGTTCAAGGAGGGAGCTCACCACCACCTTCTCACGAAGCAATTAGAGATGGACAATAAATGCTGGCCTAGCCAGCGACGCCTATATCTTGGAATCAGGTCAACAGCAGTGTAAATGCAAAGCTTTTCCTTCTGTGGCTATTACAAGCCTATGATGAAAGATGTCCAAACAAGCTTTGTATACCCTGATGTTGCATTTAAATAATCTTGTTCAGTTCCTTCTCCCCTGATGTCCATACGCAAATGGTTAATGAACTTGCACTGTACACACTAACCCAATCTCACCCTAATGTCATTCGGTAAGAAAGGGTTAATAATCTTCCACTTTTCATGGGAAAGAAAATGGGTGGAATCTTGGAACCCGATCCCCAAAACACATAAAAATCCAGGAATTCCGTGCGATAAAAACGGAATCCGACTGAAGTCAGCCAGAAGACCCACTGATAATCATCATTACACGCTTTCAAAGTGTAACTGAAGTCAGTAAGTTAATGTGCTCCAGTACACTGCTGGGATCAAAATTCAGCCCTACAGGCTGCAAGCCTGACCATGCCCCAACTTCACAGCATCACAGAGTACTACAGTGCGTGTGTGAGTGCGTGAGAGCATGAGTGTGTGTTTGCGTGTGTGTGTTTGCGTGTGCACGTGTGTTCAATTCCAGCCTCGGGTCACTGCCTGTGTGGAGTCTGCATGTTCTCCTCGTGTCTGTGTGGGTTTCCTCCGGGTGCTCCAGTTTCCTCCCACAGTCCGAAAGACGTGCTGGTTAGGTTGACTGGCCATGGTCAATTGCCCCTTAGTGTCGGGGGACTAGCTAGGGTAAATACGTGGGGTAGATCCTGGGTGGGATTGTCCTCGGTGCAGACTCCATGGAATGAATGGCTTCCTTCTTCACTGTAGGGATTATATGATTCTCTGATTCTATAAGAAATGAGCAGGCTTCTCCTACCATTCAGGCCGGCGGGATTCTCGGCTCCCGCTGCAGTGAACGGAGATTTGGTTGAGCGCCAAATTCTCCGACCTCGCTGGCAGTGGGAAGAGCAGGAAACTCCTTCCAGTGCGTCACAAAGATGGATGCGTTGGCTGAGTAATGGCTGGAATGTGGGAGGGCAGGTCATGTGATGAAACCCCCCTGCCCAGGGAATCTAGTTAGTCACAGTTGGTAACACTGTTGACATCAGTGGAGAATAAGACACCATTGGACTCCTCACTGGACAATTTCAGTTATAATTGCTCTCCACTGACTAATGTTACGGGATCTCAGTCCACTCTCTCCAGAACGGCCAGATTCCCACTGGAAACACCTCTCAGGGGCTCCATGCAGAGAATCACAGAGGCCAGTTTATAGTCAGAAAATAAACGCAATACCTAAGGAAGACACCCGATTTACAACAGCGTAAATCTTTCTGAATAGTTGCATCCCCTCTGTACGATACATCACAAAATAAGCCCATATGGGAAATGCATGAAGTAATGCTATTTCCGAAAGCGTTCTCCATGAATGGAAATCTTTGGTCTTTTTGCATTGAGACCGTGAGGCTGTTTTAGTGAAGTGCAGGATGCTTGGCACGTTTCTGGAAACGCTCCAAGGGCTCATTGCTATTGGAGGTCTCCGCAGTAACTACAGAGCTCCTTCGGGCTGGTCCAACCAACAAGAATGAATGTTTGGCCTTGCTTCCTTCCAGCTCTTATTCCTCAGAATGTGAATGTGCCCCTATCGCACTTCCTCGCATGCCTGAAACTTTTTTTAAGATCACAAATACAAAATTACAAGCGTGGGTGCAGTAAGAATGTGGAACTAGTTGCCACAGGTGGCAGAGACACTCAGCACGGTCTCAGTTAAGCAGAAAGCACTCAATCACACGCGGGATTACAGAATAGCACGGCCAACATTTATTGCCCGTCCCTAACTGCCCTTGAGGGCCGTTGAGAGCCAATCACATTGCTGTGGCTCTGGAGTCACATGTAGGCCAGACCAGGTAAGGATGGCAGATTTCCTTCCCTAATGGACATTAGTGAACCGGATGGGTTTTTCCGACAACCGACAATGGTTTCATGGTCATCAGTAGATTCTTAATTCCAGATATTTTTCTTTATTGAATTTAAATTCCTCCATCTGCCGTGGCATGTCAAATTTGATTTGGTAATGGTTCCTTGCCAAATAGCCTTGAGACTCTGACTAATTTACAGGGTGGGCAGCACGGTGGCACGGTGGTTAGCACTGCTGCCTCACAACGCCAGGATCCCAGGTTTGATTCCGGCCTTGGTCACTGTCTGTGCGGAGTTTGCACATTCTCCCCGTGTCTGCGAGGGTTTCGTCCGGGTGCTCCGGTTTCCTCTCACCATCCGAAGATGTGTGGGTTAGGTTGATTGGCCTTAATAAATTGATGTTAGTGACAGGTGGGTTAGTAGAGTAAATATGTGGGGTTACGGGAATGGGGCCTGGGTGGGATTGTGGTCGGTGCAGACTCGATGGGCTGAATGGCCTCCTTCTGCACTGAAGGGATTTGATGATTCTATGAACATTAGCTGAGTTTCTGGATTAATAGTCTGGTGATAATGCCAGTAGGCCATCACCTCCCTCACCCCAGTCCCTATCCTCCTTTAAAACGTGCCTTAAAACATAGCTTTTGATCACTTGTCCGGATGCCTTCTTGTGTGACTGAGAGTCAAATTTGATTTGGTAATGGTTCCTTGCCAAATAGCCTTGAGACTTTGACGGATTTGAAAGGTGCTAGCTAAGCACAAACAGCTCTTTTTGGGGAAGGGCAGGCGGTTCTCCCAGCACCCTCAGCGACAGTCCCCACCACCCCCCACCTAGCCAATACCATCGTGAACACATTAATGAGCCATTCTTCGCACTGCTCTGGCCTCAGTTGAGCACTGCTCCCTGCACACCGATATCCCTCTCCCAGGGTACGACACACAGCTTTTTCCTATTTCCAAAAGAACGCGTTTATTTTGTGAAACCCCAGTTGCCAAGTTTAAGGAATTCCTACCCGGTCATTCACAAAGCAACGATGCCCCAGAGGCGTGATGGAAAACGTATAAACACCTAACAACACTCATGGGTTATTAGGTCAGGCACCGATGGGGGTGGAGTCAGGGCACCATCACCTCTTCTCAAGTATCTGCTGCTCCACCCTTTTCACTTCAGATGGATCACATTTTACAGCAGGCAATTTTACGATGGGGAAGATGTTTGCACACTGCTGGCTGTTGGAGTAATTCAATCCCCATGTACAGTACCTACTGTCAACAATCATTCATCTCAGACCCAGTGTCTTCCACTCCGAATCGCCCTGCCTTGACCCGAGGGTGAGAGAGCAGGCCTCAGATTTCGTGCTAAGGTTATCCGTTGGGCACCAACCTTTAGCATCCTCTGTCGCTCCCTCCTGACTGCTACAGAAACAGTCCCCAAAAACACTCAAAGCTGCGGTGTTAATATATGGGATGAGAGAGTCAGTGACCTGTGAAATTGTTCTGAAACAGTCTGTGCGGCATTCCCTTGTCTGCTATTTTTACTGAAGGGTGACACGGTGGCGCAGTGGTTAGCACTAAGGCCTCACAACGCCAGGGACCCGGGTTCGATTCTCGCCTTGGGTCACTGACTGTGTGGAGTCAGCACCTTCTCCCCGTGTCTGCGTGGGTTTCTTCCGGGTGCTCCGGTTTCCTCCCATAGTCCGAAAGATGTGCTGGTTCGATGCGTTGGCCGTGTTCAATTCTCCCTCAGTGTACCCAAACAGGTGTCAGAGTGTGGTGACTGGGGGATTTTTCACAGTGACTGCATTGCAGTGTTAATGTAAGCCGACTTGTAACACTAATAAATAAACTTTAAACTTAAAACTTGGCTGTCAATTTTAACAGCCTGAACACCTGTGTGAGTGATCGAGCAACAGATTAATCAGGATAGCTCTGGAAAACATGATTTCTGGAGGAAAGGGTCACAGGCAAAGAAAATTCAATGATCAGCCATGATCAAAATGAATGGTGGGGCAGGCTCGAAGGGCTGAATGGCCTACTCCTGCTTCTAGTTTCTATGTAAAAGGCCAGGCGATGACCCGGTGGAGGTCTTTGTAATTATGAAGGAGTTTGATAGCGTTGCTGTCGAGATGTTTCCATCAGTTGGGGGCCAGTCCAATACTGGAAGGCCATAAATAAAAGAAAATCACCAAAAAATCCAACTTCTTTACCCAAAGAGGCAGTGGCGCAGTGGTATTATCACTGGACTAGTTAATCCAGAGACCCCAGAGCTTTGCTCTGGATCTGGGGATCCAAGTTCGAATCACACCATGACAGATGGTGAAATTTCAATATGATAAAAATAAAATGTGGAATTAAAAGTCTAACAATGAGCAAACCAGTCTCCCATCCATTGACTCTGTCTACACTTCCCGCTACCTTGGGAAAGACCCCACGCACCCCGGACATTCTCTCTTCCACCTTCTTCTGTCAGGAAAAAGATACAAAAGTTTGAGGTCACGTACCAACCGACTCAAGAACAGCTTCTTCCCTGCTGCCATCAGACTTTTGAATGGACCCACCTCACACTAAGTTGATCTTTCTCTACACCCTAGCTATGACTGTAACACTATATTCTGCATCCTCTCCTTTCCTTCTCTATGAACGGTATGCTTTGTCTGTATAGCACGCAAGAAACAATACTTTTCACTGTCTGTTAATATATGTGACAATAATAAATCAAATCAACTCAAAAAACCATTGTCAATTGTCGCAAAAACCCATCTCACATCATTAATGTCCTTTAGGGAAGGAAATCTGTTGTCCTGTTCTGGCCTATGTGTGGGCGACACGGTAGCACAGTGGTTAGCACTACTGCCTCACAGCGCCAGGGACACGGGTTCAACTCCCGGCTTGGGTCACTGTCTGTGTGGAGTTTGCCCGTTCTTCCCGTGTCTGCCTGGGTTTCCTCCGGGTGCTCCGGTTTCCTCCCACACTCCAAAGATGTGCGGGTTAGATGGATTGGCCATGATAAATTTCCCCTTAGTGTCAGGAGGACTAGCTTGGGTTATGGGAATAGGGCCTGGGTGGGATTGTGGTCGGTGCAGACTTGATGGGCCGAATGGCCTCCTTCTGCACTTTAGGATTCAATGATTTTACTCTATGATTCAATGTGGTTGACTCTTAAATGCCCTCAGGGGTGTTGGCCCAGCCAATGACACCCACATCCCATGAATGAATTTTTAAAAAGTAGTTAAGACTGTGGAGCCATTTATCGCATTGAGTGACTGAGGTGAATAGAATTGATGCAATTTAGTGGGAAGTTAGATAAATAAATGCAGGAGAAAATAATGGCAGGGTATACCTGAGAGGATGATTTGAAATAAAGTGAAAGGATGCTTGTGTGGACATGAACCCTGGTGTAGAACACAGGGAAGATTGGCTTGTTTCTGTGCTGAAAACCCTATGTTGTCAGTGCGCTCAGCAATACTCTCCCAATTATCATCATCTTTTCACCCCACTCCATCAAACAACCACATACCTAACAGGAATCCACTTCCTTTGTGACATGCTTTGTCTGGACCTCCTCCAGTCCCACAACCCTCCGAGGACTCTGCACTCCTCCACTTCTGGCTTCGTAAGCGCCCCCCAATTTTAACCACCCTGTCACTGACGGACCTGCCTTCAGCTCAATGGGCCCAAGCTGTGGAATTAGCTTCTGTGAATCTCTGTCTCCTTACAAGCTGCCACTTCGACCCAAGCTTTTGGGTCATCTGTTTCCATTCGCTCAGGCTCTTGTATAACCATGTGAAAGGCAAGTGATGAATGCCAATTGTTGCGGGCGCTTCAGACCAGCCTGGAAATGCCAAACTGTTTCTTCAGAAAAAGCACTTGCGGAGAGGTTGAGCTTTGTGCCCGTCACCGCAGGCTGTAGGTCAATGAATACGAGTGACCCTGATCCACTCTGTGACTGGGTTGAGTGGATGGTGGGGCCAGCCATGAGTCAGCCCGACTATGCTGTGCTGGCAAATGGCAGTGAACTTTAGTGCGAGCATTTCCCTACAGCGTTCCTGCCTCTTTCACCCCCTTTTGATTTATTAAAAATATATTTGAGAGCGTCAAGTGCTGACATGAATTGATACAATCTCCCAGTGGGTCCCACACCCCTTCCTGGGGTAAAACACTCCCTGTATTTATTTGTCACCTTTCAGCCAACTTTTTGTGGAAATCCAATAGGGGAGAATTTGACGCTGAGTATACATTCCTGTTACATGGTGGTGTACTGTAATACACCATCTATAAATGAAGCAGAACCCCACTCAGCACAGCGGTGCCTATCTCTCATAAAAATGATTTATAAAACTGATCAGGTTTCTCCCCGCTCTGCTGGTAGTTCTCAACTCCATGCACACTCGATCTCGATCAAGAACAGTCACGATTAGCAGGTTCAATTTATCATGTTGGTTTGCCAAGATGCGTTAACCGCAGCTCTTGCAGCGCAGGCCTTTTCCCATCCGTCCTTTCCTCATGTAAAAATTGCCCCTTTCCCTGACCTAAAAATTCTTTCCAGCGCACTTTTCCACCAGCGATCTAAGGTGCAGCATGCTGTTCAGTGCAGACCGATTATCCAATAACTAACTCCCTGCCAGGGGTCAGTGGGCCACTCTCTGGCCTCTGGTCACAGTAAGAACCATCAGGTTAAAGTCTTACTGTGTTTACCCCAGTCCAGCGCCAGCATCTCCACACGAGTCACAGGACATGCAATCTCCGGATGTCCAAAAGCCCTTTCCAACCAACGAATGCCTCTTTAAGCACAGTTGTTGTTGCAGTGCAGCAGGCACAACGGCCAATTCGTGCACAGCAAGCTCCCACAAACAGCCAGATAATCTGCTTTCAGCGATGTTGACCGAGGGATAAGTATTGACCGGAACACTGGAGCAAAATATCCTGCACAGTGGCACAGTGGTTAGCACTGCTGCCTCACAGCGACAGGGACATGGGTTCGATTCCGGCCTCGGGTTGATGTGTGTGGAGTTTGTGCATTCTCCCCGTGTCTGCGTGGGTTTCCTCCAGGTGCTCCGGTTTCCTCCCACAGTCCGAAGGTGTGCGGGTTAGGTTGATTGGCCATGCTAAATTGCCCCTTAGTGTACAAAGATGTGCAAATTGGCCATGTTGAATGTATGGGGTTATGAGGATGGGGGGGTGGGGGTTGTGCAGACTCGATGGGCTGAATGGCTTCCTTCTGCACTGTAGGGATTCTATGGTCCTCTGGGTTTGAGTCCCGCTCCAGAATCAATGCTGACACTTCCGTATAGAACTGAGGAGATGCTGTACTGTTGTAAGTGCCGCCTTTTCAATAAGAGTTTGATAAGACGTTAAACTAAAACCCCCCTCTGCCCTCTTGGCTGGATGTAAAAGATGCCAGGGCACTAACTGATAAACAGCAGGGGGGGGCGTTTCTTAACTGTATGAGTCAACAGCCATCAGTAAAACAGATTTTCTGGTTATTTCATAGAATAGAAGAATCATAGAATCCCGACAGTGCAGAAGGAGGCCATTTGGCCCATCGAGTCTGCACCTACTCTCTGACAGAGAATCCCACCCAGACCCTATCCCCGTCACCACATGTATTTACCCCATTCATCCCCACATCTTTTCACAGTAACTTCATTGCAGTGTTAATGTAAGCCCACTTGTGACACAAATAAATGGACTTAAATTTAAACACATCTTGGGACAATTTACTATATATAGCCAATCAGCCTAACCTCCACATCTTTGGACACGAATGGTCAATTTAGTATGGCCAATCCACCTAACCCACACAACTTTGAAATGTGGGAGGAAATCAGAGCACCCGGAGGAAACCCACGCAGACACGGGGCGGCACGGTAGCACAGTGGTTAGCACTGCTGCTTCACAGCTCCAGGGTCCCGGGTTCGATTCCCGGCTCGGGTCACTGTCTGTGTGGAGTTTGCACATTCTCCTCGTGTCTGCGTGGGTTTCCTCCGGGTGCTCCGGTTTCCTCCCACAGTCCAAAGATGTGCGGGTTAGGTTGATTGGCCAGGTTAAAAAATTGCCCCTTAGAGTCCTGAGATGCGTAGGTTAGAGGTTAGCAGGTAAATATGTGGGGGTAGGGCCTGGGTGGGATTGTGGTCGGTGCAGACTCGATGGGCCGAATGGCCTCCTTCTGCACTGTAGGGTTTCTATGATTTCTATGAGACACGGGGAGAACGTGCAAACTCCACACAGACAGTGACCCAAGCCAGGAATCAAACCCGGGTCCCTGGCGCTGTGAGGCAGCAGTGCTAACCACTGCACCACTGTGCCGCCCACGATCTCATTGCTCATTTATCTCGTTGCTGTTTGCGGGAGCTTGCTGTGTACAAATTGGGTGCTGCGTTGCCCACATTACAACAGTGGCGACACTTCATTGGCTGCAATGGTTGCTCTGAGATTACAAACAGTGCGACATAAGTGATTCCTACTTCCCTTCGTGTTTCTCTATAATAATCCTTCGACACTTCCTCGCTCAAGTTTACACACAGGAAAAAGTAAAGCAGGAAGCAACAAAATGAATGCAAAATGAATGAATGCTCGGTCTTTTCTCCTTGGAGAGACGTAGGATGAGAGGAGACCTAATAGAGGTATATAAGATGTTGAGAGGCATAGATCGGGTGGACTCTCAGAGGCTTTTTCCCAAGGTGGAAATGTCTGCTACGAGAGGACACAGGTTTAGGGTGCTGGGGGGGAGGGACAGGAGAAATGTTAGGGGGAAGTTTTTCACACAGAGGGTGGTGGGCGAGTGGAATCGGCTGCCGTCAGTGGTGGTGGAGGCAAACTCAATAGGGTCTTTTAAGAGACTCCTGGATGAGTACATGGGACTTAATAGGATGGAGGGTTATAGGTAGGCCTAGAAGGTAGGGATATGTTCTGCACAACTTGTGGGGCCGAAGGGCCTGTTTGTGCTGTAGTTTTTCTATGTTTCTATGTTTCTAAATACAAATATGAAGCAGGAATAGTGAAGTCTTGTGTACAGAGTGGAGTCCACCCAGACAGCAGGAGCCCTGAAAGTCACAGAAACACGCCCAGATTCCAGGTACATGCAGCCTTTTACTAGTGCGGTCAATTAAACCTCACCATCACCCACCCCCTCGGATCCAAAATCAGAAGCAGAGGATTGTAAATCCTTCATACAGCGATTGAGAAAATACATTAAAATAGGAAAGGCTGATATCTGGAACTGACTGGAGTTTAGCCAAGGGGTTCGGAGAGATTGTGGTCCCAGGGAATCCCACAGTTTGAAAGATAGGAAGAGTTGTTTCTGACTGTCCAAAAGCACTTTATGGCCAGTGATCTTTCTAAGTGCAGTTATTGTTGTAATGTAGCAAACACAGTGGCCAATTTATGCACAGCAAGATCCCACAGGCGACAGCGTGATAACAGCAGGAGAATATGTTTTCAGTGATGCTGGGGTAGCATGGGAGCACTGCTCCCTCACAGCACCAGGGACCCGGGTTCGATTCCCGGCTTTGGTCACTTTATGTGCTGAGTCTGCACATTCTCCCCGTGTCTGTGTGGGTTTCCTCCGGGTGCTCCGGTTTCCTCCCACAGTCCGAAAGATGTGCTGGTTGGGTGC
Organism: Mustelus asterias; assembly: GCF_964213995.1. Classification (NCBI taxonomy): domain Eukaryota; kingdom Metazoa; phylum Chordata; class Chondrichthyes; order Carcharhiniformes; family Triakidae; genus Mustelus; species Mustelus asterias. The sequence goes on along the minus strand of NC_135803.1, from coordinate 149,502,977 downwards.
ATTGACCATGCTAAATTCTCCCTCAATGTACACAAACAGGTGCTGGAACGTGGCGTCGACGGGATTTTCACAGTAACTTCATTGCAGTGTTAATGTAAACCTACTTGTGACACTAATAAATAAACTTTAAACTAAACTTAAGTCATGCTATAAACCCCCAAACTATCTTACTGAACTTATTCACAGAATAAAAGAGAAATCCAAGAAACACACTGTCACAGATATAACCAAGACAACATTGCCAGATTGAGAGGGAAATCGATGACTAAAGCAGGTTTTATTAGGTAAAGTTATCAATTAAAATTTCAAATAACAGGCATGCAAGTTACCTGACATTTAGATTGTTTAACATACAAATGAGTCTAAAATATTTTCCAAAAAAAAGCCAAAATTGAAGATTTATCCTTTAAATGTCCATGAAAGTCATGTTAACAAACTGTCTCCGCCCTGTTCCAAGAACCAAGAACAGTACAGCACAGGAACAGGCCCTTCGGCCCACCAAGTCTGTGCCGACACAGGTGCCTCTCTAATCTAATATTGTCTTACCTCCACATGGTCCATATCCCTCTATTCGCTGCCTATTTCTGTATCTATCCAGATGCCTCTTGAACGTTGTTATAGAATCTGCTTCCACCACCTCCTCCGGCAACGCGTTACAGGCATTCACCACCCTCTGTGTGAAAAACTTGCCCCTTACATCTCTTTTAAACTTTCCCCCCTCTCACTTTCAACCTATGCCCCCGAGTAATTGAAAAGACTCTGACTATCCACTCTATTCCATGGGATGTTACATGATATCGGGATTAAAAATTGACTTTCAAGCTTTCAAATTCCTTAACATATTGGCAAGGTTTCCTCTGGGGACTCCATGTAACAATCTGGCAAATTAATTTTTACATGAAGAGCAGGTTGAATGGTTTTGCTGACCAGCGTTACATATTGGAAATCGCGGTCCTCTCCCTTCATCCTAACTCTCCACTGTCTGTGATGGCATTCCGTACTGAGGGAGTGACGCACTGTCGGGGCACCGCGTCTCTTGAACTGAGGCCCACTTTTCCCTCTCGGGTGGATGTCAAAGATCCCACAACTCAACGTGAAAGCTAGCCTGGCAGCGCTGCCTCGTCTCCTGGTCAATATTTCTACTTACAGCAAAAATCACCAAAACAGAGGTCATCCATTCACTGTTTGTGGGATCTTCCTGTGTGTAAATTTGTTGCTGCATTTCCTACATTACGATGTGGAGATGCCGGCGTTGGACTGGGATAGCCAAAGTTTGTTAACATGACTGTCATGGACATTTAAAGGATAAATCTTCAATTTTGGCTTTTTTTTGGACTGGGATAGCCAAGTTCCCACACATGAGGACGGCCTAAACCGGGATCTTGGGTTTATGTCACACTATCAGTAACCCCCACGGCTTGCCTCCTGGACTTGCAGAATCTCACTGGCTGTCCTGTCTGCAGACAATACACATCTCTTTAACCTGTGCTTAATGCTCCCTCCACTCACATTGTCTGTATCTTTAAGACCTTGTTGGCTGTAAAGATTCGCATTCTAATCAGTATTCTGTTACTTGATTTTGTGTCTCTGTATGCCCTGTTTGAGAGCAGATATCCACTCCATCTGACGAAGGAGCAGCGCTCCGAAAGCTAATGGCATTTGTTACCAAATAAACCTGTTGGACTTTAACCTGGTGTTGTTAAAACTCTTACTGTTTCCTACATTACAACAGTGATTTCAGGACATCAGAAAAGCACTGCAGCAATGTACCATGAGTTTGGAGGGCTGAAGGGCCTCTTCCTATGCTATACTTTCCTTTGTTCAAGTCCTCTCGATCTTTAAAACTTACCCAAACCCACGAGTTTATCCACCTTCCCCCCCCTACAGCTAATAGCAGTAGAAAGGTCAATTTAGACAAGTATGAAACTCTATCCTGTAATCAGGCTGGCTAAAGATGGTTACCCTGCGGCTAATTGGTCGCGTAATGTAGCCATCATCTGCTTACGGAGACTACTATGCAATTAACCCAGCAGAGAGCAAGTTTGATCTGTTAAGACAATTGAACCTGTGCATCGCCCAATCAATCCAACATGTGCTACTGTACAGCTGACATCTGTTAGCCTGGATTATAGTGAGTTCATGAGAAATAGCTTTAAAATGTAGCAGGTTACTGCAGCTGCAACCGCTTCCTATTTTGGCATTTGAATGCATTAAACCGGAGGTAGCCCCAAAGCGCAGCGCACTGCTTAACGCTCATTTACAGATACGCTGAGGGCCACGCTTCAGTTGGGGAGGGGTTGAGAAGATCTACTCCCTCTTGGAGGGCAAGAACATTAGCCAGCCCAGATTACCCACACACACACACAGACACAACTCCGAGATACTTTGGGCAGGTTTCCTCCCACAATCCAAAGGATATTGTCACATGACCCCAACTGCCCATCTCTTATCCCCCATCTCCAATACTTTTAAAACTGATAAAGTGTACAAAAAAAGAGAAAAGGTCACAATTTTCTTGTTCCTGCCCCCTGTGGTTTTGTGTCTGGATTGCTCACAGCAATATGAGATATATTACACAGGACTGGATAGGATATATGGCAGTGAAACAGGCCATTTAGCCCACCCAGTCTTTGTCGGGTTTTTTAAAGATTTGTTTATGAGATGTGGGTGTTGATGGCCAGGCCGGCATTTGCTGCCCATCCTTAAGTGCCCCTTGAGCCCTTGGCTTACTGGGCCATTGCAGAGGGCATCTTTCAAAGTCAACCACATTGATGTGGGTCAGGAGTCACATGTAGTCCAGACCAGGTAAGGACGGCAGATTTCCTTCCCTAAAGGGCATTAGTGAACCAGATGGGTTTTTCTGACAATGGTTTCATGGTCATCAGTAGATTCTTAATTCTAGAATTCATTTTTAATGGAATTCAAATTTCACCATCTGCCGTGGTGGGATTCGAACCTGCCTCTACCACCCTTTCAGGCAGTGAGTTCCAGATTCCCACCACCCTCTGGGTGAAAAGGTTTTCCGTCAAATCCCCTCTAAATCTCCTGCCCCTGACTTTAAATCTGTGCCCCCTGGTTATTGACCCCTCTACAACGGGGAAAAGTTTCTTCCGATCCACTCTATCTATATCCCGCATAATTTTGTACACTTCAATCATGTCCCGTCTCAGCCTTCTCTGCTCTAAGCAGAACAACCCCAGTCTATCCAGCTTCTCCTCATAGCTGAAACGCTCCAGCCCAGGCAATATCCTGGTGAATCCCCTCTCACTCTCTCCAGTGCAATCGCATCCTTCCTATAGTGTGGCAATCAGAACTGCTTCGAAAGCTTAGTCATGGTACGAATTAATTCCAGCCTCCCGGATTGCCTGGATCCACTACACTTCACCTATTGCCACAACAGGGTCCACAGCAGACGCCATCTCCCTGGCCCTGCACTCAACCCTGGAACAGCTAGATAACAAAGACACCAAGGTCAGACTCCTACTTATTGACTACAGCTCAGTCTTCAGCATCATTATTGCTATAAAACTCATCTCCAAATTCCACGGCCTGGGCCTCAGCTCCTCCCTCTGTGCCTGGATCCTGAACTTCCTAACTCACAGACCACAATCAGTAAGGATAGACAACAACACCTCCTCCACGATCATCCTCAACACGGGTGCCCCACAAGGCTGTGTTCTCAGCTCCCTACTATACTCCTTGTATACCTTTGACTGTGCGGCCAAATTCCCCTCCAATTCGATTTTCAAGTTTGCCGATGACAACACCATAGTGAGACGGATCTCAAACAATGACAAGACAGAGATAGAGAATCTGGTGAACTGGTGCGATGACAATAATCTCTCTCCTAATGTCAACAAAACGAAGGAGATAGTCATCGACTTCAGGAAGCATAAAAGAGAACATGCCCCTGTCTACATCAACGGGGACGAAGGAGAAATGGTCGAGAGCTTCAGTTTTTAGGTGTCCAGATCACCAACAACCTGTCCTGGTCCCCCCATGCCGACACTATAGTTAAGAAAGCCACCAACGCCTCTACTTTCTCAGAAGACTAAGGAAATTTGGCATGTCAGCTACGACTCTCACCAACTTTTACAGATGTACCAGAGAAAGCATTCTTTCTGGTTGTATCACAGCTTGGTATGGCTCCTGCTCAGCCCAAGACCACAAGAAACTACAAAGAATCGTGAACGAAACTCAGTCCATCACGCAAACCAGTCTCCCATCCATTGGCACTGTCTATACTCCCCCCGCTGCTTCAGAAAAGCAGCCAGCGTAATTAAGGACCCCACGCTCCCCGGACATTCTCTCTTCCACCTTCTTCCGTCAGGAAAAAAATACAAAAGTCTGAGGTCACGTACCAACCGACTTAAGAACAGCATTTTCCCTCCTGCTGTCAGACTTTTGAATGGATCTACCGCACATTAAGTTGATCTTCTCTACACCCTAGCTATGACTGTAACACTGCACTCTGTATTCTCTCCTTTCCTTCCCTATGATGGTATACTTTGTCTGTATAGTGCGCAAGAAACAATATTTTTCACTGTATACTAATACATGTGACAATAATAAATCAAATCAAATACAAAAGTCTGAGGTCACGTACCAACCGACTCAAGAGCAGCTTCTTCCCTGCTGCTGTCAGACTTTTGAATGGACCTACCTCGCATTAAGTTGATCTTTCTCTACACCCTAGCTACTACTGTAACACCACATTCTTCACCCTCTCCTTTCCTCTCTAAGAATGGTTTGCTTTGTCTGTATAGCTCGCAAGAAACTATACTTTTCACTGTATCCCAATAGATGTGACAATAATAAATCGAATCAAATCACGGTAGCACAGTGGTTAGCACTGCTGCCTCACAGCACCAGGGACCCAGGTTCGATTCTGGCCTTGGGTGACTGCATGTGTGGAGTCTGCACATTCTCCCCGTGTCCGCGTGGATTTCCTCCGGGTGCTCCGGTTTCCTCCCACAGTCCAAAGATGTACGGGTTCGGTTGATTGGCCATGCTAAATTGCCCCTCAGTGTCAGGGGGATTAGGACCGTAAAAATGCGGGGTTACGGGGATGGGACCTGGGTGGGATTGTTGTCGGTGCAGACTCGATGGGCCGAATGGCCTCCTTCTGCATTGTACGATTCTATAATTCTATGAAATCAAAGAACTGCACGCAGCGCTCTAGTTGTGGTCTAACCAAAGTTTTGCACAGCTCCATCAGAACTTTCCTGCTCTTATATTCTATGCCTTGGTTAATAAAGTAATAAGTTTAACAACACCAGGTTAAAGTCCAACAGGTTTATTTGATAGCAAAAGCCACACAAGCTTTCGGAGCTGCAAGCCCCTTCTTCAGGTGAGTGGGAATTCTGTTCACAAACAGGGCATATAAAGACACAGACTCAATTTACATGAATAATGGTTGGAATGCGAATACTTACAGCTAATCAAGTCTTTAAGATACAAACAACGTGAGTGGAGAGAGCATCAAGACAGGCTGAAAGAGCATCAAGACCCTGCCACAGCAACCTCTGCAAGACGTGCCGGATCATCGACACAGATGCCATCATCTCACGTGAGAACACCATCTACCAGGTACACAGTACATACTCTTGCAACTCGGCCAACGTTGTCTACCTGATACGCTGCAGGAAAGGATGTCCCGAGGCATGGTACATTGGGGAAACTATGCAGACGCTGCGACAACGGATGAATGAACACCGCTCGACAATCACCAGGCAAGACTGTTCTCTTCCTGTTGGGGAACACTTCAGCGGTCACGGGCATTCGGCCTCTGATGTTCGGGTAAGCGTTCTCCAAGGTGGCCTTCACGACACACGACGGCGCAGAGTCGCTGAGCAGAAACTGATAGCCAAGTTCCGCACACACGAGGACGGCCTCAACCGGGATATTGGGTTCATGTCACACTATTTGTAACCCCCACAGCTTGCCTGGACCTGCAGAGTTTCACTGGCTGTCTTGTCTGGAGACAATACACATCTTTTTAGCCTGTCTTGATGCTCTCTCCACTCACGTTGTTTGTATCTTAAAGACTTGATTAGCTGTAAGTATTCGCATTCCAACCATTATTCATGTAAATTGAGTCTGTGTCTTTATAAGCTCTGTTTGTGAACAGAATTCCCACTCACCTGAAGAAGGGGCTTGCAGCTCCGAAAGCTTGTGTGGCTTTTGCTACCAAATAAACCTGTTGGACTTTAACCTGGTGTTGTTAAACTTCTTACTGTGTTTACCCCAGTCCAACGCCGGCATCTCCACATCTTGGTTAATAAAGGCAAGTATCCCATGTGCCTTCTTAACCACCTTATCTACCCGTCCTGCTGCCTTCAGCATTCTTTAAACTTGTCCCAAGGCCCCTCTGGTCCTCTGTACTTCCTCGCATCCTACCGTTCACTGCGTATTTCCATGGCAGGCACCAAGTATAATGAAAGCCACACTATACAAGAGTCAAAATAGGATATCTTCTAAGGTGAGGGAGATTCACTGCTGCCTGTCATGAGGTAATTTGGTCCCTTGCATTCAAATGTTTCGATATTAGTGGAAGAGTTGTATAGAAAACAGTTAAAGTTTATTTATTAGTCACAAGTAGGCTTACATTCACACTGCGATGAAGTTACTGTGAAAATCCCCTAGTCGCCACACTCCGGTGCCTGTTCGGGTACATTGAGGGAGAATTTAGTATGACCAATGCACCCTAACCAGCACATCTTTCGGACTCTGGGAGCACCCGGACGAAACCCATGCAGACACGGGGAGAACGTGCAGACTCCGCACAGACAGTGACCCAAGCCGGAAATCGAAACCAGGTCCCTGGTGCTGTGAGGCAGCAGTGCTAACCACTGTGCCACCGTGCCGCCTTCAGGATTACTGTAAATTTAACAGGACTGTGGAACATTAGCGAGAGAGAAACAAACCTGATATGGCCGCATGTCACGTTAGATTGAGATCTCATCATGTTGAAAGTTACTGGGTTATCAGATCTCCCATGTCCTTTTGTACTCCTGACATTTACTCCAGGACTTTACAGTTTTTAATCAAGTACAAATCTCCTTAATGTGGTCAATGCAGCAAACTAAAAACATTCCAAAGGGAGGGAACACAAACGCAGCAGCCATCTGTTGCCACTGACCCCTAACAGTGCAATCAACTCACATCGGCGCGTTGGCTATCAACAGCAAAACAGGGAGGCAACAGCCATACATGGTGTGAGGGAAAGCCACTGGGAGCAGAGTCTGGACACACACAGGGCTAAGGTGACACACACACACAGGGCTAAGGCAACACACGCACACACAGGGCTAAGGCGACGCACGCAGGGCTAAGGCAACACACACAGGGGCTAAGGCAACACACACAGGGGCTAAGGCAACACACACAGGGGCTAAGGCAACACACACACACAGGGGCTAAGGCAACACACACACACACAGGGCTAAGGCGACGCACGCAGGGCTAAGGCAACACACACACACAGGGGCTAAGGGGACACACACACAGGGGCTAAGGCAACACACACACACAGGGGCTAAGGGGACACACACACACAGGGGCTAAGGGGACACACACACACAGGGGCTAAGGGGACACACACACAGGGGCTAAGGCAACACACACACACAGGGCTAAGGCAACACACACACACAGGGGCTAAGGGGACACACACACAGGGGCTAAGGCAACACACACACACAGGGGCTAAGGGGACACACACACAGGGGCTAAGGGGACACACACACAGGGGCTAAGGCAACACACACACACAGGGGCTAAGGCAACACACACACGCAGGGCTAAGGCAACACACACACACAGGGGCTAAGGGGACACACACACAGGGGCTAAGGGGACACACACACAGGGCTAAGGCAACACACACACACAGGGCTAAGGCAACACACACACACACAGGGCTAAGGCAACACACACACACAGGGGCTAAGGCAACACACACACACACAGGGCTAAGGCAACACACACACACAGGGGCTAAGGCAACACACACACACAGGGGCTAAGGCAACACACACACACAGGGCTAAGGCAACACACACACACAGGGCTAAGGCAACACACACACACAGGGGCTAAGGGGACACACACACAGGGCTAAGGCAACACACACACACAGGGCTAAGGCAACACACACACACAGGGGCTAAGGGGACACACACACAGGGGCTAAGGGGACACACACACAGGGGCTAAGGGGACACACACACAGGGGCTAAGGGGACACACACACAGGGGCTAAGGGGACACACACAGGGCTAAGGGGACACACACACAGGGCTAAGGCAGCACACAGGGCTAAGGGGACACACACACACACACACACAGGGCTAAGGGGACACACACACACACACACACAGGGCTAAGGTGACACACAGGGTTAAGGCGATCAGCCCCCATTCTTCCATTTCAGGCAATCACCCAGCCTACTAAAAGCTGGAGAGTGTTTGTACAGTTGCCATGGATAACAGGCTGTGCCAATCAAGTAATTGACCGAGCAGCAATGCTTGACGTGGCTCTAACTGGTGGGTGGTTCGCTGTTTCTTCTGTTGAAAAGCTTTTTGAGTTTCTTTTCCAAAGGTTTAATGCTCCTTTTTCCTGTTGCCACATCTGTCATCCACTTAGCCTGCGCTGCACGGACAGGGACCTTAATAATAGTTACCGGATTATACTCCGTTACACTCATGTTACCCACTTCCTGCACATTCAATTTTCAATCTTTGTTCCTCATCCACAAATCCCTCTGTGGCTTTGTCCCATCTCCCTCTGCAAATGTGGGAAGACTTTGGTCCATCCTTAATTGGCAGAGACACCAGCTGCCTTGGCCGTACCCTCTGAAATTCCATCCTTGGTTAATGCAACTGCATTGTGTGCCAATTGGAGCGCCGCTAGTGTACTGTTCAATTCTGACTGTGTGTGTGCCTGTTTACTATTGATGCTCACTGTGCTTGATTGGTTAAGCCTGGGTGTGGATTCAGAGGAAAGTAAACAAACTTGCAGCAAGAGCTCAAAGCTGGAGCTAGAATAATGGAGTAGACACTGTAAATAAAACTTCTTACACACAGAGAAACTAGTGTCATCTCTGCGTAGCTTCAGGATATACAATGTGCAAAATATGCAACAGGGTATTAGGATTAGAGAAAGTCAGGTGGGATTAGAGTATGAATACTGGTGTGGATTAGTCTGGCTGAATGGCTTGTCTTTTTCTTAATGCAATAAATTCCATGTAATAATCATGTAATTCCATCTTCCATCTTCCATCTCTATCTCTGCCTCCTTTCAAAAATATCAAAGAAATATTTTTTAAACCTAGCCATTGGTACCTCTCCTGGCTCATGTTCCATGGCTTCGTGCCCCTTCCTTTATCGATTCCTAATCTTTCTGTAAAGTCTTAGGAATACAGATGCACAGTGGCAGCCGTGTGTACCATCTACAAGATGCACTGCAACAACTCATCAAGTTTCCTTCAACAGCACCTCCCAAATGTTCAATCGCTACCAGCATGAGGGACAAGGGTCTAGTTTTTAAGTTTATTTATTAGTATCACAAGTAGGCTTACATTAGCACTGCAATGAAGTTACTGTGAAAGTCCCCTAGTAGCCACACTCCGGCACCTGTTCGGGTACACTGAGGGAGAATTTAGCACGGCCAATACACCCAACCAGCACGTCTTTCGGACTGTGGGAGGAAACCGGAGCACCCGGAGGAAACCCACGCAGACACGGGGAAAATGTGCAGACTCCACACAGACAATGACCCAAGCCGGGAATGGAACCCGTGTCCCTGGCTCTGTGAGGCAGCAGTGCTAGCCTGTGCCATCTCACGGCAGCAGATGCGTGGAAACACCAACACCTCCAAGCTCCCCCCCAAACCACTCACCGTCTTGACTTTGATCTATTTTCTGTTCCTTCACTGTCACTGGGTCAAAATTCTGGAAACTCCCTCCCTTAACATCACTGGGGATGCACCTACACTACATGGGCTGCAGTGGTTCAAGAAGGCAGCTAACCACTGTGCCTCCGTGCCGCCCATTAAACTCTCTCAGCAAGGAAAGACTTCACCAACAGTGTAACAAAGTGCGTTGGGCTTTATTTACTACATTAAAAGTGCCACAGCAATGCAGTGTAATATTGAGTCACCATTGCAATCTGCAAAAACTGGAAATTTGAACCTGTCTTCCGTTTTCACTTGTGGAGAACATTTGGGAAAGGGTAAAACCCACACACTGGATGTACCTTTGATTATGCAGAGCCTCGAGGAGCTCATATTCCTGACTGGCATGTTGTAACAGAACAATCAATGACACTTAACTACAATAACTTAATATCTTGGCATCCATCATCTCACAAGAAAACCACAATCATCTCCTTGTGGTTCAAAAAAAAATCCAATGAAACATATTTGATCTGAAAGATTTATCGCGATAGAAACATCTTTGCCCTGTTACTGTGAGCTGTGTACAAAAGATTAACATACGCCCTCTGCATAAAGCTTTTCCTTGTGTCAATGGCTAGAATTCCATAGATGGATAGCAGCTCGGAAACACAACGGGCGCAATCTCACCGGCGTTCATGCCACGTTACCACTGATTTGATTTTGATTTGATTTATTATTGTCACATGTATTGGTGGCACAGTGATTAGCACTGCTGCCTCACACTGCCAGAGACCCAGGTTTGATTTCAGCCTTGGGTCACTGTCTGTGTGGAGTCTGCACATTCTCCCCGTGTCTCCGTGGGTTTCCAACGGGTGCTCCGGTTTCCTCACACTGTCTGAAAGACGCGCTGGTTAGGTGCATTGGCTATGCTAAATCCTCCCTCAGTGTACCCGAACAGGCGCCGGAGTGTGGCAACTAGGGGAATTTCACAGTCACTTCATTGTGGTGTTAATGTAAGCCTGACTTGTGACTAATAAATAAACTTTAAATTTTTAGCTCTAACTTGTATACAGTGAAAAGTATTGTTTCGTGCGCGCTATACAGACAAAGCATACTGTTCATAGAGAAGGAAAGGAGAGTGTGCAGAATGTAGCGTTACAGTCATAGCTAGGGTGTTGAGAAAGATCAACTTAGTGCAAGGTAGGTCCATTCAAAAGTCTGACGGCAGCAGGGAAGAAGCTGTTCTTGAGCCAGCTAGTGCATGACCTCAGACTTCTGTATCTTTTTCCCGACGGAAGAAGGTGGAAGAGAGAATGCCCGGGGTGTGTGGAGTCCATGGGTGGGAGGTCGGAGAATTTGGCGCCCAGCCAAATCTCTGTTCACTGCAGCGGGATGGGAAAATCCCAGCCGCGAGCGAGGTCGGAGAATCCAGCCCAACATTTTTCAACCTTCCAAATTAAAGTTTATTTATTAGTGTCACAAGTAGTCTTACATTCACACTGCAATGAAGTTACTGTGAAAATCCCCTAGTCGCCACACTCTGGCGCCCGTTCGCGTACACTGCGGGAGAATTTAGCATGGCCAATGCACCTAACCTGCACATCTTTGGAGTGTGGGAGGAAACCGGAGCACCTGGAGGAAACCCATACAGACACTGGGAGAACGTGCACACTCCACACAGTGACCCAAGCTGGGAATTGAACCCGGGTCCCTGGCGCTGTGAGGCAGCAGTGCTAACCACTGTGCCACTATGTCAACCCTCCGACAACTGGATGGACTCTCAATTTTAAAAAATCTCCCCTCATTTTCCTCGCTGTGCGCTTTAATAGAATAAAGGAAAGAGTGGGAGACGCCAATTTTATGATGTGGAAGTTTCTGGAAAGAATCCATGCAAAGAATAACAAACAGAGGTCCCTCTCACTGCAGAAGTCAAGCTGGCTCCTCAGTTAACACCCACCCCTGCCTTGAGCGAACATGATATGCATTGTTTACGGTGGATTATTTTCTGCGGTGAATATGTGTTAAAAGCTTGAAATCAATACCGAACCACTGGATGCCTCGGCCTCTGCCCTCTGAAGACAGGAAAGCTAAAGACTTCAAAGAAGGGAGGTGAAATGCCATATCAGTGAAGATAAATTCCTGCCACAAACATTCTAGCCCTAAGTGCTCGGTTGTGTTATTTGGATATACCTGGAGCTCCAGACTTCACTTTGATGTCAAGTATGTGGATGGAGAGGAAAGTGAATAAGATTCAAGGCTTTAGGTTTTTTTTGTGGAAAGAGCGGGGGAGAGAACGGGGAGGGGGAGGGAAATGCCATTCTGTTCAGCAAGTTCCCCTGATCTCAATCCCACCTTCTCCACATATCTGTCAATACACTATCTCTTTGCAAACAACTTCTGTCCGACTCTTGTGTCCACTTGCAACCTTCCATTCAGTCTCCTGCCCTCAGAAAAGTGTAGCAAATGGAAAGAGAGGGGAGCCAAAATTGTGAGCAAAGAGTGGCACAAGGGGAAAAGAGTATTGGAGATCCGACCTGGTGTGCCAAGACACAAGGCATTGTTAATACTAATCTCAATAATCAATGGACAGTACAAAGCGGTTCGGCCTTGGGTCACTGTCCGTGTGGAGTCTGCATGGGTTTCCTTCAGGTGCTCTGGTTTCCACCCACACTCCAAAGATGTGCAGGTTAGGTGGATAGAACAAAGAACAGTACAGCACATGAAACAGGCCCTTCAGCCCTCCAAGCCTGTGCCGCTCCTTGGTCCAACTAGACCAATCGTTTGTGTTCCTCCATTCCCAGGCTGCTCATGTGACTATCTAGGTAAGTCTTAAACGATGCCTCCACCATCCTACTTGGCAGCGCATTCCAGGCCCCCACCACCCTCTGTGTAAAAAACATCCCTCTAATATCTGAGTTATACTTCGCCCCTCTCACCTTGAGCCCATGACCCCTCGTGATCGTCACTTCTGATCTGAGAAAAAGCTTCCCACCATTCACCCTATCTATCCCCTTCATAATCTTGTACACCTCTATTAGTTCTCCCCTCATTCTCCGTCTTTCCAGGGAGAACAACCCCAGTTTACCCAAACTCTCCTCATAGCTAAGACCCTCCATACCAGGCAACATCCTGGTAAACCTTCTCTGCATTCTTTCTAATGCCTCCACGTCCTTCTGGTAGTGCGGCGACCAGAACTGGATGCAGTACTCCAAATGTGGCCTACTCAGCATTCTATACAGCTGTATCATCAGACTCCAGCTTTTATAGTCTATACCCCGTCCTATAAAGGCAAGCATACCATATGCCTTCTTCACCACCTTCTCCACCTGTGTTGCCACCTTCAAGGATTTGTGGACTTGCACACCTAGGTCCCTCTGTGTTTCTATACTCTTGATGGCTCTGCCATTTATTGTATAACCATGCTAAATTCTCCATTAGTGCGCAAAGATGTGTAGGTTAAATGGATCAGCCATGCGGGGGTGGCACAATGGCACAGTGGTTAGCACTGCTGCCTCACAGCGCCAGGGACCTGGGTTCGATTCCCGGCTTGGGTCACTGTTTGTGTGGAGTTTGCATGCTCTCCCCCGTGTCTGCATGGGTTTCCTCTGGGGTGGTCCGGTTTGCTCCCACAGTCTAAAGGTGTGCCGGTTAGGGTGCATTGGCTATGCTAAAATTGCCCCTTAGTGTCAGGGGAACTAGCTAGGGTAAGTGCATGGGGTTATGGGGATAGGGCCTGGTTGCGATTGTGTTCGGTGCAGACTCAATGGGCTGAATGGCTGCCTTCTGTACTGTAAGATTCTATGATTCTATGAAACATGTGAGGTTATGGGGAGAGGGCCTGGGTAAGATACTCGATGGGCCAAATGGCCTCTTCTGCACTGTAGGGATTCTATGATCTTTATTTTCTATCACAGTTATGACACTGTTCTTAAGTACAACCAACAGTATCAGCTCTTCCATGTATCATGTATGCAATTCCTCTTGAAGCCACGTGAATTTAATGACTGAACTTCTTTTTAATTCATTCATGGGATGTGGGTGTCATTGGCTGGGCCAGCATCCCTGAGAACAGTTGAGAGTCAACCATATTGCTATAGGCCAGACCAGTTAAGGATGGCAGATTTCCTTCCCTGAAGGGACATTCGTGAACCGGATGGGTTTTTGCAACAATCGATAATGATTTCATGGTCATCAGTAGATCCTTAATTCGGATATTTTTTATTGAATTCAAATATCACCAGCGGCCATGGTGGGATTCGAACCCAGGTCCAGAACAATATTCTGGATCTCTGCATTACTGGTCCAGTGACAATACCACTACACCAATGCCTCCATGAAACTTATCCCTCGTTGATGCCCAAGGGATGTTGGCAGCCGTTATTTTTCCCTGGCCTGCGATGGAAAAAAGCCTCCAAGTCCCACACCACAACTTTCTTTTTATGTAAATTAAATGAACTAAAACAAATAAACTGAGGGACAAAGCAAGAAGGGCAGCCCCCAAAAGGAAGGGATCCACCTAAAACAAGAAAAAAGCAGAAAGGAAGTTTAAAACATTAAATCAAAATGTGACTAAAGGGGTCGATAATACACCCCAGTCCCCGCGGTGCCCAACGGACACGAAAGGCCTCGGTAGTGCCCTCGGACACCGCATGCTCCCTCTTCAGAGACATCCGGCCACAAATATAGCCGCGGTAGCCTCACAGCTCAGGAAACCGGGTTCAATTCCGGCCTCGGGTCACTGTCTGTGTGAAGTTTGCACGTTCTCCCCGTGTCTGCGTGGGTTTCCTCCGGGTGCTCCGGTTTCCTCCCACAGTCCAAAGATGTGCGGGTTAGGTTGATTGGCCATGCTAAATTGACCTTAGTGTCAGGGGGATTAGCAGGGTAAATATGGGGGTTTATGGGAACAGGACCTGGGTAGAATTGTGATCGGTGCAGACTCGATGGGCCGAAAGGCCTCCTTCTGCACCGTAGTAATTCTATGATTCATACATCTTTGGACACTAAGGAGCAATTTGCCGTGGCCAATGCAAAAACCCTGGAAATCTTTGGAGTGTGGGAGGAAACCAGATCACCCAGAGGAATCATAGAATCCCTACAGTACAGAAGAAGGCCCATCGAGTCTGCACCAACCACAATCCCATCCAGGCCCTATCCCCATAACCCCATACATTTACCCTAGTAGCCACCCTGACACAAAGTGACAATTTAGCATGGCCTGTGGGAGGAAACGGGAGGAAACCCACGCAGACACGGGGAGAACGTGCAAACTCCACACAGTCACTCAAGGCCGGAATCGAACCTGGGTCCCTGACGCTCTGGGATTGTACCTTGTAAGTGAATGACAAGTGCAAGTGCCTGATATCATTTCATACACAACTCTTAACTCAAATGACTATCAAGAAAGAAAGAGATTGCATTTAGGAACTGGAGGAGGCCATTTAGTCTCTTGAACCTTCTGCGACACTCAGTGAGATCACTGCTGCTCTGTGACCTGCCTGTATATACCAACCCCACCACATTGCCCCATATCCCTTGGCCTCCATTCAGCCAATGCCAGCCAAGTTCCACAAGCAGCCGTGATAAAGATATCAAAGACACATTTCATGCTGAGAGCCTTTTTTGGATTCGAAAACAGGTCTCAGATATGGGAGGACAATGTTCCAGGTCATCACATCATCCAGTTCCCCCCCCCCCCCCCCCCGCCCCACTCTTTCCAATGTATGCCTTCAATTACAATCCTGGCACAGTAACCACATTCACCAAATGAGTTCCTCATGTCTGTAAGCACAACCATAGAGATAGATGCCAGGTCTGCTACCTTCAGGCAATTAAGCCCAAGCCACCAGGCTTGCAACATCCTATCAGATCCAGCGCAGCTGATAATGTGGAAAATTATCGCAGTGCCAAGCAGTAATTAAGAACGAAAGCACAACTTGACAGGATGGCCAAGGGAACAACGTATCAGAGGTCACAGCAGAATAGGGGATTTTTGTGGGCAGCCAGGATTAACCGTTTTACGAACCCATAATATGAACGGCGTCAGCACTGTCTGAGTTAAGGCGCAATTACACTAACTGGTAACAGGAGTTATTAGCTAAGTGGTGAATCCCACAAGATAGTTCCATGTAATAAGTGACATTTTTTCTGATTAAAACAACTTGGTGAGCAGCCAAGTCTTGTGTTGTAAATCACCAGCTGGGGCAAAATTGTGGAAAAGGTTTGATTTGATTTGATTTTGATTTGATTTAATATTGTCACATGCATCAGTACACAGTGAAAAGTATTGTTTCTTGCGCGCTCTACAGACAAAGCATACCGTTCATAGAGAAGGAAAGGAGAGAGTGCAGAATGTAGCG